>NC_135267.1:115422538-115739100 GCF_051311805.1 Agelaius phoeniceus | reverse complement strand
GGTTTATTTTTGGGCTGTGTAGAGCAAAATTTTCCTTGGCCTTCAGCATGTGCAGGCAATAGGCATAGAAACGTGGTGGGTACTGGAGTCTGGACCTGCAAAATTCAGTGAGAGTGGTTCTATGCCATTAGCTCACAGCCAATCTGTGACAGATCCATGTTGATCTGACCTGTGTGTGCTCCTCACTGGTTTATGCCACCTCTTGGTCAGGCCATTGATTATGGATGTTCTGCTGAATGCCTTGACGCTGCATGCTGAGGGAAGTTCCACGTGCACAGTTAATTGCCATTAGAAGCGTGGTTCATTAACCTGGGCTGGGGGCTGCACGCAGCAGCTCCGGTGCGTGTGGCTGCATGGATTTCCATGCCCGCTGTCCCTGGGGAGAGCCGGGCTGCTGCCCCGCTGCCACAGGGCTCTGCTGGGCGTGCCACCATCGGCCGCTAATGGTGCTGCGGTCGCTATTGATGGGGAAAGCACTGCCGCCGCACAGTCGATAGCAAAGCAGCCGCCTAGGGCACTCATTTGCCAGCCCCGAGCATCTGCAATGCAAAAAGGCTGATCAAATGGTCACCCGAGGGCCAAACTGCAGGCTGAAGTACACAGACACTTCATTTCAGGTCTTCTTCCAAAAAAAAACCAAACTAGCTGAGGTGAATATTTTTGATTAAAAGTACTTTTGATATTTTTCATAACTGTTTTTGTGAACATTGCTGGGCCATTTTGTTGCAGCTTGAGGCAGACAGCAAGCTTGGAATATTTTAGTCTGGTAGTTAAAATTTTGGCAAAATACTGGAAGTCTTGGCAGTTTTAAATGTAGATGTCTCTACCAGCTCTCCCTTGCAAAATGTTCGTCTACACAAATATTTTGGTTAGGCAGGACACAGCAAAATGAAAGAGACTTTAGTCTTGAAACTGTCCTTTTCTGTAGGTTTTTTGCTCAAGATTATTAAGTTTCCACACCATCCTGTTAAGTAAATACCATCCTGTTCCAGACCTTCATGGTCCCAATCGTTTGTATCAGCTGTGATCCCTTTGTTTTGTGCACCCATATCCCATCAAATGCTTTGATTTAGGAAAAGCTGAGGTTACTTTACTGAAAGCTGAAGCAACATTTCCTCCAGTATCAGATCTTTGATTTATTATAAAATAAAATTATCTGTGATCATTTTTCAACGAGACTGTTAGCTTCCTTCTGGGCTTTTCAGGGAGCTACACATACAAAGATTGATACAATAGGAATGAGTGGGAACAAAGGGAGTGTTTTTCCTCTGCCCACAATATAATATTAATGACAGACATTGCAATTATTATTTTTGAGGTCTTTCTTATTAAAAGGAGTGTATATTACTAATCAAGAGTGCCGTAGTGGATCTATTCAGGATGCTAATTAGGCCCTTCATTGTGCTGGGATATATTTATCTTCAGGCTTGTGCTTCAGGTCTTCTGAATGCAGCACTACAGAAGCACAGGGCTTGAGAAGGGTTCCTCCAGAAGCTGCATAATGCAGCAGGGAGGGAAACAGAGCTTTCAGGGTAATGCTGCTAATGAGATTGTGTTTTTCCATTTGGATGTTAGGGGAAGAAAAGGGTTGAGTTTCTTTGCCTGACTTAATGACAAGAAATTTAATTTAGCATTGAGCAATACTTTTTGTATCTTTTAAGGTACCAGTAAGGTGTCTCCACCTTCCAAAGAAATGGCATCAGTATCAAAAATAGCACAGTACTGTTCAGCCTTCCAGACAAGGAGCCAGTCAGGGTTTATGTGTGCAAGACAAGGGGCTCTGTCCTTCATCAGCATCCTGTCCCCATCCACCGCGACCTGAACAAGATTTGTTGCTGCATGCCAGGTTCAGCAGCCCAAGGAGGGAGCCCTGGGGCTCCTTTCTCACTTCTGGGAGCTCATTCCTCATTCCTGTCTGTAGAAGAACAAAGCCCCACTGCCCCAGTGCAATGAGAGAGTGAGTTTCACCTCCAGTCTCACCCTCTGTGTACTTACATGGCCAATAAGACTCAGCCTGCCTGCTGAGCTCTCAAACCTGCTTCTGCTCCCCCTCCTCAGCTGAGTGTCTGCAGGGGTGCAGATCAAGTTGACTTTTGCCTAAGTGTTCCAAAAAGGTTGGCATTGCCTGCAAGGAAATCGTGAGAGTATTGGCACAACCAGGCTGAAACAACAGCGCTCAGTGTTGTAAATGATCCATAGAAAGACAAGCAGGTTATGTAAAAAATGCTCTTTGAAAATCATAAAGGAAAACTTATTAATAAACTGTAACAAATCTGTGCTCACTCAGAAGTACTCTGCTTTAAATATTAATGCAAAATGCAAGAACTTTTCAGTTCAGGATTTTTCTGTCTAATGAAAGACTTTAAAGAAGTTGCAGAAGACAAAAGCAGTCCAACCCATGAACCTTCCTATGTGACTTCTAGTTCTGTAGTTGACAATCCTTTGTTTTCCGTCCCATCAGATGCTTCTCAAAACCCATTTTCCTAGTGTCTAACCACTTGTGATTTGTTTATAGTGATGGAGCTAAAAAAATTCACCATCAGTGAATTTCGGTTCCAAAGTTGCACTCTAACATCAGCAGCGAGTTTTTGCATTAGCCCTCCAATGTAAACAGTGAAGTCTGGGGACTCTTCAGCTTGTGGGGTTGGTGTTTTTATTGTGGATTGTAGGACTCTTCAGCTTGTGGGGTTGGTGTTTTTATTGTGGATTGTAGGACTCTTCAGCTTGTGGGGTTGGTGTTTTTATTGAAGATTGTAGGACTCTTCAGCTTGTGGGGTTGGTGTTTTTATCATGGACTGTAGGACTCTTCAGCTTGTGGGGTTGGTGTTTTTATTGTGGATTGTAGGACTCTTCAGCTTGTGGGGTTGGTGTTTTTATTGTGGATTGGACACCGTGCTTGCAGTGGAGGGTCCCTTCCAGATGTCTGTATACATTTCCTGTATCTGCTTCTCTGTAGTTTCCATTAGATCTTCTAGGAGAAGTAGCCTAATCAATAGCATTACTGTTTGTTTCCCCTCCTATAGACATATTCCTCTTCTTCCTTTTCCAGGGCTCAGGTTGTTTTCTCTTAAAACTTCTCTGAGTAGTTGGATGACGTGGTTGGATTACTAAGGTGCAGAAGGCATTTAGATGTCACCTGAGTCTGTATTTATTCAATGCAAGTTTAAGTGCTTATGGAGTATCCAGAGGCTTTCCATGCTGCTTTGACATCAGAGATGGCCCTTGAAAATGGCAGTGTGTGTAGTCAGACCATGATCCTGGATAGAACAGTGAATAAACAAAAGAAATCATGTCAGCACCCTGTCTGAATGGCCCTGATATTTCAGTTCTCCTGCCACTTGTCACGTTTCTGCTCTGGTACCATTGCAAAAAGCCAGGTGGCCTGGCCTGTCTTTGCTGCCCACCCAGGGGAGGGGACAAGCCCCCTGGGAGCGAGCCAGCCGTGTTCTGTGCACTTCAGCTGACAGCAAGCAGGGCAAGGCTGTCTGCTGGTGAGGGAGAGGGTGGAAGGCCAGGGCAGGCACCTGTGTGCCAGAGGGGCCCAAGGATATGAATGCCGCCCACTGCTGAGCCATCTGCAGGTTATTGCATGCCCTGATGGACAGTCAGTTATTAGAAAGGAGTCACACCAAGTCCACTGCGTGGGCTTAAGCACATCTCCTCCTGCTCTGCTGTTATTTATCTCTTCCCTGAACTTCCAGCATTTGTTTTTAATTCATATACTGACAGTGACACATGGCAGGAGTCCACAAATGCATAAGATAGCAGCTGGTTGAGCCCCAAAGGAACTGTGTTTTGGCAATAAATCTGAGGAGCAGACAGCAAACCACACTTTGATAGGTACAGAGCAGGTTGGTCTCTTGAATGCTTATGTACCTGCTTGCTGCAGGGCATGCACTTACTCAGGCAGCACCAATGCAACATCAGTGCCCTGCCAAAGCAGTCCCTGGAGACCAGTGAGGTGAGGATCACACAAGGTCCACCGGGTTAGCACAGGGGAACTGCTCTTACCCTCCTCCTCCCTCCTTTGGCCATGAGTTGTTGCCACATCCATAATTAAACTGCAGCTGAATAATTCAGAGTCTATTCAGACTGTCTATTGTCTGTGCTGAGCAGGGGATGACTGTCTGCAGCAGCACACAATGCACAACAATGCTGTAATACCATATCCTTGCTAACTCCAGGGGTAACTTCTTTTACCACAGAGCCACCTTTGGAGCTTCCTTTGTTTGTTTGGTTTGGGGTTTTTGTGCTTGCTCCCTTCTCTATGCTAATACTGCCCACAACTGGATCTTGAGCTGTCAGTGACCAACCTGCCCTTGCCATAAGGAGGGGAGCAGTCTCCAGTAGCAGGCTGGTAAAGAACTTCCTTCCTGCATCACCTGGCCAACAAGCTGCACCACAAAAACAAGGTGGTGTCCTTACCAGCAGCCTTGTCCGGGCATGCAGCAGGGAGGTGCTGCATTTTCCTCAGGCTGTGTGACAGGGCCCTGAAGAGCTGACAGAGGATGGGCCTGAAGGAGCTGGAAAGGGGCTTTGTGACTGCAGCCAGGAGGAGCTGGCATGCAGAGGGAGCTTCCCACTTGTCTCAGCTGCTGGGAGAGGCACAACCTTCCCCAGCCTTCACCCTCACCATTGCCCCACTGGTGTGCTTCCCCTGCACTTGGAGCACAAGGCCTGACACTGCTTGTCAGCTTGACCCCAGGCTGCAGGGTGGGATACGCTCAGTCAAATTCATCAGTGCCAGCCTCAGAACATATTCAAAACAGAGAGTAAATACATTGTTTCTGTCTTTCTTTTTCTGTCACCCTGCACTCCCCGTCACTTTCCTTCCTGGATCTGTTGCTGCTGCTGCCTCCCACAAGCCTTTCCCCACGTTCTGCTCTCCCAGCAAGGGCAGGGGCTCTCCCTGGGGAGCACAGGGTCTGCCCCAGCAGCACCACCAGGCACTCACTGCCTGGCAGGAGCAGAGACAGTCCCCAAGTCACCTGGGCTCAGCAGAGGCTGGGACAGAGCTCAGGGCGTGCCAAGCAAGCAGCCCTGAGCAAATGAAGTGAAGTAAATTATTGATGCAATCTCACCAGTCCCACCAGCTCTGCTGAGGATGGATTTGGCCCAAGGAAGCAGCAGGAGGGCAGCACATGAAAAAGTCAGACCCTGGGGAGCGGAGAGCTGAGCTCCACATAGCACCCTGACGAGGCTGTGCACACACAAGAACTGCCATGCAGCTCCACAACTGCTCATCTTCTGTTCTCCAGCTCTGGAGTATCACTGCTCAGACTAAAACCTTAATGAGTGCTTGCCAAGTTCTTGTAATCACACCAAATTTCATAATTTAAACATGTTTTGAAGCTCCAGAGAAAAAATGTACATCAGTGGGAACCAGCCATCTGGAAAGCTTTGGATCTTTTTTTGCTCATTTGTTTGTTTGCAATTCAGCTATTCCAGTACTGTAAGGGTAATTTAGTTATTTATTTATTTTCAAAGTTTTTTAGGTTACAACAGGAGTTTTAAGTAACTCAAGCAGGGATAATTCACCACTATGAAAAGTAAATGATTCCTGAATGATGAATGAGGTTTGTGGTTATGCCAAGGTATGGTCCATACTGTTAAAAGCCATTACTTCCTGATGCTCTTTGCATGACAGTTTCTTGTAATGCCATTTTTCTCTTGCCTCCGAGTTGTAAGAGAGGGGTAGAGTCATAAACTTAGGGTGCAAAAGAGACAGAAGCAGCCTCACCAGCCATGACCTATTGAAAGGTCAGATCATCAAAAGAAAAAGAGCTAGTGATACAAAATGCCTTCAGAAAACATCCTGTGCAATATGCCATGATCCTGGCCCAGGTGCACTGTACCTGATGAAATTATGTATTACAATATGTGCCAGCTCTGCTTTCATACAAAGTCAAAACTGCTTTAAGTAAGTGATAAGATTATCTCTTCCACATTCACACTTATTTTTTTAATTATTTATCCTTGCTGAAATGAGTTGATATATCATTTTATTCCTTTCATTTTCTGGACAGGTTTTTTTGTTATTATTTGTTTCAGTGGTACTTTTGAGGCACCTAAACAAGAAAATAGAGTCGGGAGAATTGAACACGAATTAAAGTGAAGGAAGAGAGAGACTAACAAGTGAGCTATGACAGCAAAGATTACTTTTGGGGGAAAGAAATCGGCACAAGCAGAGGAATGAATGGACACAGAGGAAGAAATAATGACAAGAGAGAAAGAGAGGACACAGTAAAAGGTAAGAGATGGCAAAATTTGTAATACTGAAGAAAAAGGTACACAATAATCTGCTGTAGGGGAAAAAAACATTAGGTTGTAGAGACAACTGAAAAGGAAGTCAAAAGAATACACAATTTTATTCCAAAACCAATTGCGAGTCCAATAAAGTGTCAAATATAGAACAAAATCAAATAATCCTTTAAATGACAAGATGCATGACCTTGGAGGAGACACAGCAGTTTTCAGGTTTTTTTCCCGGCCAGATCTCAGGCAAAAACTGGAGGTGTTGAGTAAATTTTTAATTGAGAGCATAAATGATTTACATGTTCACAGCAATGCATCCCTCCTTCCTCTGCCACCAAGTGAAATTCTTTCACAGCAAGCACCAAACCTTGATTTCCAATGTCATTGTCATAAATAAAGGCTACTCCTCTAAGCTTTCTCCCCTTTCTGCCAGTACATTGCTTTGTGCCCACTGCCCAAGAGAGAAATTTCTCTTTGAAAATCTGTATTTTAGAGGAACATGGCAATCCAATCAAATTAGCTGTTTATAGCCTTAGGAGGCAAAAAAACAACTGTTAGCATTTGGATGTTTCCACAATTAATGTTTGTATGATCTTACATCTTAATGTGAATGTATTTGAATGCTTTTGGGTGCTGCATAATAAAGAGCTGGTTACTAAACTTAGCAGCACTTCATGTAGATTAGACATTATAATTGATGCTTACAGAACAGGACCCAGAGAAATGAATTTTATGTTGCTCCAATTTCACTGGTTTAAATTAAACAGTTACAAAAGGTCTTCATACCACGTGGGAAGGAAAAAAGTGCACGCATTCATGGGTGATGGCAAGCAATTGTGTTTGTTTGTTCTCTGGAGGTGCATGGATGTCTTGTAATTCCTGCCCAGGGTGAGCTCTCCCAGCTCAATTCCCTGTGCTGCAGTCTCAATTCCCTTGCTGCATCAGACTTCAGCCTCCTCCTCCTCCAGCATCCCTGTCTCTGATATTTTCCCTGTTTCCTTGCCCTTTGCTTCAGTCCCTGACTAGTGACAGTATTACAGCCTTGAAAGATGCCCCTGTCCCAAAAACCAAGAAGGATACTGCTCACACTGGGGTTTTCTTCAGTCCTGTATCCACCCTTTTCCAGTCTGAGGCCTTGGACATGCCCTGGGGTTTGAGCTCACAGTTCAGGAGCAGGAGCAGGCTGCCTTGGCTTGCCTCCTTTGGCTGGCCTCCCCAAAATCCTCATGTACTGGTACATATTCCTCTGCCCCCTTCCTTCCCCATCCCTGCTCCTCTTCATGCTTCATTCAGCTCTGCCAAAAATCCCAATTTTTGGGTCCCAATCTGTTCTAACACCACCAGTTAGTCCAGGTTTTAGCAATTTTCCAGTCAAAGACCTGGGTTCATGCACAAAGCTTGGAAGAAGAGGCTTTGCCTAGAGCAGAAATACTCTCCTTTCTTTCTCCAGAGCCTGTTCATGTGCCAAAAGCCTTTATTGATCAACCTGTATAGATCTGCTGGCACTCTGTTGTGCCTTCAGCAGAAAAAAGACTGCCAGAGGCACAAAGTGGGAATAATTCATATTAGTCAGGCTGGGAGCTGTATATTGGGATAGATAACCCAAATCATCCCAATATGATCTTCTACCTGGGAGACAATTTCCTGTCCAGATGCCAGACCTGAGGTCAAGCAGTGAGATCAGCACCTCCTGAGCCAGGAATGTAACTCAGCTGCACTGATCCATGCCAGCCTGAGGCAGGTGGGCAGCTGCAGGCTTGTATCCAGGTACAAAAAGCCCTTATCCCTGGTAAAAAGCCCTTATCCCAGGTACAGAGCCCCTATCCCAGGTTACAAAGCCCTTATCCCAGGTTACAAAGCCCCTTTCCCAGGTTACAAAGCCCCTTTCCCAGGTTACAAAGCCCCTTTCCCAGGTACAGAGCCCCTATCCCAGGTTACAAAGCCCTTATCCCAGGTTACAAAGCCCCTTTCCCAGGTTACAAAGCCCCTTTCCCAGGTACAGAGCCCTTATCCCAGGTACTGAGCCCCTTTCCCAGGTACAGAGCCCTTTTCCCAGGTTACAAAGCCCCTTTCCCAGGTACTGAGCCCTTTTCCCAGGTTACAAAGCCCCTTTCCCAGGTTACAAAGCCCCTTTCCCAGGTTACAGAGCCCCTTTCCCAGGAACAAAGCCCCTTTCCCAGGTACAGACTGCAGCCTTGGCCAGCTCCCTCCCAAGCAGGTGCCACAAGGCTCCCAGTCTGGCACTGAAAGGCAAAGTGGTACCACCACATTTTAGATTTAAGGAGTGACTTGGATGTGTGACCCCAGGAGACAGCTCTGAGTTGTGCTGGATTCATAAGACACTAAGGAGAGAAATCTCATCCTTCTTTGCCTATCCCACAAAGGAATATCCCAGAAGGTGTTTTGGATGCCAGTAAGGAAGCAGGAACCCCCTGAATCTGGAATTTACCTCCATCACAAATAATCCTGAATAAACACCGTTAATGAGCTCTGACAATGCTAGTATGAAATTCTGTCCCAGCAGTTCCTCATTAAGCTGGCCTGTTCCAAACACTCTAATCTAAAATTATGTGTATCAGGGAAGTCATAAAAAGCAGGAGCTCTAATCAGCAATGTTTGATGAAAGAAAGGAATAGATAAGATTTTTCGTATGCCTAGTTAAATAATGGCAGAAAAGGGAGGTGAAGACAACCACAGGCAGGGGAGAACCTGTAATCAGGCCTCATTAATACTATAGTTAATTGATTTTCTGCTCAGATTCCAAGGAGGAACAGGAATCTTTCTTTAAGGTGGGTAATAGATTAACAAACATTGGAGAGGCAGAGAGGAAGGGACACACTTGTATCTAAGCAATGTGAACTTTTCCAGTTTTTCAAAGTCTATTTGCTTCAGAAGTTAGCATGAAACTCAGTGCTACAATAGTCACAGCCTTAAAAGATTTTTTCCCCCCAAACTTTGCATGCTTAACAAAAAAAAAAATTGTTTTTCCCTTTTTGTGAGACTTCCCCTCTCCTTTTATCATATCTGGGGAGCCATAAATTGAAGAATCCAGCATTGCTCTACTCTGCTAATCACTTGGCCTACATTTGATTCTCTTTTCAAGTGGTGATTCAGGTGCTGTGACTAGTGAGACACGGAGAGAGAAACAAAAACTATTTTCCCAGAATGAAAAAGGCCTGTTTTAATTCAGTTCAGGTAAACTATGCAGACTTTTTAAGTGCTTGGTGCTGACTGAGATTAAACAGGAGCAACACAGTGCCAGAAGTGTTGTCCAAGAATATTATCAAAGTAATGGTCTGTCTAAGCACATAAATATGTTTATATGGGGTGTTGCTCTCTGAAATCCCATAGGCTGCAGAGGGATGGCATCTCCCCCAAGCCCTGATATGTCCATTGTGTCAGTGCTGAATTCATCCCAATAGTCCAAATCCAAGAGCAATGCTGCCTTACAAATCTGTTTACCTCAAAGTGCACCTTTTTTTCCCCTCTAAAACCTTTTCCTATTTATACCCTGCTTCAACAGCTGTGCTTTATTCCCCATTCAACATCCATTTTCCCTTAAGAGGGATAATTAATTTAGAACTCCAGGCAATCAGACATAGGTGAGAACCCAGCTTTCCTGGTGTTGCCTTTCTTTTCTTAGCCATTAAATGGTGCAATTGTGCCTCACATTTACATGGCAACAAGGGAATACACCCAAAATCAACACCAGAAAATAATTGCTTTTAGTGCTTATGCTAGCATCATGAAACATAGAAGTGCAGAAGTCGTATTCCTCTACTACAGTATTAATTCATCCTGGGTTCTTAGGTACTAGAAAATCAAGAACTGACAAAATTAGGCTTTGATGTGTCATTTTCACTTAAGCAACCCAATGCTTGCCCAAGTAAATAGTTTCAAGAAGTGTTTTCAGGAACCTTGGGCGCAGTAACACTTCAGAGATTTCTTTTTCCCATCAGAGAAGAGCAGCCTGTTTGCATTTATTGGGGATTTCTGTATGTGCTCCCTGCTTTTAGTGCTGAAGGCTGCCAGCAGCGGGGAGCTTAACCTACAGGAGAATCTCAGCCCTTCCTTACCCAAAGGGATGGATGCAAAAGGTCACATTGACACTGCTAAAAGGAAAAATGAGTCCCCAGGCTATGGGAGCTGTCAGCTTAGGTGTTTTGTCTGAACTGGTCTCAGGGTGTTGTTGACCCTTAGGAAGAAACTCATCCTCTGGGACCTGAAAAGGAAGAGGGGAGCTGGGAGATAGTTGATGTCACCCTTCTCTCAGTCAGGTTTTAATCCTACAATCTGACATCATCTCCCTCACTGCCTTGGGTGACCTGGGTGCTCTCAGCCACCTTGTCCTGCTCCCTCAGGGAAGGAATACAAAGCAGGAATCAGGTCATACGTGTCCTGAGAACATATAAATGGGCACATATTGGTGATCTCAGTTATTTAG
The DNA here is from genome assembly GCF_051311805.1 of Agelaius phoeniceus. Lineage (NCBI taxonomy): Eukaryota > Metazoa > Chordata > Aves > Passeriformes > Icteridae > Agelaius > Agelaius phoeniceus. The sequence goes on along the minus strand of NC_135267.1, from coordinate 115,728,401 downwards.
TGAGATCTGTGCTCATGTTTCATCACCCTAGACTGAGGTCAAATCCTCTTTTGATTTTAGCGTGTAAAAAGCCCTTTCTTGATGCTGTAATTAAGTACATTATTTATTCCATACCCTTCATGCAATGAATGACTTCTGCTAGCCTGCTTTTTGCATGATTTCCCTTTAGAGCTAAAGCAGTGGGGACAGTGAAAAATATATTACTTGTCACCTCCCACCCCCCAGTATTGGCAGGGTGTGCAAAGTACGAAAGGGAGAACATTCACACACGCAGTGTTCTGTCACAGAGAGTCTACCTGGACTCCTGTTTCAATAAAATCCAGGTGATTCCATGTGATCCTACCTTTGCAACACAGCATGTGCTCACGCTGGGTGCATTGTGTTTTGCAGACACTACGGGAGAAGCCTGACGGAGAGGGGCTCACGGATGAGAGGAGAGAAAACCACACTTGCAGTCAATAAAAGCAGCCCTCACAGAGGATCTCTCCACTCAGTGACCTTTGAAGTTGCAAGGACACATGGCCTAGACAGGTAAGGGAATTATGTTACTCATTATTTTACCGTGGCTTGTGCTGTGAAGGATGCTCGTACAAGGGAAGAGCAGTTTGCAAAACTGTGTTTAAAAAGAGCTGGGCTTGTCAGCCATGACAACAGCTAGGGGAAGATTTAAATAAAATAATAGGTGTTTTCTGCCTTTAATGTCTATAATTAGTTAATGCAGCGTAAAAACCAGCACATCATTACTCTTCCTCTCTCCACTGTAGAAAAAATCAACAAAGAGAAAACATGCAAACCCAGTATTTTTTAGTTTGTCTTTTAAGAGCCTGGCTCCTGTTTAGTATGCATTTAGTAACGATGCATTCAAATGAATAATTTAGACCTCTCATGACAACTTTTCAAGAGCAGTTTTATCAATGTCAGACAGCTTCCCGTTTTTGACCATAGAAACACAAGACAGAAACCACCACTGCCATTATTAGTTTTGGCTCATCTTCCTGCTGTTTGGATAGGAAAGCCCCATTTAATTTTATTTTTTTTTTCCTGGGAGTGAATTGGCATCGTTACTTTTAGAACTTCCTGATTGTAAATGCTGAATCAAATGTATTATCATAAAAGAAAAAAAAAAAAAGCCCTGCCTTGTACCAGCACTGCTAAAGCTGCAAAGCCAGACACTCCTGGGAAATGTTAGAATTTACACTGTCTTAATTCTGCAGGTTATTACTTCTGTGTTCTAAGGCACAGACAGTCACCTTACAGGTACTGACAGGCTTGTTTACAACAGACCCAGTGATGCCACATTTACTTGCAGAGGCTGGAAGAGGGAACCATCCCCACTCAGCAGAGCAGTTCCCTTTGTTGACAGTACTTTTGGTGGCAGTTGTGTGAGGAAGGATTATTTTAAGGGCTTTTATGTTCAGCTGCACACAATTGCTGCACATTCTGGTGCTCACACCGACAGCCTCACAGGGGTTAGTTTTAAATCATGGACTGTGTCTGTCCCTTTCTGTTATGGTCTATGGATCTAGCAGGTGTAAGGAGTTCAGCTTGCCCTGCATGAACCATCTCAGCTGAAGGCAAAACAAGCTCCAACCTTGTATGAATTTTTTCCATCCCTGTGGGTTTTTTTCAGGTTGTCACTTAACTATTTCACTTTGTTAGGGAAGGATACGTTGAGTAAAAAGAACTTTGAAATCAAGAGGTCAGCTAAAAATATCACAAAACATTTAGTATTCCCTTCCACATGCTCATGGAGATTTTTTCCAGCTTTTTCTTTAGACCTTATTGATTCCTGTTATGAACATAATCTTATGTAGGTGCACACCCTGCATAAGGTGCCAAGCTGCACATTGTTCTGTTGGATTCAGTAATAGACTTAAATTTAGCAATTTTCTGATTGGAAATAATGCCATTATTCATGTGCCCTTGTACCAACTCCCAAGCTGCTGCCTGGCTCTCTTGACAATATGACGTGCCTGATGCACATTATCTCAGAGGTCAGTGCAGAAGGAAAGGTGTTATGCAACGCTCAAGAACAAATCCTCCAAGGAGGAGGTCTCAGATAGGCACAAAAATCCAATCTTGGCACAATATCTGCTGGGTCCTTGCACACTTTAAATATATGCAGTGCTCCCTTCCTGGGTATTACTTACAGCTGAGACATCAGCACTGGCTCAGTACACACAGTGGTGTAGTCATTGGACAACAGGCCACAGGAATGATGAAGAGCAGTGACTGAAGGGATAAACTGGGAGGAACAGGAGCTTATTCTTATTTTTTGAGGTTGTATGGAGGTTTTCCTTATAGCATATGTTACTTTGTGAGCACCCTGCAAAAGCACCTAAAGACAGCAATCTAAATCCACAAGCAGTTGAGCAGCAGCAGTCAGTTTGTATTCAGAATTTTGCTTCCCCATCAGATCTAAACTTAAGATTTTGGGTCCAGTTGTTCAGTGGCTTGATTGCCATATCTGAAAATATGGCAATAAAGTCCTCAGAGCATTGTGAAAAAGCAAAGGCTAGAACTTCATCAGCCCAGCAGCCAAGGTGTGAGCACAGAGTAAGCTGTGAGGCATGCCTAGAGCAGCCTGGGAGCAGGAGCCAGCCTGGGCTGGGCTGAGCATCCTGCTGCTGCAGCCAGCCCTGCCCTCCTGCTGCCCGCTGTGCCACAGCCCAGGCACGGTCAGGGCTGAGCGTGCCAAGGGAGAGGCTGTGCAGCTGCAAACAGCTGGCACAGGGACCTGCCACAGGGACCTGCCACAAGGAGCACTGATGGGGACATGAGCCCCTCCAGGCCCTGCAGCTCTAAGGGAGCCTCTTCCTTCAGAGGCTTGCGTGCAGCTCAGCACGAAAGCTGGGAGGACCTGGAGATTAAAATATTTGATTTGCCTGAGCAGAAAGCCCTTACTGACACAAACCAGGGCCTGTGATGAGATCTTGTTTACCAGGCAAGTGTGGGGCTGGAAATCAATGCACCAAAATTGCTGTGACCAGAAATTAGACTCACTTAGTGAACGAAATTCATTAAAACAAGCTATGCCTCACATCACACCTTTTGCATGACTGATTTAACACTGTTACTTCCTTCTTACTTTCTCCCAGAATGACCTTTCTAGAGCAAAACATTTGTAGAAAGTCACTTGTAAAAATTATGAAGTAGAAAGTAATAAAAAATGTCAGTCTTTTATAATGAGGCACTTGCTAATAAAGCCTTTAATTAAAATGTTGTTGAAAAACTTAAAAGACAATTAAAAAAACCACAGATGTGTGCAGTAAGTCACTTGTGCAACATCTTTAGCAATTCTTTTTAAGAACCTTTGATGGGTTCTCTTTATATTAAAACTTTCCTTTAATCCTTTCCCCTAAACATCAGTTGCCCCACACTTGCATTGGCCATAGTCTTATTAAATAGGTATAAAAGATTTTCTTACCAGGAGTTACTCTGCAAAAGTGATTTGAAGTTGAAGGAAGAAGCTTTGTGACTCAGAGGTGCAGCAGACACAATGGCAGGAGTGTGTGAAACTGTAGAACAAGGGGAGAGACAGGAGCTGGTGACTGGGTTACTAATAGAGCTGGGAGTATCAGTAGCTAATAAATTCCCTGTATCTCTCAGATACAGGACAGAAAGCCCCAAGGCCCTGCCCACAGAAATTGGTGTTGTGCTGCTGACTAACAGCACCAGTGGCTAATTTAGGCAAGCAGATCAAAATAAGCCTGATAAAAACAAGGAAAGGAAAGATTTGTGTCCCTTGTATCTTTCTTTCACACGGATATCCTTGGGGTGGCAAAGGAGAGCTGGATCAGTTCCATGTTTGTGGTACAAGCATCAGGTGTGTGTGCTGTATGCACGTTTTTATGAAGCACATTTTGGGGGCTGACACTTCTTTCCTCTCTTTTTCTCTCCACTTCTCCATCCCAAGAGAAATATCCTCCAGCTAGTGCTCATGCCAGCAAGAGCAGCAGTAGTACATCTATGTGTAGATGGTGGAGAAAAAGAGCTTCAGTTTCCAGTGCATTGCTGGCAATCAGCAGAAACTGAGAACTGTCTTTTCTCTCCTGAATGCTCACCCACAAGCTCAGCTTCTCCCCCTGAGCACGCTGTGTGGGGTGCACAAACCTGCAGAGCCCCTAGGCACAGCTATATAATAAAGGTGTTCATTGCCAGCAGATTAAAATTCAGTTTAACACCCACTGGCCCACACAGAGCTGCAGTGGTAGCAAGGAGCAGGTCTCATTAGCACTCTGCTGTGCTGCCCCATGGACCCAGGAGCTGATAGCAGTTATTTATACTTTTACAAGGTAGGTAGAAACCACAGAAATTATCACAGTTGTGCTTAGACTGGGAGACAAAGGTGTGTTGGCTCACTCTGTGGTGCTGGGTGCCCCAGGATTTGGGATATCAGGCTGGATAAGGGATGTGCAGGACACACACCAGGGAGAGAACAAGGGCTTCACTTGACTCCAGAAGCCAGAGATGCTCTAGGATCCTGTGGTCTGGCCGTGGCTCTGGGCAGCATCCAGCAGTGACAGGCAAGTCCTCTGAGTTGCCTAAAAAGAAAGAGTTTGTTATGAAGAAACCCTCTCCTGACATGGAAATCATGCTTTTTACTATTAGTAAATACCGATTTAAAATAATCAATAGGAGCAGGGCTTTTAATTTCTGAAGGCACAGAGGTCCAGGGCTGCAGGGCTACAGTAGCTGACTTTCATCACAACTGGTTTCAGATGGGGATTTGAAGAGCCTCATTCTTCCTGCAGATCTTTCTTTCCAGGAATTGGAAGAAGAATGCAGCCTAAGTTGCATTTGCAGCTTGCCTAGGAGTTGTTCATCTGCACGTCCCACACGTTTGGTAGACAGGATATTGCCTTACATTTGTATTCACCTTTCTGATTTAAACAATAGCACCTCTTCCCTAGGAAATCAGCACTGTTTAACTAGTGCTGAATTACAAGGGACATTGAGGAACCTGCTTTTGCAAGGAAAAAAATATGAAAAAATTGCATTGACTAAACTTACCAGCTTAAAATGATTTGTTCAAAGTTCACCCACTGCAGTGAAACCTCCATAAAACCAACCTATTGTAGAAAGTGTATGCATATAATTTGCACAGCTGCCATTCAGAGGCAGACAGGGTAGGAAATAAGAGGTTACAGCAATTCAAGCTCTAACCCCAAGCCTCAACTCCTTCCACAGTCTCAGCACAGCTGGAGGTTTTTTGCTAAATTTGTCCCTACTGTAGCAGGGAACAGGCAAGAAGGATGGAAAGAGCATAATTAGACTTCAGGCTCAGTATCTCAGGGGTGGGAGCAGAGCAGCTCCCCACCCCTTTGGAACCAAAAGCTGAGCTCAAGAAATATCATAAACCCAGCCAAAAAAAAGAGATGTCACTAAGTGGTTGCATTTGTATTTAGGATAGTTAAAAAGACAGAACTGTATTCAGTTGCACTTTTGAAAGAGAGAGTTTAAACCAGCTAAGAGTTCTATTTGAAACTGAAATGCTGTGTTCTTGTTTGTTTTATGAATGTCCATAAATGCTGCACTTTTAGGTGATTTAAAAAAAAAAAACAAAACATTTTCAGTGAAATGATGCTTCAGGGGTAGTGAGGTTATGGCACATTTTCTGAAGGGTGGATTAACATTGGGTAGGATGCCAAATGCCAGTGAGTGCCAAATCCTGCTGTATTCTAGATTATCAAAACATATCTTCATGTTTTGGAAAAGAAAACAAAGCAGTCAATCTTGAAAATTTTTCCTGTTCATCCTTTAGTTTCTCAAAAAACCCACTCTCATTTAGGTTGATATTTCTGAAGTGGATATTGAAAAAAAATGCTTCTCTGGTGTGAGGATCCCCAGTTTCTCATGAAATCAATATTGTGTATTAGTTGTCCTCTCCATCTCTGAAAAAAATCAAGTCATAAATCTTTCTGGCATCTCTATTCATTCTCCTGATTACACCATATAATGCTGAGGAACAAAGCAAGTTTTTTTTTTTTTTTTGCTAAATTGCATGTCTGGAGAGGCTTGTGAGGGGGACTGTGTAGCTGTGGAGATAAAGCCTCTAACTCCACATTAATATATAGCTCAAAAAGAAAAGAAATTGGAATAGCCATGAAATATGGAGTACAAGATACACCTTGCATTAGTATTTCTGAGCTAAAGGAATGGGCTATCAAGATTTAGGTGGCATAATATTCTGAATTCTATTTTAAAAGCATCATTATCATCAGAGAACACTTAATATAAATCCTTCCTACAGATTCCCTGCAGGAATAAGGTGGCCTAGCTAACAAAGCCTTGATTTACTCAATAAAACATACTCCATTTTCCTATGATATGTAGACAAGGCACCTGCTTCTACCATCTCCATGGCTCAGCTGCCACTGCACAAATATTCCTTTATATCCAAGGAGTACCTGGGCACTACCACACATCCTGATGTACAAAGGGCTCCATTCACACGCCTCACAGGAAAGAGCAAACAAGGACACCACAACTGCTAAACACACAGGAACTTGTTCAGCTCCAACAGACACAGCATTTCCACCCCCTGCCAGGATTCTCACACAGCAACGCCGTAGCAGGCACGTGAAGGAAGCCAAAACAAGAGCAGGATTTGCTGCCTTAGCTCTTCCCTTTGCAGCCTTGCAGGAGGAAGGGTGACAATCAGGGTCCTTGCACTGCACAGCCTGTAAAAGCAGTGTCAGTGCAGCTTCACCTGTGCCCCAGAGACCCTTTTGCTTTTCATTTATCAGCCCTGCCTCATGAAAACGCTGTGCCGTAAACCCGCGTTCATCTCTCTGTCCTTCTTGCTGTCACTAATGAGTGCCCCTTTGAGCCATGAAATGCCCACAGACTGGGGCACAGCACACCACACTGACCAGCCAGCAGCTCTGGCTCCTGTCTGTGTTGTGGGCTCCCTCTGGCAATGCCCATCAGGGCAGTCTTTGGCATGATCTAAAACAGCAGGTCTAGAGACTGAGTAGGTCTTAGCAGCACCCCGGTGGGTGCTGGCAAATTCCAGCCCTAAATTAGGCACACAAGGAGCCCACTGAGGTCAGGGAGGCTGCTCAGCTGAGCAGGGCTTACGCACAAGAGCTGCTCCACAAGCTCCTGCTAATTGCAGTGAGAGCAGACTTGGCCCCAAGGAAGGGAGGCACCAAAAACATCCAAGAGGATTCTCTCTGTGTCCTTGTGTGAATTCACCTGTGGAGTACACGCCAAAGGTGGATGTGTGCTAGGAATGAGAGATACAGAATCCTGAATGGCATCCAGGCAGTATCCCTGTCATGCAGTACACTGATTATCCTCCCAGATCCATGCCAGGGCTGTGTGACAGCCCTGCTCCAAACCAGTGTCTTACATGAGCACAATTTTTCCAAAGGAGACTTTCCAGTGGCCGTGCACCAAAACCCCCTTGGTGAAAGAAGCTGTGATGCTGCTCCTGGTACAGCAATCAGGAACCCAACAGGGAGAGAAATGCACTCAGGCAGTGTAACTCAGAATTACATTGCTGCAAGACATCTGCTCTGTGGTGTATGGCTCTGGTCAGGTCGTAAAGAGCACATGCATTGAAGAGTAACCTCCAGACACTCACCAGTGAATCTGTGACTGCACACCTTGACTGAACACATAGAGGGGTTTGGCAAATATCTGTGTGTAATGTTTAGTGCTTTATGAAACCCTCCCCTGTTTTTCTCTAAACAACTCTGAATAAAATAGCAGCCTGATTTAATGCAACCCCAACCCAGCCCTTCTATGATAAGGATTTAAAGATGCTTAAACCTAGATTGTAAGCAGCTTCATTTCTGATTAGGATTAAAAAGCATCCTGAGTATTAATCCTGCATTGTTCAGTAAGCTTAAAAGAAAGGAAAATATATAGTGACAGATTCTTCACTAACCAATCAACCGACCAACATTAGTGTCAGGATGGCTACAAAATTGCTTTCTACATGTCTGCAATAATTCAATTATCGTTTGTGCTTGCGATGGAACATGAAGCGTTGGTTACTTTGGGACAGTACTCTCCCAGCTCTCTTTGGAAACCATTTGTGCTATTAAATCATTGATTCCCAGCACTGTGCTCAGCTGACAGTCCCATACATCAGCTCATCCAGAAGAGAAGATCTATATAAGGTCTTTGAGCGGCTCTTCCCCAGCACAGGCCGCTCGTGTCTTGCCTGCGGCCAGGACATCGCTATAATACAGCACCACCTTCTTTGGTTCTATCAAGCCTCAAGGAAGGCTGGTAATTTCCATTTCCCCCCTCAACACCCAGACCTACTTTCCTTTAAAAACTCTGATCTTTGCATCCCTTTCCACCCCCTCGTACACGGCAGTTTCTATAATCATCCCCTTATATAAGAGACCCAGAACCGGGAGCGGTTATTTATCCATGTTTGCGTGCCCTGCCTTTCTCCCCAGAGAGCACCAAAATAACCCAACAGATCCCCATTTGGTGCACGTGGGCTGGCATACCCTTGTCATCAGTGGTGCCCGCTGTCACCCTGAGGGGAGTGATGCTGGGGACAGAGAGAAGGGTTCCTGCTGAAGGTATCCTACAGGGTCCTTGCTCTGGTGCTGCATTTCCAAATATTCAACTCCATGGTGTGCTACACAGCAGGTGATGGGGTACCCAGCTCTGCCAGGCCCTGGGCTTGCACAAAAGGAGGCATGCAGGGAAGCAGCAGGGAGCATCCACAGTGCCAGAGCCCCTGCGGCAGACAAACCTGCACCCACCCAGAGTAAGGCTCCTGACTTGGCCCCTGTGCGGCTTTCGTTATTGGCCTGTTTATTTTCAGGTGGCCCCATTGCAGCATTGTGACTCAGCTGGTTTCTAACTGACCTGGCAGGTTTTTACTGCTCTTCTGTCCTGCTTGCTGGCAGAACAACAAAGTCTGGGGGATTTATGTGCCCCGACACCCACGCAGGAGCTGGGAGAGAAGCCTCCTCCCAAGGAGAGGAAGCTTTTGCAGACAGATGCCTCTGTTTGAAGTGTCCATGTGTATTTAGGCCCAGATCCATGGGAGCATGGGAGCACTCAGCCCTAGGCACATCCATACTGCTGTCACCAGGCTATGTAAAGTGAAGTGGGTATTTAAGTCTTTCCTGAGCTTAAAGCTTCAGGTTTTTGTCCTGGCAGCTCTTGTAGCCTGCAGTATTCTAGGTTGATGATTAACAGGGCAGCTAAAGAAGAAAGTTTGCAGCATACACATATTTCTGCAGTGAAAAAGCACAGGATAACTTGTTTAATCCATTCTGGGGAAGGGCTTTTACAAGCAAACATGCATTTACCCTTTTTATTAGGCAATTCAGCTGCAACATTTATGACCTCAGTACAGTCTTGCCCTGTGCAGAGCACCTGTAGGCAGGAGTTGCTGCAGGAGAAGTCAGTGGTGCATGGCCTATAAATGCCTGTTAGACACCATACAGTGTGCTTGGGTTAGCAGCAGCTTCATAGGGACAGACACATCCCACATTTAGTCACTGTTTCAACCCAGCCCTTGCCTTGCCAATTTGGTTCCTGCCCAGCTCTCCACTGACTTGGTTACTTTGAGGGAAGCAGATGGGAAGTAGTGGTATTCCAGAAGGCTGGGGGAGTTTCTGATGGGCCCAGACAAGTTTGACAACAAAAGCCTAGTCCTGAAGAAATACTTTTCTTCTTTAAACAAAAAAAAAAGCTTGGTTTTACTGGGAAAAAGTCTCAACTTATTATTAGCATGCAGATTTTTTTGTGCAAACCAGCACCCCAGCTTGAGCTTTGTATTGGAGGATACCATCCTCCATCAGCTTTGTTCCTTGGCCAAACCATTTCTTCAGTGAGCTGCTTTAGTCTGGTGCCCTCAAAAGCTGATTGTCCCTGCCACTTCCCAGACCACCTTCCTTCCGTTTCTCCCTCATTTCTGCAGAACTGAGCTCCAGACTCTACAATCCAAATTAAAATACTTAATTTTTATAACTTGTCAGCCAGATAAAATTAGTTTTGCTGATAAGGGAAATCCGCTTGTTTGCTGGAAGAGAGACGGAAAGTAGCTGTGCCAGCTTGGGGATGGTTCTGAGCCAGGACTGGAAATAGCAGCACTCAGCCTCAGAGTTCATCACTGAGCCACTTCTTCAGTAAAATCACCCAAACAATTTCCTGATGCTTCCCCAGTTCACGCCTCTCTGAAATTCTTCTCCCCCCCCCCCCCCCCCCCCCGCCCCCCCCCGAGCTGTTGATTTGGAAAAGTAAGTAAGTCCCTTTTTCTTCTCTTCAGAAACTGCATTGCTTTACTGGCAGGCTTGAAAATGGACATTATGGTTGATTGTCTTATTCACTCATCTATCCACAGTGATGGCACACAGCAGTGATCAGTGAGTACAAGCTTTTACATTTGAAATATAAAGCTACCTGGTGTCATTATCACCTCATCTGTGTTATAATAATGCTCACTTTTCACCTGACCTTTAGAAATCAGCAGATTCAATTACTTGTAGCATTTGCTGAAGATCCTCCAGGGATCTCACCATAAATTATACTGTATTCTACAAATAGATATGACAACACTAATCAGCAAATTAAATGACAGTGATCATTCCTGCAGAGATACTTAAACATCTGATTGAGCTGGTAGGTTGGATCTATGCAGCTTCATCTTCAGCAGAGCCACTGCTCTCATGCATAGGAAATGCTGACCTTGCAAGCAGGCACCTGTAGGGCACTGAAGATGTCTGATAAGAGAAGGGAGCAAAAGCCTGATGCCTCCAAGCAAATGGACATGGGTGGATGGTGACTCCAGTTCTTTCATTAATGTTTTGCTCTGATTTTGCACCTATTTGACTTTACACAATTATTCCCAGACAGAGCAGGTCTGGGCACTTCCCAGCACTCTTTTCCCTAGGCATGGGAGAGCCACCCCAGCAGCAAGATGCTGCCTCCCTCCAGGCAGTGATTGCCAGGTAGTCCTGGGGCTATTCCTCCTTGAGATATGTTCCATAGCCTACCCAGTAGCCATTTTGCAGTGGACAGGGACTAGATCTTGTCCCACCTCTACCCTCATTGCCCTGTCCAGCTGCAGTAGAATAATACTTGCTAAAACCCCCCATCATCAGCTGGCTGTGTGTGACTGTGCTCCATGTGTTGCCTGCAGTGTGGTTGGATCAGAAATGCTGGGCAGGAAGGGCAGGATGCAGAACTTGGGGCTGGAAGGTGCAAAGGCCCTTCTACAGGTCATGGGGCAAAGGAGACATGGCTGGGGCCAGGCTTACAGTGCAAAAGGCTGGGGAGGCCTGAGGCCAGGGCTCTGCTGGGGAGGTCAGCCAAAGGAGCCCTGAGCCATGTCCTGCACTCACAGGCAGTGTCACCTTCATTTGGCCTGGTCCTGCAGCCATTCCCTGGAAGCAGGTGCTGCAGGAGAAGGACAGCATGGAGCCAAGAGGTGTGACTGCATCCTCCACCACAAGCTGTTATTTTGACAGCTCTATTACAGTCATATAGAAACAACTCCTGGGAAGTGTAAAGCACTATAAAAAACCAGGCAGGGAAATCATCTGTCCTGCAATATGCCAGCTTTCACTGCAGAAGAGGATGGGATGCCAATGAAGATCAGCAATGGGTTCTTTCCCTGCCTCTTTCTTTGGCCACAGTCAGTTATTGTTCACCCCAAACCGCTATTTCTCCTAAGTCTGTGTGGTTGTCACATCTGATGTTTATTTCACAACAGCCCTCTCCCCCAGATTCATTTTTCATACAAGCATGAAGATCTCAGCCCAGCTGAGGTAAAGGGATGAGCAGCCCTTCCTCGAGCTGCCTTTCTTAGGGAAAAGTCAAAGCCACTTATATCTTTCTAAGGATTCACTAGCTGTGCTCAGAGGTAAGGTGTGGCTCTGCATCCACACAAAGCAGGGCTGATCATGGGGATACTACAGTGATTTCCTGCCCCAGGGGCCACTGACACAAAGCCCAAGGTGCTGCTTGCTGTGCATGTCAGTGAGGGATTTGGGGAATGCAGGTGCATTTCTTGGTGTATTGGAGTGTCGGATTGTACAGACCAAGGTTTACATCACATGAAAACCCAGCAGCCCTCAGAAGAGCATGAGACTCCTGGAGTGACCTCTGCTACAGCAAATAGAGTCGTGCATTCAGGCTGGTACGAGCAGAGCAGCCCTGCTGGGACCCCAGCCATGTTCCCACTGCTCTGCTCCTTCAGGAGCCTGCAGCAGCACCTTGGTCACCAGGAGAGGCCTTTGCTCTGCACACCTGTGGGTGCTAGGAATGCATCTTCCTAATCCAACAGCAGATACACCCAGCCACTCTAGCACCAAAAATTCAGTATAAAGTTCCTTTTTTTTTCCCTCTTCTAATCACACATAGTACTTGGTAGCAACACCATCTGATAGCCCAGCATAAACAATCCTGCTCATTTGTGTTGCCTCGTTGGCGTTCTCCATGGAGACACACACACACAAGTCTTCTCTCCGTGTGCCACTCCTCCCACCTTGGGGAAGGAAATTAGAAGTGCTGATGGAGGAGCTCCAGTCACATTTCCTTCCAGCTTCTGGTGGCATCAGCTCAACAGTGACAGTTTGTAAGGCAAAACAAATGGCTTGTGAAGTGAGTGTGTGTTATGGAGCCCTACCCAGGAGAAATGCCTGTCAGGTATTCCAGAAATTCACTCTGACTTTGGTACCTTTTTGTTTGACAAGAGCTATCCTGCAAAGTTTAGCTTTCACCCTCATTACTGCAAATTATTCCCCCAGCCGAAGTGCCTTTTCTCTTAGGCAGAACACTGCAAAGTGGTGCTGTACTCCCAATCAGCATCACCCTTCTGTCAAGGGAATGCCTTCAAGGGCTTCTCTCTGCACCTGGCACTTCTTGTGGAGGAGCCCTTGCAGCAAAAGGAAAGTTTTCAGCCTGAGGAGCAACACCCAAGTGCTGCTGGCAGAAGAATCCTCACTGGCAGCTTAGAGGAGCTCTAAGTACCACACAGGCTGACATACCCACCCTCTTTCATCCCTTTACACAACAATTGTCCCTTCCTTGCCTTTTTTGTCCCCATATTTCTAAGGCAGCACCAGTCCTCTAGGGCCACAGGCTGAGCTGGAGCTTTGTGGGAGGCTCATAGTATACATTAATATTACTGTATTAATATTGTAAGAACTACAAATAATGCTTTTGCTTTCTCCCTTCCCCCTCTCCTGCATCCTCTGTCATGGATATCATGGCATTGTTCTGAACCTCTTGTGTCTGGGAATGGTTACAGGAAAAAATCAGGACAAGACAGATATTTCAGCCGTGGAACACCAAGGAGAATTTCATTTGTCATGAGCTGGAGTAATTAAAAGTGATTTTTGCATGTTTTGGATGCTGACTTCGGTCAGAGCATGAGCTGTGCAAAACGCTTATTTTTATAGTTTTGACGTAAATCATGGAATGTTTTCTTTCTTAATTTGGAACACTTGCCCCAAATGTTCCAAGTCTCTGTAGATAAGTCCAGGCTCTTTTCTTCCTGACAACATCCATCCATCCATTAAAGTCCCAGGGTTGACTGCCCAAGCTGTTTAGCTGGACTGAACACAGGACAGGCATCTTTTAAAAGTGGTAACTTCCAACAGTCTTCACAGACCACTGATTCCAAGTAAGATGCACAGTTTTGCTGTCTAAAATCTGCCTTCTTCTTTGCAGAAGTGCCATGGGTCATTTGCTTAATAAAATAAACCCAGCCTCCTCCCCCAAGCCCGGCACATACACAAAAATAATTTCCTTGGTTATATTTTTCTCTGGGGATGTTTAAACTGTCAGCTTTGCTGAGCTACATTCTCCTTCTCATTCTTTCTCATGGGTGATGTCTTGTCACAGGGGACTCGGTGCAAAGTCACATTTTGAAATTTTCCAGAGGATTTAATATTAATGCATGTATAAAACACTTGCAAAATATTTCTCTTTTGAAATGATCATATGCTATCAATAGTTGCTAGAGCTGGAGTTGTTCAGCTTTGCAAATAGTTGGAAATATAAGAAGCCAACACTTCTGATCCCAGATACATGGATGTATAATTTTTCAGATCAGTCACTGTCTCAGGGTATGGGCACATGATCATTGCTCACTCACACTGAGATCCATTTGAAATTATCCCACATGATTGGAATCAGTGTTGAACGAGGAGCTGTCTGTTTCCAGTTGTATCTTCTCTTATCCATGGAAAGTCCTGCTTGGCCAACAACAATAAACTCTTGGGAATGATCGCACACATCCTGAAACCTCTACCAGTGAACGTGGGAAAAGCAGAAGCTTTAGTTTTGTTTGAACCTAGGACACTGGCTAAGAATCAGTTACTGTAATGGATAGCAATGCAGAGATGTCAGCCCACAGGGCCTGTCTCACATGGATACACATTTGGGAGTTTCTCACATTTGCAGTTTCAGCTGTCATCCTCTGCAGCCACCCACAGCCAGAAGTAGCGGTGCGAGATCACCGCCAACACCCTCACACTGGCACTTGGGCTCAGTGTTTAATGTCCATGATAACCCAGCAGTTAAAATCCATGGCAATTCAACCTCAAAACACTTGAAATGATTAATAATTAAAAGCTGCCTAGATAGGAATGTAACAGGCCAAAATGTTGGCTAGCACAGGCAGCTTGGCACAACGATTTGCATTACAGCCTTTTCATCAGTTACAATAAATGAGTGTGGTAGAATGTCTCCTCCACTATTAAATTAATATGGCTTTTTTTTTTTTTTTGGCTCACATATGGCAGAAATATCCTTGTGGCAGTAGGAAGGGTCTTGGCAGACCTGTGCCTAAACCGTGTGTTGATGCCTTGCCTTACAAGTCTCCTGTAGGGAGAGCAGGGATTTAGCCCGGGTGCAGCCACCGTGATCACGAGTGCCTGGCTGTCAGCGTGCCTGGATGGGCTCCATCTGCAATCAAAGGCACAGTGTGGCTCCCATAGAAAGCTGCCTGGGAAATGGATGGCTTGCATTGTAAGACGAGTCCCAATCCCGCTGTAACTTGTGGCAAATTGCAGTTTTGCCAGGAAAAGCAGGATCAGGCGCTGTTGGCTGATGCCTGTATTTCTGCTGGTAAGGAATGCTAGCCAGAAAACCCAAAATGGTTGTGTAGAAACATCCTCTGACTGGTTCCCCCCCATTTTATATAAATACTGCATGCTTTAAATCAATTACCTGTCTTCTATAGCTCCCTGTGTTGGTGGTTTTGCAGCCTTCACTGATTTGGGGTTGCTAACTCTGATTTTACTGCAGGTGCTATAATGTTGATTGATTTTTTTGCAAGTATCATCTCCTTGAGTTATGTGAAAACAGTTTCCATTTCACAGCTCACAATGGTCCCACATCTGCTGCTGGTCAAGGAAGGTTGCAAGCATGCAACCGGTAACTGCTGTAGGCACCAGAAATATTAGTGGGGATAATTCTTATAATTACAAATGAAAATGAAGTTTTTATTTAAGGGAGGCTTTATGAATGTCCCAGTTTGGGTTTTGAGTGGGTGGTAGTACGGAGGAAGAAACCACCTCCTGTCCTACTGGACACCAGTGCTCCATCACCCTGCAGTGTACAAGTCTGATTTACACCATACTGACAGACTCAGCATCCCCACAAACCTGGTCCCAATTCTGAGGCCTGAAATAAGAAATTAATTTGAGTGCCTGATATTGAATTCTGATCCTCCAACCCTTGCATTTGTCCCTGCATCCCCACCATCTGCACCCACGATGCTGCTGGGTTGCTGGAAGATGACGTGGTTTGGACCAGATCCTCTCCTGGCTCAGGGCAAGCACAGCATTATTTTCATTCCACTATCTGAAGGAGGCAGATCTGGTGGCAATTTAAGAATCATACATTATCACAGGCTATGAAAAGAATAATTTATGCCCTTGAGCATTTCTCAGATCTTTCAGCAAAATCAGACATCTAAAGGAAAATCTGGTTCTTTGGAGAGCCACAGGGATGAGTAATGCACCCAAGAGGAGTTGGGGTTCAGACAAGAAGGGATTAGCATGCTCCACCAGTGTGGTTTTGTCCTCTCAGACACACTCAGGCACATCATGTTTCCTTGTTTCATAACAGCCATCTGGATGTGAAAATGGGAAGATGGGAGCTTGTTCTGTGCCTCTGGTTTGTCTTCCCATGGGCCACACGTCCCCTTCTGTAGAGGGCTGAGGGCTGCCTGAGTGGTGCTGGGAGCTTGCACCACTCCTGCTTCCCTCTGACACACAGTGCCACAGGCTGCAACAGGCCTTGGGGCCTGGAGCTCTGAAAGAGGGGAAACAGCCCAGGAACACCTCACCAGTGTGATCACAACCATTCAGAATGCTTTTGTGCTGGGCTGGAACCTGCTGCTCGGCTGGGCATTCATCAAGCAGTCCGTGTATAAAATTCCCAGTGCTCCCCCAGGATCTTGTTGCCTTCACAGAAGGAGTCACTGAAATAACTTTGCTTCTGTTGGCATTCACCTTCTGCTAGGATAACCTCTCCTCCCTAAAAAGCAACCCCAAACTGCCCATTAATTGCTACAGCACTGACAATTCCTCCAGCAACGGAGGGATCTATCTGCAGCTCCTTGAGCGTGTGACACTGGGCAGTCTCCATTACACAGCTGACCTAAGGCAAATCCCAGATGATCTAATTATTAAAAAATAAAATAAACACCCCCTGTCCCTCCCTGCCTTACAGGAACAATACCACCCTGAATTTGTGTGAATGCAGGCTTTCCAGTTCATCTCCCTCACTGAATATTTGATAGTTCATTTAAAAGAAAGAAAAAAAAAAACCAAACAGAGCAGAGGGTTCCCTCGTGGAATGTAAGACCTCCAAAGGACTTTTGGCAGCATCTGGAGATATTATTAAGTTTTCAGACTAGGTATGCATAGCAGAATAATTAGGTCCCCTGAAGAGACCCCAGTAATTGATGGAATTTTATGATACCTATTATGAAAGTATGAAACGGCTCTTCATAAAAAACACTATTGGATTTTTCACTCTTTATTCCGCATAGGCTAAAAATCAATATTAACACCTGGCTACTGAATTCTGACACTTGAAGAAGTTTGTGGCACAAAGAGCTAACAACACTGAGTACTAATTGCTTTGGAGCTAACAGGGGATCAAGAGCACTGTGCTGTGTGCATTGGATTAGACAGACAGCTCAAGAAACACCCTTTGAGTTTCTTTAAGAAATATTGAAGAACTTGCCTTCTGGAACAAAAAGCTGCAAGTGTTATTTTGTGGAGCTGGCCCTTTACTTTTGGCAGTGCTCCAGAGTGCTGAAAAACCAAGTGAGCAGGGAAGAAACAGGATGTGCAGTGTGCATCGGCATTGCAAGCAGAGATCAAACATCAGACAGTTCTCCTGCCTTTTGGGACTGAGCTGGAAACAGCCACGCAGGCAGAGGCACGAGTGGGCTGTGGATCTGCCCAGGCTGCCTGGCTCCCTGCTGGTGCCTGCCAGGCTGCTGCAGAGCGGCAGCTAGTGCCAGCAGATGGCAAGGGCTGGGAGAGGAACGTGCGGCCCGGGGGAGGCACCAACCTGCAGCAGCCATCGTTTGTGCAGAAACAATCCCCTCACTTCACATGCAGCTCAGGTGCTGGGTTTCATACAACTGTTTTAAGGTAGTGCTGTGTTTTGACAAAGAGGGCTTTGCTGCAGCGATCTCAGTGAATGTGGAGAAAAGAGGCGTTTAACTCTGTTAGCTCCATGAAGCAAGACAATGATAATTGTGTCAAATTCACCTTAATGCATACTGAAGCAGGGCCAGGTAAACTACAAGATTTTTACCACTGTGTATAACACCAGCAAATGCCTGTCCCTGTGCCCTGGACCCCTTCTGGCACCACTGGCATCCCCTGGCCACAGCCAGTCCCACTATGAGGTGAGGAGTTGCAGCTTTCCTCCGATAGTTGAGAACAGCAACATTTCCATGGAGAGCCAGATAATTTCCCTCTCATTAGTTACCTTGACTCAAGAAAGTTATCACAGCTCCCCAGTCTGTCACTGGTCTGAGGGAACAGGAATTTTAAAAGAGATACAGGTTTTAAATTATGGCAATAGAAAACAGTTGCTTTTTATGGAAAGGGAGAACAAATGCCCAAAGCTGGATTTCCCTGGGGAAAGCAGAGCAATTATTTTGTTGCTACCAAGGCAATACCAGGGTGTTTTCTTCCTATTTCTAGACCCCTAATATAATAAAAGGAGCTAACAGCAGCAAGATGTAGGAGCCACGCACTGGTGAACACTCTCATGCACCCAGCTAAATCAGGTCCTGTGCCACAGAGGCAGCACAGGGTTTCTCAACAGTGCAGAGCACAGGCTGGGCTGCCACAGCCCAGTGGCATTTCATGGCACCACTCCACATGTGGCACCAGCACAGGTGACACAGGACAGCCTGTGCCACTCTGCACCATCCCCAGCCCTGCCCGGGGGTCCCCACCCCAGCACTTGCACAGGTGCAGGAAAACCTCTCCTGTGAAGCAGGAAAGGACTGCTCTCCCTCCCCTCCTCTCCAGCCAGGCCTGGCAGCTGCTGCAGGTCTCTGAGCACGGCACAGAACACAGCAGTGGCATGAAGGGCTCTGTGGTCACTTGCAGCCCATAAATCAGGGCAGCAAACAGCCCTGCTGAGGGCCAGGCTGCAGTCTGGGGCTGCACCATCAGAGGGAGGCTCTGCGGCAGCAAAGCAAGGGCAGAGGGTAACATTTACTTACTGAGAGGAACACAGGCTCTTTCCTACTTGTACAGGTCCCTTCCCATCAGAGGGTAACATTTACTTACTGAGAGGAACACAGGCTCTTTCCTACTTGTACAGGTCCCTTCCCATCAGAGGGTAACATTTACTTACTGAGAGGAACACAGGCTCTTTCCTACTTGTACAGGTCCCTTCCCATCAGAGGGTAATATTTACTTACTGAGAGGAACACAGGCTCTTTCCTACTTGTCCAGGTGCCTTCCCATCAGGAGAGGCTTTTCCCCCAGCTCAGGAAGGAGCTCTCTGCAGAGATCCCTGCACTGGGATGGGGATGTGCACGCCACACCACGGCTCTGTCTCAGCTGCTCCCCGAGGCTGCACTCTGTGAGTCAGAGATGATCTTAGCACAGGCTGCACAGCGGGCTCTGCCCCCCGCCAGGGACTTCATCTGCTCTGCTCAGCTGGTGGCGAGCTGCAAGAGCACTTGGCTTCAGTTTATTTATTGCTGAGGGCTCCTGGGATGCCACAGTTTGGCTGATTTACACCCTTGCAGAGAGGTGACTCGTTTTCTGGGAGACATCCCACATGGTGAATCACCATTCAGGGTTACTTTACTGACCCTGGCAATTAAGAGGACATTAGAAAGCCTTTCCAAGGGGAATCTCAGCCTTGGGGTGATCATATGTGAAAGTGCCCTCCTGGGGAAAAACCCTCGAAGAAAAGAACATTATACTAAAAGCAACAGATCATAAGGCCATGAGATGCTGTGAGATCATCTGGTCTGGCCTGTCCATCACAGTCCACTCTGCTGCACCACATGGTGCAAGTACCTGCTGTGGCACCATCCCATGCAGTGCATCATCCCCTCTTCCTGTCAGTGCTTGCAATCCATCATCTCTCTGCTCTGTGTATGCAGAAAGGAAATAAAAAAGGTGATGAGTGAAACAGCTGGGGCAGTGGAACAGAAGTACAGGTGCTGTCATTTGTTGAGACAGTTTATTGGTATGGCTGGAAATCACGTCCCAGCTCTCCTGCAAAAGCCTTCCTGTAAACCAACACATTTTCTTACCAGTTCATTGGCTCCTGCACACTGCTTTTTGTTTCCCATTGTTTCAGAGTCGCTGCAAATGCTCATTGTGCTGGCATGGGCAGGGGCTGGAAGCACAGACATGTGCAATTTCTTGTTCTTGGTGTGAACACAAAAGCCTGCAGGGAAATTTCCCTGCCTTCTCCTGGCACTGCCCCTCCTGTCAGCAAAGGCTCAGGGTAAGGTCTCCTGAGTCAACGAACGGAGAAAACTGGGCTTGTGTTAAGAAATTTTTATTTGTCCTTTGGATCTGTAATGTAAGCACATAAAATTACAAGTGGAAGAAACATCATGCCACAAAATTGCATAGAATTTTTACAAAAATGTGAATTATGCCTCTGAAACAATCATAGATTGAGGAACCGAAAAAATATGTACATGTTAACTGGAATATTTCATCCTACTCTGAAAGCAAATCATCAAGGACTAATCAATCACAGACACTATTAATACAATGTACAAGAGCAACACTGATTTCAAAGAAAGGCAAGCAATGATGTCCCTTTAGTTATCTGTCAGTGAATGTTTAGCTAATACATGAGCATTAATTAACATAATTATGAACATGTTAAGTCTAAAATGTCTGGCCTTCATTAGAATTTTTAAAATTCTGTTTATACTGCCAAAACCAAGCTATTTTCAGTAGTGTAAAGATATCTGAAGTGCACGACCTAGTTTAATATAGACAGCTCTATTCTATACAGCAGAAAGTCCACAATACAGCATTTCCACACATTCAACACAGAACAAGGCAAATACATAAAAGGCACAAGACTTGCACATCATAAAGACCCTTTTGTCATTATCTTACTCTAGTTCAAGTAATATCAATATTAAATGATATCAGTTTCACTGAAATAGTTTGAACGATGCAAGATGTACAGGATCACACACTACCTTACACCTGCAGAAAGTGGCACTGTACAGATATAAAAAAATGTGAGTACAGGAAATGGTCAAATACAAACGTACTGTAAAATGACTACAGCTGATAGTATATTTAACCCAACCAGTCTATTTATTTCTTATTAAATATAAATAAAAGGTTAACTGGCATTTGCCCGAGTTTCTCTGAGGACTGTGTCAAGTCCTGGCTCCCCTGCAGTGCTCGGGAACGTCGCGCCGAGGTTCAGAGGAGCCAGGACTGTCCCAAAAAGCCTGCGCTGTACAACGGTTCTGTAATGCAATAGCTTCAGTTTTAGTATGAACACTGCTATCAGTTTATTCTCGTAATAATTTAGACAACACGTCATTTTAACTTTATAAAATGCAGCATTAAATCTCGACTCTACATTTTCAATGAGTGATTAAGATTGATTTCAAAGTGCAAAACTAGGATTAGCAGAGGAGTCACCTTTCCTAGCGTTAAGATGAAAGTCAGATTTTTGAATTTCATGTGCACTGATTTCATCATCATAAACCAGAACAATTTAATTCAAAATATGATCTCCAAACAATGTGCAATTTTTCTTTCTTTCTGCTCTAAGTTTAAAAAGGAAACATCAAAATACTGTTTGTTTTCCAAGATTTGAACTTATATATATATACACCATTATTTAACTGAAAACTTAAGCTTGATTTGTATTTTATTGCTTAAATTTAAATAAAATAAGTTACTTTAAGTACTAAACTCCTGAGGGAATGGAAGTAAGGTAACTCAACTGTTATGATGTGTTAAAATGCCTCCCTATTAACTGATTGCTTTCTCTGATTGCCGTGTAGCCCTAGGTAAGGCCCTGATCTTGCCAAGGTGGATGTGAATGTTATTCCCAGCCCAGCCCAGCCCCGAGCCCAGTGGTGCAGGAGAGCACAACTCTGCAGGACCAAGTGTCTCCAGGCCAGCCTGGGGCTTCTGGGCGGGATTCTCCCTTGCCCCAAGGCACCTCCACCAGCGGGGAAGGATCGTGCACTGGCCCAGGTACAATCCCAATTGTCTGAGGTGTTTTGTGACTCTGATTTCTGCTGGGGGGGAATCCACAGAACAGCATTTCTTTACCTTTTCAAATATCCTGACTTTCACAATGTGTCTCTGTCATCTAATAGAAATTTCCCAGAATGTGCTGTTACTTCTCTCATGCATATCATACAGTACGCTAACTTTGATTGTTCTTATTTTAACAAGTCAGTTAAACAGATTAATATACATTTTTAAATAACAGTGGTCAGGTTTTTATACTTTGCTTTTAAATTTTAGACCTTAGTAAAACTGAACCTCAGTCTTAAAAATAATGGAAGATTCTGTTAGATTTCAAATACTGTAGTCCTAAACATTTTATAATCCTATCAAATTCAGTAAGCTTAAAATATGATACTTAAAATCAATACTTTCGAGTCTGCAAAATATATATCAAATTTATATTCTAAAACTACTTTGATTTACACCACTAACACCACAAAAAGAATTCTATGATTCCATGATTATTCTATAGCAGTATAACCCAGATGTTAGCTCTCGGAAAGATTCTCCCTACTCATGGATCCCTGAAACATTTCATTTGGCCAAGAGACCACATCAACTTCAAATAGCAACATGCTGTGTGTGTATATAGACAGATGTGTGTGCACATACAGCTATATATATATATAAAAATGTATATATATACAAACATATATGCACTCACACGGTGTAGCAAACAGACAGACACAGACACCGACAACCTCCACGCGGGTTCTTCTCTCCCTTTTCCTCTCGTCCCCACAGTTCCAAGAATTTTCAGCAGCAAATATATGTCTCTCCATGGGATAAACATAATATCAAGACAGCAAGCCACCAGTGCTTGCAGAGCTAAAAAGGATCCAAGGTTTCAGTGCAAATGTAAAAGGATGGTACAGCTGTCAAGGTGCAGTTATAAAGAAGGAAACAAATATGATTAAGTACTGTTGTAATATTCGCCAGGATCTCTATTAGTTTGGAGCACTTTGCTCTGGCACTCCAAAAGGAAATCTGCACACACTTTTCTCTGTACAATACACTGGTCTTCATTAAACATTCTTAACAGTGAACATGGCCAGAAAATTACCCACTGTAAACTGGCCAAAAAAAAAGAAAAAAAAAGAAGAAAAATAAAGAGAAGAGGGAGGTTAACATATTAATTTTCCCATTACAACTGCACTAAGCTTTAGAACAATAATCAGATGAAGAATGAGAATGAAGACCTTTGCAGAATACTTTTTATAAAATGTTCCTTTGGGGAAATGTGCACTTGAATGCAGATTCCTCCTGCCTCCCAGGAGCTCCGGCGCAGCTCACCCCGGCAGAGCGGAGACGGGCAGTTGGGAATGGTGTGCCCGCTGCACTGACTGTTTCTTGGGCAGTTAAAAAGTAGTATCAAACACTTTTTCTTGGTTATCTTCTTCCAATTCCTCCTCACTTTGTGGAGGTTTATGATTTGATTTTCCACTGTCAGAGGCCAGGGAAGAGGGGGCAGAACTGTGGTCTCCATCCTCACTGATTTTCCCTTTCATGGCTTCCTGTACGAACTCCAGAATTTCCAAAGGCAGTCTTTTGAATTTGTCTTGATATTCCTGATCAAGTTCCACCTGCAACTACAACAAAAGAGACAAGCTGTCTTCAGGTGTGTCTGATGTGACCAGTGTTAGCGGATGGGGAAAGAACCACACCAGGCAGGAGGGGCATTAACAAGGCATTTTTGCACAATTCAGGACCGTACTCCCTTCTTTCCCGTATTAGCACCACACATCCAAAGTGCCTATCAATTTCCATGCAGTCATTGCAAAGCTGGAGGAACGTGCAGTCATAAGGCTGGTTTTGGGTACCATCCTTGGGTACCCAAATCCTTCAAATTCATGTGGATTTAACTGTAGTGGTGTCCATACTCCCACTGGCTTTGACAAGACCCCATTCAGGTGCAGTATGGATCACGGATAAGCCTTTGAAAGAGCAAGGCCTTCATTGAGCTTCAGGTAGTTAATCACACATCAAACACACCACAAACGTTGCTCTGAGAACAATAAAACAACTTGTGCCAGATTTCTTGGGTTGGAGAAACCATTAGGAAAAAGTCAGTTGTCAAAGGGAGTCAGAGAGGGAGGGAAAAGAGGGAAAACAAATTACATTTCTTAGGGCTGGATCATGGAAAGTTACATTATCAGATTAATGCAGAATGTGTCTTGGACATTACTGGGGAAAAAGTGTCATATCATCAACAGGATGCAAAAGGCATGCAGAAAGAAATCTGGCTATCAGTCTTCAGGAAGCAGTGGGTCCTTTCCCAGTATTTATTAGTACAGCCTTTGTTTTTAGTGCCCATATTAGGATCTGCACGATCCATTATTTGAAAAACATTAATGTGTATCAAAGTTTCAACTGAAGACAAAGCCAATTTTTTCATCATGACCAATATGAGCACAGCAGGAAGCAAAAGGGGTGAGTTCCAAAGCCAGACCCGCTCCATCTGTCCGTCCATCCATCCATCCATCTACCCACCTTCTTAAAAAGAGGAAGTCAGGTTCTGCTAACTGTAGCTGCAGCAGTTTTGCAATAGTTTCTTAGGCAATTGTGTTTTCAGGTAAGCATTTTCCCAGGATTTCCAGGATAAAGGTGCTAGGAATTCTGATCCTTCAGCTCTAGGCCTGAGTCTGTCCTGTGCAGTTTCAGGTCTCCTCCACCCCACTGCAACAGCTCTCAACAGGCAATGCAAATTTTCACCTGAACATTAGGTCCTATCCTAGGCTTCCCATTCTTGACCTGTCCACACACACCATGTGCCTCTATCACTGCCCCTCCCTCTGAGCCCTTCCAATCCCATTCCCCATGCTTCTGTCCTGGTTTTCATCCTGTATCTCTGACTTTATTTTTGTGAGGCCTCTTCTCCTTTCTCCTGATGTGCAAATCAATGTCCTTAGCTCACCCGGTCTAGTTCTACATTCCTTAATTAGACAAATTCTGCAGCTTTTCTTCCTCAAGATCTAAGATCTGTTCTTTTTCCTTTTGGTTTCCCTGCTAAAGCTCTCTTCCTGCCTTCTTTCTGGCAATTCTCCTGATGTCCTGGCCTCTGTTTTCCACCTCAGATAAAACCAAGTCTGAGGCACAAACGGTTCCATTAAAACACACCCTCTGTCTAAAATACATATTTTTATCAGCTAGAAATATATAGTTGTCACTGTGGTAGTTAATCATTATCATAACACCCTTCTTCTTTTCCTGCACCCCTTCATTTTCTGGCTATATGGTCTAGATATAAATTCTCTGAAGGGCTCCTCCTTTTGTCGCCATTTTGCAAACACTTCCGCAAGTACAGGCATCATCAGAGGAACAGTGCCATGGGGTGGCTGGTGGAGAAAACTGGAATGATCCTCCCTCTCTGCCCTGCTCACCACAGCCCCAGGAGTGACTCCTGATGCCCCCATGATATCACATCCACACTGCTGGAGTGTCGGCAGCACAGCATTCACTGGCTCACACTGCAAAACCAAAGATTCAATCCTGGGCAAAAGATTAAATTCTTCCTTCTTGGTGCTTGGGGTTACAGTTCATGGTTAAATACCTGCCCTGCTAAAAGCACAGGAGTGTCCAAGCCAGAGATGGGCTGCTGCATTCCCCCACCTCACTGTCACACATGGCATTTGTGGATTTTGGGCACCTCAGGTACGGAAGAAGGTGTGCAGTATCATAAGTCAGGGAAAATGCTCCTGGCTCTCAGCTTCCTTCAGAACCTTGATTTGCTTAATTAGGTTTAAAAGCAAAGGAAATATTTGAAATCCCTCAGAAAGTGAACATTATGTGAACCCAGTGCAGCCATAAGCATGTTGTTAGGTAATGATTGCATCCAATATTCTCCTGAAGCACCTCCAGTGGCTAATCCCCCCTAAGCTGAGTGCTTAATAGAAATGACATGGATCTGGAGCCACCTCTCTGTCTCCAGAGACAGTCTGTAGAGATATCTAATCATGAGAAGGTTGAAGTTAGTTGAGAAGGAGCAGCCAGCAGACAAGGAGGGTTGATTAAACTGCATCAGTAAAAATTAGTTTTGTTTTTGACTCCAAAGGCTCTGTCAGTTCTCCCCCTTGCTCAGTGTCTGACAAGCCCCTCAGATCCCATCTATTCTCTGGCCCCTGAGCTACCACACAAGGCTAAAGAAACAAGTTGCCTGCTTAACACCAGCTGGCCTAAAGAAATGCAGCTGTTTTTCTCTTAAAAAGCCTGTGTTTATTCTGTAGCTTCACAGGGACACTGCAGTTCATGGCAATGAATGGAGAGCTGCCCTCCCAGCAGCAGCCACACACAGCTCTCATTTGGCTGGCTGATGGCAAGGCAAGGTGCCACGTTAGTGTGTGAGTGAAAACCTCTCTGCTCCACCAGCAGCTCACCAGGCTCCACCCAGGGGCCCTTCCTGCTCACTTTGCTGTTCCCTTGGGCTGCTTCCCTTCACAAGTCCACCTACCCCAATTTCTCTGCTCCCCAGCTACTAAACAAGGTGACCTACACTTGCTGTTAGGATTCTGGAGTCAGACAAGGGGGGGGAATGAGACTGGCAGATCATTATCTGGACCACTGTCCTCATTACCATGTAACAACCTTCTTCCTTCTGTTATCTCACTGCCTGCCCTCTTACAGATCCCCTGTCCTCTCCTTAAGCCACAACAAAAACAACACAAATGTCACCCCCCTGTGGCTTTAGTGTCCCACAGTTGGACACTATTTCTTGTTCAGGTAGATCTCACTCCCTTGTACTTTACTGACAGGCAGGGAGTTAAAACTTTAAAATGCAGAGCCATCATTAGGTGCTGGCAACTGGGTCCTTGGGGACAGGAGATGAATGTGTTAGTCCCTCTAGATGGCTGTGGCCAGAAGCTCTTCAATGTGTGCTTCCACCTCCTGCCTTTTATATTTTTACCCAACAGTGCAAGTTAAAAAATGCCAGCTGATGCTCACCTCAGCTTTACACAAAATCTGCCCTGGACAAACAGCAAACACCTCAAATGCAGCCAACAGAGCCCTGAGCTGAGGGACAGGGCACCAGCAGGGCTCTACAGGTGAGCAGAGCTCCTGGTGGCCAGCCAGCTGCCCAGCTCCCTCCCAGTTCAAAGGGCTCTTCAGCATCCTTGGCTGCAACTGCTTCCCAAAAAGAGCCACCAGTCAGGGAAGGGCCTTGCAGCCCTTCCTTGCAATGTGGGAGGGGACAATGATTAGGGTTGTTCAGCTTAAAGCAAGGGAAACACGCCCAGGAAAGGAAACAGATGGTATGACTAAAACTATTTACATTCATCTTTGTACCTAGCTGTTATTATTAGAACTCCCAAATGAGCAGCACTAGAAGCAGTGACTGTGATCAATAAAGGATTATCTGCAGCAGCAGAGGCTGTGGGTTCAGATGCTCCTGACCCAGCCCCTGCAGACTCCTGCATGCTTGCCAGGGGATCTGATGAATCCCTGTTTGCCCCAGAGCCCAAAGAGAGCGCTCATGTGGGACAGGGACAGAGGTGGGCACAGCTGGCCCCACAGCTCCCACCTCCCCCCTGCTGCAGCCCAGCGGCCCAAGGGAAAGGGGAACGGGGGGGAGGCACACGCAGCCCTTCCTGCAGCCCCTGGGAACTGCTGGCTGTGACACCCTGCTGCCCTCCCTGCACCCTGGGAGCAAGTGGCCTTTCAGGGGCCCCCCTGTTTGCCCTTCTCCTTGTCCCCACACGCCTGGGACCCGGCGGCATCCTTGTGCTGCCCGCACAGCCCAGCTGGTGCAAAGCCAGCCCACCCACCCTGCCACTCCCTCTGCTCACACACCTCCTTAAATGCACCTGCAGCTCAGGAATGACCCAAGGGTCACTGCTGGAAAAGCATCTCCAGAATCACTCTTCAGCCAAAAACATTTTGAGAAAGTTATGTGTGAAATATAACCAATTTCAGTTATGTGAGAAATACAACATTTTGGTGAAAAAAATCCCACCAAAACACAGTTTTGTTGAAACAAAAACATTAATTATGGCCATATTTGGTTTGAGAAAGTTCTCCCACTGCAAGGATTTAATATGACTCCAAATAAGTCACTTTTTTAAGTCTCAGGTTTTGCCATTCCACTGGGAATTTTTCTCTAAGGGCAGATTTTTGAGTTTGGTGTTTCTGTTCTATCTCCTTTTAAATTTATCTTATTTTGTTTTTCCTGATGACTTTCTTTCCCTGAATGATGCAGTGAATTATGAATGGAAAATTATTCAAATATCCTGGCTCAACAATTTAGGTAAAAATAGACTCTGAGGACTAAATAGTTCAGTATCTCCAACAATCTCTGACATTTCCAACAGTAAACTCTTTATGCTTAAGATTTTTTCACAACTTTTGAGTTAAGATTTCAAATGTGAGACATTTTAAAGTTGTGTTATTTCTCCTTGAGGCAGAGTGCAGCAAAATATATGAAAAACTTACTCTTTTGGTATTTGATTGTTGCATTTACTCACAGTTGAAATGTGGTACTCATTTGTATCCGTAATTACCCTGGCACTGCCCACATGCAGGATATTATTTAATTCCACATAGACAGTGCCCGTGCTTTTTGTTTTATTGATGAGAAACTCAAGTGCATTTGTTTCTTCTGTGCAATTTCAGCAGAATGTATTTTGACAACAGGCTGTAAGCAGCCACTGCTCCATTTGTAATCAAAGGGGGGCTGCAGCCTCTGCAGGGAATTTCTGTTCAGCAGAGCTCCCATTTTCCTTATCACGTGCCATGGGAAATGTTTATTTTGCTAACACCAGCACCACTGATATTTTCAGTGGTCAGTGTTGCCATATTGCAACAGCAACACTGGGCTGGGATTGGGGCCCCTTTCTCACTCCTCCCCTCCTTCTCTAAATCTGCTAAAGCTACAAATAC
Organism: Agelaius phoeniceus; assembly: GCF_051311805.1. Taxonomy (NCBI): domain Eukaryota; kingdom Metazoa; phylum Chordata; class Aves; order Passeriformes; family Icteridae; genus Agelaius; species Agelaius phoeniceus. The sequence continues at coordinate 115,699,809 of NC_135267.1, read as the reverse complement.
TTATTTTTCTTCCTGCAAATATTTGACCCATGTGCCTTAAGATACTTTTAAATAGAGGATTTGCGGCTTTTAAGCCTGCATCAGACAACAAATATGCATAATGTCAGCGACCTCAATTTAGCTTCCAAAATAGCACATGGAGGACTCCCAGATACAGGGTACAGAGAGCAAGAAGGCTGCTGTTCCTCTGCTTTTCATTTGCAGAGCTTACTTAATTAGAAAGCCATTCTGGAGGGATACAGCATTAAAAGACATATGAGTACAAGAACTGTTAAAAGCAGATGGAGGCTCAGTAACAGGGAGAGTGAAATTGAGGAACAGAGCTCAGGGATCAAGTGATTTATAGGCAGCAATTTTTGTTTAATTGGAAACAGTAGGAGTTCCTTATTAAGGACCATGTTATTCCCTCCACTAAGCAGATTTCTGCTGGGAAGGCAAAGGAGTAAGCACAGCTCAGATGTCCTCATGCCTCCAGGCCACAGTCCCTGTGCAGCACCAGAATGGCCCTAAGGCAGCAGCTGGCAGCAGCAGGTTCTGGGGAAGGAGTTACCTCTGCATGTGCAGAGAGCACCTAAAGGCTCCCTTTGGTCCCTGTGACACCAGGGAAGTGCCAACCATGATAACATTTGGGCCTCATACAGCTCAAGGACACCGCTGCTAGCCCTGAGCTGAAACTAGTCAGGTAGAGAGGGTTTTCTCTCAGGAGGTGTGGGAGTGTGGAACCATCAAGGGGAGCCTGAGGGCACTTGGCAGCTGAGGTGGCACCAGGTGAAGAGCAGCAGGAAATGCCTTCATGCTGTCTGGAAAGCTCCTGTTGATGAGTCCTGTCCTCAGACAAGGACATCTCTGCATTTCCAACAGTGGTAACTTTGCAGACCATGAGACACCAGGCACACCAATCCCCAAGTCCTTCTCTGCCTCCCTGCCTGAAGGAGATGCCCCCCATGTCCTTCACACAAGGCTGCCCTCAGCACCCCCCAGTGTCCATGCTGGCTCAGCCCTGGGAGCAGGGCTGCTGGCTCAGCCCCAGCTCTGCCTGCTCCCCTCTGCCCCCGTGCCCACAGGCTGCACAGAAACCAGCAGCAGGCACGGCAGGGGCCAGGCAGGGGGTGACACATGCCCTGGCACCTGCCCTTGCACAGCCACTGCCCCCCTTGTGTGCCATGCTGCAGCTCAGGGGATGGGCTCTGCCTCCCCAGGGTACACCAGCCCCCCTCTGGTACCTGCTGTGCCAAGGCACCAGACTGTGACCTGGGGCCTCCACCAATCTGTGCCTCTGCCAACTGCAACCTCCATTAAACCAGTGGCGCCTGGCTCCTGGATTCTTGTGTTTGTAATGCAGCTCATAGCCACCTTTGTGTAGTAAACCAACAGTTGCTCCAATAACTGATTAAAAATAAATGTCTGGGGCATCTGACTCACTTTCTCTTTCATTATCCAACCCAAACTTCTGTCATTTGGATCAATATATCCCCCCTCTAGCAAACCACCCATTGCTCCAAGCATTACCCCCTGAACCTGACCATGAACTTCAGCTTCTTTGACCAATTTTCAAGCCCATCCTTCCTAGGAATCCCACTAATCCTCATCTCAACAACATTGCCAGCTCTCTTACTACCCTCCCTAGACAACCAATGAATTACTGATGTGGGCACCATGAGTGCTGCCCAGATTAGACACATATTGAACACACATTCACCTGTACAGTATCTCTGCTGAGACCTGCTGAGTTAGGGAAGGTCCTTACAGCAAAAGCCTAAACTGGTGATCTTTTCCTACTGGCAATTGTATTATTAGCAGCAATTTCAGATCTCTTGCATTTTCTTTAAAGAAATTATTTAGAGAACTAGCTTGCACTGAGTTCTGTGGGAGGATTTTCTTCACAGTAACTCGTTTCCTGTTTCTTCAAAAGTCTGGCAGTTTATTCTCATGCACAGCCCTGCTCTGTGCCTTGTAAGCTGCATACTTGGAATTACTCCTCTTTCTGATGATTATTTCATGTAACAGTTTGCTTTTGAGGATAAAATGCTTTCTTAAGCTGTCAAGTGGCTCTTAGACAACACCATAAAAGCATGACCTATGCACCTCATAATGCATATGAATAAAAATAATTTGAGCTAGAATGAACAGGAAAAAAAAATCCCCTTTCTATGGGCATTTTAAGGGTAGATTCTGAGATTCTGTTCTTTTTCATCATCACTAGAGTAAGCTGTCTCCACTGTAAGCAAAGGAGAATCTGCTCAGTTTCAATGCAATAAATCCAGAGAAGCTCCCCTGAAGTCTCATCTATCAGCAGATACTGCCCTCAGTTTACTGGGGTGGGTCCAGGGTAAATAACTCAAGTGACAGAGCTCAAAGAGAGCATCTTAGCTGGTCCTTTTTTAAAGTGCTGTCCATATTTTGGATACTGCAAAACAAACAAACAACAAAAAAGATCAGTGCAGCCATTACCTTCTAATAAATGATATTTTTCCACTTCCACGGTGCCTCCAAGGCAGCCTGTAAACAGCACAGGCCTTCAAGAGTAGCAGTATTGTAATCCTCATCTCAAGAGGTCATGACAGTCCCTTGGAAACTCATTTTAAATGACATCTTGAGGTTACAACAGCAACAATATATCCCAGAAATATTCCAAACCCCAGGCAGAGCGAGAACACAGGACTCAACAGCAGCAGCACCATGGCTGCAGAGCAGGATGCCCCCAGCAGCCATGGAGCCTGCAGGGCACTCAATATTTACTGTGTTTGGCCTGAGAGTGGTGTTGTCCTCCTAAATGAGAGATTCTAGCAATTCTGGAAAGAGGAGAGACAAGAAAAGAAAGTTTCAGGTGCTTAAGGCCTCCTGTGTGAGGGCTCAGGAGCTGCTGGAGTTCAGATCTGGAGAAAAGGTGGTGGAACCCACAGCAGAGCTTTTGGATGCTCACCTAGACAGAACTCTGGGATCAGGTTAACAAAGCACTTCCCAGTCTCTCACATCCACCTTGCTAACAGGTAATGACAGTGTGTCTGTGTCTGGCTCTTGGCAGGACACCTCTAACAGGTCAGTGCCACAGAAATTCCCTCTGAGCCTTCTCCTCCAATAGGACAATGAAGAGGAGAGAAAGAATCCCTTTGTCTGTCTCTCTCCAGGGGCATCCCTGTGCTCCTGGAGGCCAAGGAACAGTTCAGGCTGTGACTGAGTCTGGCAGCTCCTTTCACTGCCATGCCTGCTCTGCCCTGACTCTCCAGCCTGCTTTGAGGAGCTCCAGACACACAGTGAGGGCTGTGCCTCTCCAGACAGCACCTTCCTGAGGGTACACCCTCACTGCCAGCCCCATGGCCTTCACAGTGGCAGGGAGCTGCCACCATTGGCTCAGAAATATCACACTCATCAAGCCTCTGCTGCACTTGGAATTTACCTTGCTCTCCATGCCAAGGAGCCCTGCAAGATGGAGCCCCACTGAAAGGTCTGCTTGGAAAATTACTGAGCAGTCAGTCATTCTCCTAATATCTTGTTGAAAATGAATGTTTCTAGACTGGAAAGCAAGCACACTCTGAAAAAAGATCAAAGCCTTCAAAGTTTCTTTGAAAACCTTTTCTAGCAGTTGCAGTTCTATAACCCCCCTGTAACAGTGAAGGCTGTTCCAAAATATTTCCTAACTCATCAACAACATGAATCTGGCTTCCTCTTCACTATTAGCAGAGACTTTTGCATTGACTCTCCCCAGATAATGAGCCAAGTTAGTGACAGACCCATTGAACATAACAGGCTAATGAAAAAAATCCATTCAGAACCTGGCAGAAGCTGCCAGTGGAGACTGAGCCACTCTCCCTCCTCTTCCATCTTCAGAAGGGATGGCTCAGTTCTTTGGCCTTTGTACTCCCAAGTGCAGGCAAGTTCTGAGGCTGGGTTTAACAATGACAAAAAGCTGGGACTGGGTTCAAACTCATGTGCTGATGAATATGTTCATTATTACCCAATGGCCATCAACTGGAGATGTTGCTCCTGGGCACTGAGGCTACTGGGCACTGAGGCTGGTGAGTTGAGGGCTGCTCTGTGTTTATATACTGTGATTATCTTCACATCCCTCCACTTCCACCATGAGTTCATCCATATATCCACACTGCTCATCACTTCATGCTATATTACACAACACACTTAGCTTTTTTATTTTTTCACTTGAGAAGCAAAATTAGTGTAGAATTTTAACTGTAACTATTAAAAACTTTAGAGCTTAATGTAAGAGCGACACTGCCCAGTGGTTCAGCCTAATTAAAAATAGCCTGAAGGTTTTTACTTCCTGATACTACAATGAGCTTTAAAGGAAAAAACCCTCCTCTTGCTGTCTGTACTGCTGTTACTGGATTAAGCAGTACTGTGCTCTAGGAGGTTGGCTGAGCCATCCTCATGATTAAGTTCAAGGGATTAATATTTCAGTTCAGTTGTTTTTCATTTAAACATTCTCTCCAAAGTTCATATTAACGCTGACTGCTGCAAGCTTGGGCAACTCTCTAATTACCCATCAAGTTTAAATGACCCATGCAGAAAACTTTATGTCAGTGATGTCCAGCAAGCATCCCACAATGCAAAAATTGACAAATAAGGTAATTTCATCAAGCCAGATCAACAGGACAAAGCTGCCCAGAGCAGCCTGAACTCCTGCCTGGTACAGCATATACCCAAAGCTCACTCCAGTCTACAAGGCAGTGACTGGCTTTAATGGGGTTTGGATCCACACAAGTACTGGTGCAAACAGAGCAGATCAAGGGATAATCATAATCTGCCTCAAAGGAGAGGTGCAAAAGCTGTGTTTCAGTGGCTCAGGGTTTTCGCCTGAACATCACTCCCTTTTTCAATTTAAGCAAACTGCAAAGGGTGAAGGGACCAGGAAAAGGGACCAGGCTGCTGCTTAAAATCCAACAGCCAAGAGATAACAACCTCCCACAGAGAAGGGCAGCTGCCTTTCTCACCTGCAGACCTTGCTCTCTCTGTCCAACCCCATCTGGGTCTCCCTGCAGCACCTGAGCTCCCTGAGGAAGGGATGCTGCTGCTGAGGGTGTTTCTGCCTCCTGATGCTGATTCTGGCTGAGGAGCTGCCACCCTGCTCGTGCTGCAGCCTCACAGCTTGCTCTCAGGTGGGGGGGGCTATGTCCAGGGAGGAGCTGTGACACACAGAAATGTGTCACAGGGCCTGTGTGTGAGGCTGTGCCCTGGCACGCTTCCCTGGCTCTGAAAGAGCTCTTGAACACATCTCTACAGAGACTGCCATTGGGCTCTGGGTCAGACCTTGCTGCTGCCAGCAAAAGGGACACACTAATTCCTTAGGAGCCAGCAGGGGCAGGAGGGTAAGGGACAGCACAACTTGAAACCCCTGGGGGTCAGTTCCCCTGGTGCCCCTGTTCCCCAGAGCTCAGTGGCACGGGAAGGTCACTCTGGGCCTCCCCATACCCATTGCAGGAACTGTGAGCTCCTCACTGACCTCACTGTGAGCCGGAGCTGCTCCTGCCTCCTCTCCCCCTGAGCTGAACACAGTTCATCAAAGCTCAGTTCACCACAGGGTCAAGCCTGAGCTGAGATGAAGCTCATGGAACTTCACTAAGCCCTTTGCTTTTTTTTCCACTGAGAGGCATGCCATCAAAATGCCTAACATGATCCCCCTGGAGCTCCACTTTGTTTTTAATCTGATTTCATTTATGTGTCTCACTATTGGTAGCTTCTCTCTTGGAAAGGTTTTGCACCATGCAAAACCTTATTTAAGAAAAAAAAACCACTGGCAGTAGAACAAAACCTCTTTCCATTACAAGAACTTATCTTTTTAATGCTCTATCAGTGTTTTATTATTATTTTGGTACTTAACATCTTCCAAAAGCATTAAAAAGTTCTTGAGAGGTCTTACAGCTTTACAGTGTATTCTCTGATGCCAATTCTGATCACAATCTAGCTGAAGATAAGTTTAATGAACACTAGGAAAATAAAGGCCTTTCATAAGTGATCAAGTGATTTGGAGAAGCAAAAGGGTACTTTAAAAACACGTGTTTCTTGCTTTAGAGCCCTATTCTAAAAATGTGCAGAGTGCACATCTCTGCAACAGAAATTCATCTGGAACTTGGGGAGTATTTATTTCAAATGATAGTAGACAGTATCAGAAATGAATGAGGTTATTAACTTGCAAAAACACCTTTTAGAACAACGACTGTAAAATGTCATCTCTTCCCCATCTCATGGAAATCTGTTTAGTATTAGAGAAATACAGACAGACATTAGATTTAGTGATGGTGAGTGAATAATAAAGTCATCTGTTACTCTAAATAACAGTAAAAAGATTATTCTGAATTAGTCACAGAAGTTATTCCTAAAAAATTCTTATCACTTATGTTATTTAAACTTTCTTACATATCAATTAGTTTGAAATAATAAGTCTTTAGGCTATCTATTAATTGCAGCACTGTTGGCACGATCTGTGTTTAAAATTACACAATGAAAATTAAGCTGGAGCACCAAGCTGTCTTGGCTAACAAAAAAGATTTCCTCAGCCCTTTGGATAGAGCAGGAGAGAGAATGGGGGCACAGAATCCACAGGAGAACTCAGATTTCTGAGTTACAGCTCCCTCCTGCCACAGGCTGACAGGGGCTGTGCAGGGCATGGGGTGAGACCCCTGTGCTGAGGCTGCACGGCTGCTTTCCATGCACATTTCCCATGGCTTTCCATGCACATTTCCCATGGCTTTCCATGCACATTTCCCATGGCTTTCCATGCACATTTCCCAGCCATTTTCCCATTGCTTTCCCTGCCCATTTCCCACTGCCTGCTATGGCTGCTCCCAGGACTGAGGCAAAGGAATGGCAGGAGCACTCAGAACAGGAGGAGAGCTGCTCCAGGACATTCTGCACAGGGCAATGACAAACCCAATGGATGGGGGATTTAGAGGGTGAAGTCACTCCTTCAGAAGGCAGGGGGAGGCTGTTTGCAGAGGAATGTCTGGTCCATAACCAGGAGAAGACACCAATTTTCATCTCTCCTGCTGTTGTGGCTCGAGGCTCTCCAAGAAGCCTCCAACCCACATTTTAAGTCTTCCTGTCTCTGCAGAGCAGATCTAAGGACAGCTGAACTGCCCTTGCCTGCTCACATTTGGCTTCCCAGAGGGACTGAAGCTACACTTTGGCACTTGTCCCATTCCCTCAGGGCTGGCTCCTGCTGGCACCTGTCACAGGCACGGCAGGGACTGCACAGCAGCACTGACCAGCAAGGGAGTTTGGAAAACACCTGCCAAGGAATGGCTGCACTGTCTTCCCAAATGCCCTGTGCCTGCAGCGCAGAGCAGTCAGGGAGCTGCTCCAGAGATCTTGGGAATGGCATCTTCCTGCCACAGGAATTAGAATAAAAGCAGCTGGAATATTCTGGGGGAGAGAACCAGACCTGGGAGAGAAACTTCTTTAAATCAGACCAGTCAGTGCAGCTCACTGCCTGCCAGCCTCTGCCTGCTCCACCTGCAGTTCCCTGGCTCCTGCACCCCATGGTTATTGTGCTTTTAAATAGGGAAAGGCAGAGCATCCTCCTACTAATATTAATGAGCTACAGGGAGGAAACAAGGGTGAGTACTGAGTCAATCCTCTTGTGGCAGGTCTGTGTGCTGGTGGATGCACAGGCATACATAAAAAGGGAAGACAGCTGAATATTTCTAAGTACATTCACATAATTACTGCACTGGCATAAACACGGGTTTTGTTGGGGAAAAAAATCATGTTACTGAAATATTCATACAAAAGATGCAGTTTGTTCAGGGAGGACAGGTACAAAGAGACCTTTGGTGAGACATTAATCAAAGATCTGTATTTTTTTTTGTCATCTCCAGCACAAGGTGGAGAGGGACCTGCTCAGGCTCTCTGGGCAATGACAGAATTGGACACAAAAGCACTCTGTGGGCACTCTCACAGATGTCTGGTGGTGAAGCTTTACTTAGTTGCCCAGAAAACTTTTCCAAAAGGATTTCAGGAAGGCACAGAATATTTCAATTTCAGAGCAGGCAACATCCATAGTGACAGTATGTCCTCTCTGCTGGTGACTGGAAGGGAAAACAGACACCTCTTCCCAGGAAGGATGTGGGGCTGTGAGCAGGCTCGCTGCTTTCCCACATTAAATCAATCCCTGCAGGAGCCAACAGAGAGGACCCTGGCCCATGTAAATCCTCAAACATGGTTTGTGTCCCTGAATTGAATCTGCTTAAGAGTTGCAACCATTACATGGCAGCTGGTATTACGAGAAATTAACTCCAGTCTTAGAAAAAGAGATCACTTCAAAAGTAAAAAAGCTAAGCAATAATTTAAAAATTGGAATTCATTTTCAACCAATTAGTATTTTCAAGTGGGAGCTGCAGTAGTGCCTGTCTGAATACAAATGGGGATGAAGGGTACTCCAGGCCAAGAGGAGGAGTGAACACTGCCATGGAAGTGGGAGAAGTCACTGCAGAATTGATTCCCTCAGGCATGGAGAGGACCAGCCCCTGCTTGGAATTGCAATGATCCCCTGACAGACAGACTGACAGTGAGGGATCACTGCCAGCAGCTCCTGCAGTTCCCAGGCTGCTCTGCCCCCCTCCAGCAGCATCCAAGCTGCATTGGTGTGAAGTGGATTACTGAAATGACAGGGAAGCATTTAATTGCTGCAAGTCAATCCCATCAGGAATACCAATTTCTGAAACTCAACCTCTGCTCTGGAAACTGAACCTGCAAAATTTTCAGCAGAAAGGAGCATTTTGAGAGCAGAAATACTACAGTGAGATCTCACAGACCTATATAACACCTTGCAGAGCAAACCTGATCCCAACAGGCACTTCTGCACTGATAGGAATTATCTCAAGGAGGAGCACAGAGGAGTGACTGTAAGCTGTCTCTAGAAATGCTAACCTTCACTATCAGCAGCCTGTGAAGTAATTTGCCCTATAAGCTCCACACCATATGTTTTATTCAGGCACGAACACCTCCTTATGAAAATAAAGCTGTCAGGAGAAGAGGCAGCACAGTGCAGTGCCATCCCCACAGGCCATGCAGCAGCTGAACCTGGAGGCTGAAGCTGTGCAGAATTCTCTCTCAATTCCTACCCCACATGTGCAGCAGCTACCAAAAGACAAAATTCCGGGTTTAGGAAAAAGCACAGCTTGATCCTAGATAGCACTTGCATGTGGCTGAAGCCTCACTGAAAAACTCCCTCATGCACTTAAATGTCCATTTCAAACACAGCTTAAAGATTGAGAGAAGAGTAGCAGTAGCTTCTAGGTTCTACTTTTTAGACTTCCTAAAAGCCATTCCTATCCAGCAAAAAAAAAAAAAAAAATCTCAGTGCAAAAGCATAGAATAAAAAAAGGCTGCAGCTTCAGACCAGACTCATACATCTACATTCTTTTCTGTTTCAAAATTTTGTCTACTGCTGACAAACAAAATGGTGAACTGGGAGTTCCTCCTGTAGCTGGCTAACATTTAGTCACTAGAGGATTCAAACAGCTCCTGAATGAAGCTGTAATTTAGGTAATTTCTCTAGGTTTCTGCATAGCTATTAGCGTGCCTTAGAAGGATTCTGTGCCTCTCCTGCACAGAAATGTTCTCTAAGGTGATCAGCTTTGTTCAGCCCAAAGCCAGGGCTTTACTCCACCAGAGCAGGAGCTGAGATATTCCTCTCTGGCCTGCAGGAAACATTTACTCCCTTCTTCTGCCCTGCCTTCCCTCCCTTACCCTGGCACTCCACAGCATCCCAAATGCCCTGTCCTGTGTATGTAACAGTGAGAGCTTAGAACAGAAAGGGCTGGATAAAAAGGTTTCTTCTCATCATTCTCACATTGGCTTTGGTGTGATGGAGCTCCCTGAGTGCTCAGTGCCAATCCTCTTTGTTTCCCAGGTGCCCTGAGTGACACTTCCACCCTGCACAGCTTCTCCTGCCCCTCCTCACAGCCTCTGGGGCTGAAGTGCTCAGAGCAGGATGAAGGAAGGAGTAACTCCAGTGCTGTAATGAGGAGTTACTTTCACTAGAGGAGCTTTTTTTCCTGGGGTCTGATTTCCTTTTAACTGTGCAGGAGCCATTGGATTTGCCTGGGTTCCCAGCATCCTCCCAAGATATCCTCACTTGACCCAGGCAGGTGATAGGAGGCTGGCCTCATATTATTTAAATGTAAGTGATGTATGACAAGAGCAGAGTTAAAACAAGTTCTTCTGTCTTTTTCAAATGTTCAGGGAGCTGTTTCAAGGCAGCTCATCTCTATTCCCATCCTCCTGCTTTTCAGGAAAGGAAGACAGCACATCCCTCAGGAACAGAAATCAATATTCTCCTGTCACTTAAACACAACAACAAAGAAATCCCAGTCCCCTAGTGAGCAATTGCCAGCTTAATCTTGCCATCTTCAGTAAGCCACTCCTTGGAATACTGTGGAGGTGCCAACATATTCATTATGGGCTCTGCTTTCTTTTGTCACAACCACTGTGCTCAGGAAATACACATTTAGTTCCCTTGCCTGTGTGCAAGAGGAAAACAGCACTCATGAAATCAGGGCCCCACCTCACAGTTTTAATCTCTAACCCTGCCACAATAGGAGAACTAAACAATACTTGCAATTGTGTTATCTTTAACAAGCATTTGAGAAAAATGTTCACTTATGCAACAGTAAAAGCCTTTAAAAAAACTGTAATGATGTGAATCCACACATGAGGAATATGGTGGGGTCTGGGTGAGCAGAGCAGGTGATTCACAGAAGGAAAATCCTGACAAACCAAATTTACAGTCACTTCACAAACCAAAGGTAGCACTTGGCCTTTCTGCAAAGCCCAGGACTCAGTCTGTACTGTGCAGGGGACAGATCAAATGTCGCTGTTGCCTTAGTGTAAAACTTGCCTGCCTCCTTTGTGAATTCCCATGGGCAGCTCCTCATGGCCGGCTCCCTGCTCACCACAGCACTGCCAAGTGACCCCAGCTCCCTCTCACCCAGCCAGCCCAGCCTTATAACCCTCACTGGATGTACCTGGGGCCTATCAGGGGCAGGCCTGTTTCTAATCCCTGGTCATTAGTGCAGCTGAACGCCTCAGGGGTGAGATTGCCTTCTGCACTTTCTCTTATTCTGCTGCAATCCATGCTCCCACAATCAAACACCCAGAGCTGGGTCCCTCCTCCTTGCCAGTGCATGTCCATAGACAGGGATGTGATCAGTATTTAAAAACCCAAACAACACCCCCAGACAGGCTGAGAACAAACACAGCCCTCACTGAGAGCCATGGCAGTTCTCTCCAAACAAGCAAAGCATATCAAAGCAACCCAGGAGAAAGCAGTAGGAGTGAAATAGTAAATAAAAATACAAAGCAAGCAGGGTTTCCCTGATTTAGTGACAAAGTTGTGGCTGATTGCTACCCCCTAGAAATGGAAGGCCCAGCCCTCCTGGCATGGCTGTGTTTGCAGGAGGATGCAGGAAGTTTGCTTACACATAATCATGTCTCCTGAACACACAGAAAATAATGAACACACCTGAAATAATACTTCATTCCATCCCCATCTTGTCATCATTAGCCCTTCCATAAAGCAATGAAGAAAACCCCCTTACTTTAATCTCCTTTCATCTTTCTACCAGCCTTTGCCTGCCTTTCCTCAATTGTCTTCTGTTCCCTTCCTCCTGCCTGAAAAATTCACCCTCTTACCTTTTGGCCTTCCCCTTTAGGCTTCACTAATCCTGTTTTACTGATCCCCATTCATCAGTTCTTTCTCTTTGTCCCCCAGTTCTTCTTCCTGCTGTGATGCCCTGGTTAATCCCATCTTTATCCCATACTCTGGTGTCCCAGATGACAAATCCCTAATTTACTACTTGGTAAGCTTAATCTTCTGAGGTACCCAGAATTCCTACTTCAACACCTTTCCCCACCTCCCACTTCTACATTCAAATGCTCTCAATTCCTACCCCACATGAATCAATCAATCAATCAATCAATGTCCTTTACCTCTTCAGAGAGAAATTGCGCAGTGCCTGGTGTTGTGATCTGACAGTACTGCAGCTACTGTGAGCAGAGAACAGAGGACATTCCCATGACCCAAGGGCTGTGGCAGGAAAGCTGGGATGGTCATGCTGTTACACACAGCCCCTGCTGGCTGCACTGAGGGGGGCAGAAGCAGCAATCCATAAAACAGGCAGGGGGAGATGATGGGGTGGGGATGACCCGGAGAAGGCACAAATCGCTCGCACGGTCTCCAAGGGATGTCATGGTCAGTGGCAGCTTGTGTTATGCAGCTAGCAGGTAATAATCAGGGCTGGGATTGCTCAAAGGCTTCAGAAAAACCACCAGGCAGTTAATTGTGGATGGTCCTGACTTGGTTTTGACATGTAAAATGAAAACAACATCAGCATTACTGGATAAAAAGGGGAATTTTTCACTCACTTTCACTATAGTCTCATATTCCATTCCTACTTCTGTTTTTCCTCTACTTCTTGTTCTTCTATGCTCTTTAAAACAAAACCAAGGATCATTTCAATTTGAGGTGATTAACAATTACTCTAAGCTGAAATGACATAATTCTGTGCATTAAAGTAAAGCAACATCTCTTTAATCTATGAACTTAATGAAAAACAAAAGATTACTTCATGCTTTGTGTGCTGGTTCATTAATATTTGACTAGGTACACATTAGTCAGAGAAACAGTCTATTTATCACAACCTGTCACTCCATGCTACAAGAGGAGTATTCCAATGTTCCAGCTGTGCTTGAGGGAGATCCAGCTTTAGTTGAAGTTGCAGCTTATGCAGGTTGCAAGAAGTGTCACTGTTTTCTGGGAGAGGGAAGGAAATGTGTCTGAAGGGAAAAATGAGCATCAGCCATGCACCTGAAGTGTGTGCTGGAAGAGACACCCCTGGCCTTGGACTGTGATCATGCCTGATGCCATGAACTCAGGGCAGTTTGCATGGAAACCCCCCAGGACATCCCCAGGTGCTTACAGGAGTGCTGCTGCTCCAGCCCATGGCCCTGGAGTCAGTCTGGCAGGAAATGTTGGGACACACTGCTCATGGAGCTGTTCCCACTGCTCCCACCTTCATCCCAAGCTGCTCTTTATCCCTGGAGCTGAACCTTGGCTTTGGCAGCTCAAGGAGCAGCAGGATTGTCCCAAGGCCCTGGAGTGCTCTGGGATTGTCACATTGTCCCAAGGCCCTGGAGTGCTCTGGGATTGTCACATTGTCCCAAGGCCCTGGAGTGCTTTGGGATTGTCAGATTGTCCCAAAGGCCCTGGAGTGCTCTGGGATTGTCAGATTGTCCCAAGGCCCTGGAGTGCTCTGGGATTGTCAGATTGTCCCAAGGCCCTGGAGTGCTCTGGGATTGTCAGATTGTCCCAAGGCCCTGGAGTGCTCTGGGATTGTCAGATTGTCCCAAGGCCCTGGAGTGCTTTGGGATTGTCACATTGTCCCAAGGCCCTGGAGTGCTTTGGGATTGTCACATTGTCCCAAGGCCCTGGAGTGCTTTGGGATTGTCACATTGTCCCAAGGCCCTGGAGTGCTCTGGGATTGTCAGATTGTCCCAAGGCCCTGGAGTGCTCTGGGATTGTCAGATTGTCCCAAAGGCCCTGGTGAGCTCTGGGATTGTCAGATTGTCCCAAGGCCCTGGAGTGCTCTGGGATTGTCAGATTGTCCCAAAGGCCCTGGTGAGCTCTGGGATTGTCAGATTGTCCCAAGGCCCTGGAGTGCTCTGGGATTGTCAGATTGTCCCAAGGCCCTGGAGTGCTCTGGGATTGTCAGATTGTCCCAAGGCCCTGGAGTGCTTTGGGATTGTCAGATTGTCCCAAAGGTCCTGCTGAGCTGACTCACTGCATCTCACACCACTCTGAGCACCCTGAACTCAAACTCTCTCTCTTGGAGAGATATAAGGTCTGGAGGAGACAAGTCCTGAAGGTAATCCAGCAGCAACCAAAAAGACACAAGTTTGTTCCTTAGTTCTTGCAGTTACCATGGAATTATAGCCAGGGAGTGAAAAAAATGGGAGACTTTTTGGTTGTTGCTCAGTGCAATCCTCAAACAGCCCTGCCCTGCCATTTGCAAGTGGCTGCAGCTTGTTCCCTTCTCTGTTGAGCTAAATTATTGTGGTAACTGTCTTGTCTCACTCTAAAATCAGTGTTACTTCAGCAATAAGTGATTTACTGCTCCATATGGGAGCAGTTGCATGAGTCTATCACTGGACTTGGTTCTGCTTGCAGAAGTTAAATCACAGCTCTGTCATGACAGGGCTGGTGCCACCAAAGTCTTGACTTCCCACATCATATACTTTATCCTTCATCCTGTATTCTGGACAGTTCTGTGTCTGCATGGTCCAGCAGCCAGAGCTGCAGTGGCACCCCTGTCACACGCAGGGGACACACAGGTGGCAGCCAGCCATGGTACAACTGCATGTGAGCTCACTGAGGTCACCTGTGCTTTGGCTTAGGTGTCAGGTTTGTTATGAATGAAACTGAAGATGGAAACCTTTAAAAAGAAATACAAACAGACAATAACACAAAATAAAGCTTCTCATTTAAAATGTAAAGATGAAAGAGCTTAGAAACTGAGGTAGTACTCTGAATATTTTTTACAAAACATTTCCCCTCAAAGCATTTTCTTAAACTGAATACAATTATTGAGTCACTTCCTTGGTAATGGGTGAAGAAGCAGAACAATATGTCTGAGCACTGTGTCCTCATTTTCCTTCCATGCAGATTGATAAACCCCTTCTAATTGAGTCACAATGCAGGCAGAAAATACCATTAGCTAACAACTGGCTGGATTTGATAGAAATGTGTGGAAGGGAACCTATGCCACCTTCTCATGTTGATTTGCAGCAATGAAATGATGCAGAAATGAATTTTGTTTATTTTCTCCTGGCAGTCTTTGTCACTGTGGCAGCAGTGGGCTGTAAAGCTGTGGCATGAGCACTGACACAAAGAGTGTTAGGGATACATGTGGGGCAGAGGATGCTCAGGAAAATGGGTGCCACTGGCTGTGGCAGCTTGCACCATCTTGACATGCAAAATGAACCTAAAATATTAGCTGAGGAAGCAGAAGGTGACAGTTTGTAGCAGCAAAGAAGGTGAAATGTAAAGTGAAATAAGATGAAATGCAAAGTGAAATAAGAAAGCTACTTAATTTTGCACAGTTCCTTATCCCTCCTCTTGATGCACTTCATTTTCCTGCCCCTTTGATCTATGCACCTCACTGGTTCTGTGCTCCCACTGACAGACAAATCAGATAAAGCAACTCACAGAAAATTGGCCATTTTTACTAAATTACACGTAACTTTGCAGCACAAAAACATTTTGTTGCTGGGGATGTTGGCCTAGTTACTTCAGTGAGGTTTGTAACTACTGAAAGCAGATTAAGATTGGATTAAAAATTCCCTTAAAACCACTCTTGGAAAACACTACTAAGCATCCTCTTGCTAAATTTCTTAGTTTGTGCAACATGAACACTTTTCCTTTCTTTTGGCACTGTTTTTAGCCAGCCTCCCTGTTAAAGAGCACAATTTGCTTTGGGCAAAGGTCTGTGTACTTTGTGTGTTGTGCTCACACACCAGGATTTGGGTGTGCAAAGGAGGCACACATCTGCCAATATCCAGCCTTTACCTACCTGCAGGATGAACATCAGAAATAAGTAAACATTTCAACAAAAAGCAACATTCAAAATTGGTAACAAACCCCCCTCTACTTAACCAAAGTGAGGAATTTCCCCCTTGATTATTTACCAAAACACAGTCCATGGAAAGTGACAGAGATATCTGGGTAGCATGAACTCCACAGGCAGAGGAAACCAAGGGTTACCAGATATAACCTGCTCAGCTGTGAGCAGGGTATGCACCCCTCAAAACCTCGGTTCTTTATGGAGCTTTTAGCAAGACAGTCTGTGCCCTTGCAGCCCTGGGATGCTCCTGATCCAGGAGATGGCAGTGCAGCAGACACACATCAGATATTTACCACAGTGCTTTGGGAGCTCCAGGCATGGCCTTGCAGTGTAAGAAAGAGAAAGTCAGAGAGAAACACAGGGATTAAAACAAACACTGAATTTTTCAAGCTCTTCTCTATTCTGGTGGTCATGACTGTGCTTGCAAAATTGCCTGGTTTTGAAAATGCCTGAGCAACTTCTTGACCGTGGTGTGAGCTGAACCTTTGTGCTTGTACAGACATTGCATCAAGCAGCTCTTGGTGAAAGCTCTGACACAGAGGTAGTAAAACACAGAAAATGCATACACATTCCCAAATCATAAAGCAGCCATAGATCTGTTGCTTTTGTTAGTGCTGAGACAACATTTTAGGGAGGACACACACAGAAACCAGATGTAGAAGAACACTGATGACAAGGGGAAGTGTTTAAACATTATCTGCTATTCACAGTCACTGTCTACCTAACACTGGTTTCCCAGAAGCTTTCTGGAGACACCAGAAAGTCCAGAAATCAATCCAGCAGATGTTTAAGCTTTTAAAATATTGAAGCAGAATATAATCTGGTTTATCTGATGGTCCTGGATGTGTCCTGATCTGTGACCTGTGCAAAGGGCCAACAAAAAAGCTGCACTTTATATTTCTGGTTTCTAAGCTGTCATGAAAA
This sequence comes from Agelaius phoeniceus, assembly GCF_051311805.1. Taxonomy (NCBI): domain Eukaryota; kingdom Metazoa; phylum Chordata; class Aves; order Passeriformes; family Icteridae; genus Agelaius; species Agelaius phoeniceus. Next base: position 115,683,250 of record NC_135267.1, on the reverse strand, counting down.
GCTGGGTTGTGTTCTCAGCTATTGTGCCATTCCTGTAAAGAACTACTGCCATAATTAGTCAGGATTTCTCTTCTTGCTGCCACATAGAGTCTTGTCAGTGCCCACAATAAATTGTGCTGATCTAACACCTCCAGTCAGCTCTCGTTAACATGGCTGTTCTTCACAATTATCCGTTAATGACCCCTTAAAACCACAAGGAAGAAATGTGTCTCAGGAGAAGGAAAAGGAAACCGTGCTTGTCCACAAGAGCTGCCTCACAGCACAGGGCTGAGTTCCCTCAGTAATTCCCAAGCTCTCAGCTGCTCACAGACTCACATGTGCTGCCTCTGGCAGACACCTGCAGGCTTTGCTGAGACCACAGCAGCACAAAGCCACCTCTGAAGAGGGCAGGGAAGACTTGTAAGAGCACTTTGAGGGAAATGGAAACACTTTAAGCAATGGTGCAATCAAAGTGACCCAAGATTTTTAGAAATGAAACATTCCTGCCTAGTGCCTTCTCCTTTTCCTGCACTCTGCTGCTCTCAGCAAGGCTCCAGCTGACTAAAGGATTCTTCTTCTCTGGGGGCAACTCTTCTGAAACTCTGGCCAGCTGAAGGAGAAGCAAGCAGTGCTCACTGGCCACTAAGCTGGGAAAGCCCAGGCCCTCTGGAAAACAGCACATTCTCTCCAGTGGACCAAGAAAAACTGTCTTGCTCTTTACAGAAGCAGCCCCGGCCTAAATTCCTAACCCATGACTCCTGCTCAAACTTTGTTTCCAGCTGTGCTGTGTGTGTGGAGTTCCTCTTCAATATCATGTGTCAGATGTGCTTCAGGCTCTTTTCCTGTAGGTATCTACTAACAGAAGATGAATGGCCAAAGCAAGAAACCAGAAAAGCCGGGGCAGGGGATGTGCTTCCCCATGGGTGTCACCCACAGCAGGCACAAACAGACACCCAGGACAAAATCCACCTTGTGGCAACTCAGAAACAGCACGGGACATTGGAGGCAGCACCTTGTGTTCATATTTTGCAGGCTGTGAAACCCAGTTATATTCTCATCTTCCCTGGACCAGAGGAGATCCTTCAAATCCCTGTCACAGAGCCAGCATGGATCTGGGTTTGCTCATCAATTGATCCAAGACTGACTGTGTGGCAGGCAGAGGAGGAAATGCAGGAGGAAGAGCTTGGTCCTGGCTTTGATCTCACTCAGTGAAACAAACAAACAAACAAAAAATCAGATTAATTCTAGTGCATGTCAGTGAAAATGCCTGCTTTAACAGCAGCATGTGTGGAACCCACCCTGTGCAATTCCACCCTTCAGTCACACACACAGAACCCAGCTGCAGCAAGAACAGTCTTCAGAGGCACTCCTGTTTCTCATCCTGGGCAAAGAACATTCCCTTCCTGCTTCATATTGACTACTTTAGATATAACCTTTAAAACATCCACTGCAATTTACAGCAGCTCCATAAATGCCAGCAGATTAAGTCAGAACATGCATCTTTCAGCTCAAAACAAAACTCCCAAACCTCAACACAAGGTCCAAGCAGAGCGTCACTGAAATTCTGTCTGTACAAAACATTTTACTTATCATCTTTACCATCTGTGGCATAGCATTCACTAACTTGTAAGCTAGACAGAGATCAAGAGAATGGACCTCATTTCTCAGAAATGTATTTCCATGACTACAATGAGTGTTAGACAGAGAAAGTTCAGTCTGGCCCTCCGACCATCTGCAAAATTGCACGAAATACCAGTTACTGGTTCAGATTTTAATACTATTAGAAGTTGAAAGCAACAGCATGGTCCTGTCTTACAGACAAGCATGATGGCTTAGGCAATTTCAGGGCCTCCTCTGTATTAAATAGAGCAGATTGCACAGTTTTCTCTGCAGTAAAAGGAGCTTTATTTCCTAAGAACATTCAAAATCCAAATCCTTTCCCTAATGAAGTGTCAGATGAAAGGATCTTCTTCACAAACACATCAAGAAAATGCCATCTCCCAGAATTTCATTAAACATTAAATGGCTGTGAATTAACAAGCAAAAAATGTTGATTTTTTTGACAAATTGTTTTAGTTCCATTTACTAGCTAAGACAGAATACATATGACAATTAGTTCTTCAAATGACTGCATGGGGGAAATCCCTTCTGCCCTGATGCTCTGTACTTTATGATAAGCTCATTTGTTTGTGTCTAAGAACAGATTTTCAGCTTCATTCCTTTCTGAAACCAAAGTTAGCCTCAGACAGATAATGGAGCTGCTGCTAATAAAGCCAAGATGTCTGAACATCAATTTGCTGAATGGAAAATCCTGCTTATTTTGAACTAATTTAGTACAGCAGTACCTGCTTAAGATCAATTCGCAGCAGACTATTTCCTATTTATTGCTAATTAAAATCACAGATTTCCTGTTCCAAACAGCATATAAGCCTGAAAAATTAGCTCCAAGCCAGAGTGCTATTGACTCAGCTGGGGCATTAGATGTAGATTTACCACCCCATGGCAGGGTTTGTAAGAGCAGCTACTGTGAGGCATGACAGAGCAGGCAGAGGGAGGGCAGGTGTGCAGGGCAGCCAGGAGGCAAGCGCTGAGATTTGTCTTTCCAGGCTGTGGAGTGCACGATGGCTCAGCTGTGCCTTCCTGCCCAGCCTGGGGTACCCAGAGCACACAGCCTGCAATTCTCCCTGGGCACATTAAATCTGAGCCTTTCCTGCCCTGGGGAGAATAATACTGCAGCTGTGTGCCAAGGGATATCTGCAGTGCCATCTGGGCTTAACCTCACCCACCCACACTGCTCTTGTCAGCTCCACATAAAAATGTTCCCAACGGATTGTGCTGGGCACAAACAGGTCAATTCTTTCTCTTCTGGAACACAGGTCAGCCAGGAAAGCACACAGGCTTGGGAACAGCCATGACAAATGGAAATATTGGAGTGGTCCTGAACGAAGGATGATCCCACCCAGTGCTTCCAGTGCACTGCCCAGAGCATTCATGTCCCTGGGATTTGAGACTGCCTGAACTGCTGAGTTCCCAGGAGAGCAGCACCTGCTGGGCTCCACTGTGATGACACCAAACTTCCAGAGGGTACAGAGGAGGGCTGGGCCATCCCTGTCTCCCTAATCCACATAAACTGACACAAGATGCACTTACAGCAGGAAAATGCCTATTAATAAATCAACCTTTTTTTTTTTTCCCTCCAAAAATCTTTGCCTCATTCCCACATCAAACTCCTAAAATCTGCCCAGGCTCATCTTGGGTGATTTAATCAACCTCAGCAGCCTGGAGTGCATTTCCACCCAGAACTCTGAGTTTAGGGCACCATGGCAAAAGTGACCCAGAAAGGTAAAAGCTCTCTAGGAAAGAGCCCTGCAGACCACCAGAGCTTTGGCCAGCCAGGTGCCAACAAAAGCTTCTTTACTGGCACCAAATCCTCAGTGACACAGAGATACACCTCCTTTACAGCTTCATTTCACACCCCCAGGTAAGTTAATTGCCTGAGCACTGCACATGTTGACAGTTTAGAACTCCAACCATTAATTGCTATGAAAAACAGCATTAATTTTTGTTACTGTTATCCTTTGTTTTTCCATTTTTTGAAAGATGCCAAAGGTCATTCTGGAAGATGTGGTCTGGAGATAACATTCAAAAGCAATAATTAGAGTCTGACTTTGTTACTAGCATTTTCTTGGACACCCCAAAAATGCTTATTTAAACAGTTCTCCCAATCAGTCTTCTATTAATTTCTTAGGTAGATTTTTTAAACAGTGCTTGGTAATAGTAATAGCATGGCAGAAAACAGAATAGGTGTATAATTAATGAAATAATTGTGTTGAATGCATATTCACTACTTTTAATAAGTGAGAAGTACTTCAAGTTGTCTTCCATTGTATGAGTGCTTAATTCCTGCTCAAATACTCCATAATTCTTTTGGTTGGAAACTGTATTTAGGAAGCACCTGGGCAGGGACTGTCTGTTTGTGAGAGGCCCCTGCAGAACCAGCCAAGGGTTTTAGGGTCTCTGTTCCTGCACTAAGCGCTTGCAAATTCATGAACATTATCATTTCTTGAAGAGATGGAGCCCTACTAATACCTGGAAAAATACAAGGAGGCTGAAATGCTCCTGTATTTCAAATTGACTCAGGGCCCAGATTTTTTACAGATGGAGGACTCCAGTTTGAATTCATGGATGACTTAAAGTGGTGTAGCTAAAGCAGGCAGCATCCTCAGCAACCCTCCTCTTCTCTCCCCAGGATGATTCCATTCCTGCAGGCATGGCTGAGCAAATCCTGCATCTGCCTGGGAGCTGCTGCAGCTCCAATTAATCAAGTGCATGGATGTACTCTGCTGCCATGAACTCACATTTCCAGCCAGGAGCACAAGGAAGGGAGAAAGTTGGGGTTTCTTATCTCCCTGTAGGGGAGAGAAGGGCAGAGAGCTGAGGGGAGTGCTGGACCCAGCTCCCTTGGGACACAGCTCTCCGAGGATCACACAACCAGAACCCACACACTGCTGCCCACTTCTGACCAAAACCCAACATTCTGGTTCCCTTCAGTCTCATTTATCCAGCTGATAAAGCAGCAGTGCTGATGCTGTCAGAAGGGGAACGATGAAGTGACAGGGGAGTTCCCTGCCCTGGGCAAACCTGAGCCCTGCTGGAGGAGGCTGGGAGCCTGAAGCTCTTCAGTGACAGCTTCCCCCAGGCTCTGGGAGCTTCCCCAGCTGGGGTCACCTCCAGGCTGCAGGGCACCCCAGACCACTGACAACATGCAGAAATAATGGGAAGTGATACAAAGGCAAGCAAATATTTGCAATAACCCTTATTCTATCTGCATTTCTTATTAAAAGAATGTAATCAAATTAATAATGACAAACATAAATATTAATGTGTTGATATTTAGATGATAAAATGTAGTTTTGTTGTTGAGAGAAATAAGCTGTTCCTTTTTTTCAGCTGGCTTGAAACAGCCCTTTGTTTATCTTGATCTTGTTTTCCAACATAACTTATTTATTTACAGCATGTCAAGGGAGAAACCTAATTTCTAAGGACATTTTCCAATTAACTTTCCTAATTAAAAGTAAAAGTTAGACTGAATTGGTTAGTAAATGGCATGATGTAAACCCCCCAAAATGAATAGATTCTGGGAAATGACTGAGAATCCACCTACACAGGCAGGATGAGGAATGCTGCCCATGTTCCCTGTGCAGGTGTCCCAGGCCTTGTCTGGCATTCTGAGCTGCCAGGTTTGGGCCAATGCCATTTGCTCCCCAGGTCTGTACATTACCAGGGAATGCTGCTGCTGCCTTGGCTCCTGTCAGACAGTGCTCACATGGAGCTGGCACTCCAGCCATGGCTTTGGGCAGTTCTGAGCCCTGCTCTGGATGTGAATCTGGACCAAGAGTCCCCACCATGATCCAACTCCATGGATTTCTGCAAGACTCCAGTGATAGCCCAGGAAATGCCTGCTGCTGCACTGATCCAAACCTCTGCCATTCACACTGAGAACTTCAGAGAGAATTCACAATTTCAGCAGGGACCACCATCTTGAGTGCCCTTCATGAAGTTTGTGTAAGGCTTTCAAATTGTTTCCTTGAACTTCACCCAGACACAGGAACTGGAACCTAGAGACCACACTGTCATGTCTGACTGGGGGATCAATTAGAAACAGACTCATCCCACTGAACAGCTCATGAGAACTGGGAAAATATTTAAATCCAATAGAGCCAAAGATGGTTGCAAACCACTTTAAAGCCCTGGAATGACTTATTTCCCCAGTGCATTAATGGCAGTGAATAACCACAATCTTTGTGGATGCAAGAGCATTTCACATCTAAAAATAACTTACACTGGGCACTGATCACAAATCTAGATATACCCAAGGCATCCTGGAGTCACAGATCAATTTATAATACTTATGTAAAAAAAAATAACTAAAAAAACCTTAAAGCAAAATTAGATGTTCTACTTGCTCCATATATCATGGACATGTGCCATGAGTTATTGCAACCTTTCTCTGAGACACACTAATTTAGATGAATGTACTTCTTAGCAGTTTCAGTACTAAAAATACCATTTTTTCCTCATCTATTGAAAATACAAGGCAATATATTCCCCATATATTTGGCAGGTATAAACACCTGGCTGCCTCCTGCTCACATCCTGACCACCTCACAACAGTTTCTCACACACTTTTAAGCAGTATTTTCCCTGCTTTAGTACTGGAGAAATAGATAAATGTGCTTTGATGTATTTGCTGTGCAAGAAGAGTCGCTTCTATGCTCCCACAAAATGCTTTCAGAAATAATAATGATAGCAATAACAAAAACAATGACAAAAGAAGCTGTAAACTCCAGTAGGGCCTGGCTGTAACTGGAGAAACCCAATGAGTCTGGGTTTTGAAGACAATTAGTCCCCACACGGTTTAAATTAGAGTGCTTGTGTGCAGACAGCAGCATTGTACTCTGCTTTAGTGGTGGTGTTTTTAACCACATGAGTCACAGCTTGGGCAGGCAGCTGAGGAAAGCTGATGGCTTCCATGCTCCTGCACTTCCTTGTGCCAGAGGGAAATGCTGCTGCTGCTGCTGTTCACAAGGTACCAGGGAACCTCTCTGCTGCAGCTTTGGCACGTGTTAAATCCTTTTTGCAGCTAGCAGGGAACCTGGGAATCAATAAATCTGCCTTTCCCCTCTCTTGTTTGCCATACAGGGGAAACTCTGACTTCACTGTTAATGCAGTCAACTAGGAAAACTTGAGTAGACCACAAAACTCCTTTCTGGGATTGGTGGTTTCAGAACAGGACTGGGAACCATCAGAACTGGATTCTAATTGTGTCCTGCAGATAATTCACTCTGAAAGAGGCTTCAGCCAAAGATTTCAAACATTGACACCTAAAGTAAGGCAGCAAAATGCAAGTTAACCAAGCAAAGCCTTCAATGCACAAAAACCACTCTACTGGTTTGAGCTGGAAGCACCACAAGGAACTTTTATCACACATAATTTTCCTTTTTGGAATTGTCTATTGATTTTTGTTTCAGACCCACACATTTAAAACTCACAGCTAAATTTGTCTTGACAGTGTCACATCGACTGAGCTACAAATTCCTTTCACTGTATCTATACCTTCTATCTATACCTGTTCTCTTTGCCAGGTTCAGCTTCAGAGACCTCTAAAATCAGACTGCTTCTGAAGCTAGGTTTCCTCAAAAACATATCCTAGGGTAATAAATACCTGCAATCTCTATTTCTAGGAACAACTGACCATAATGACCGGGGGTTTTTGGCACCCTCCGTGTCATTTACACCTGCTCTGAGCTCCAGTGGATCCTTGGGCCTGCCCTGAGGTGTGAATATCCACGGAGAGATGAAAGCAATGCCACCCCATGGCTGCACTGCCCAACAGCTGACTCCATGAGGGCTCCCAGAGTCCCATCCCTCTTCCTCTGGGGTTTTCCCTGCCAGGATTGCAGGTGAGCCTCCTGCAGGCCCTGCCCAGGGTGCTCCTGCTGCCAAGGTCACCTTGCAGAGCTCTGTTTGCACGCAGCTGACGTTGATTCATGCTGCCAGATGGCAAAGGACAAAGCACAATCACTCAGCACAATGTGTGACCCACTTCCACTCCCAGCAAGCTGCTGCCTAATGCTTGGGAAATGCAGAGACTTTGATTAAAATTGTCCTTTTCTGTCATAGCTGACCCACATGTGGCACGTGCACTCTGCATCCCAGGCACATCTGCTCCAGCAGGGCAGTGGCATGGTGCCTCCCTTCCCTGTGCAACAGGGCCTGAGGATGTGGGAGTGCCACCTCCTTGCTTCCTAAAGGCACTCTCAGAAGTAATTACACAAGTTATTGCTGTACATATGGACAGCTAATGAAGAGCCAGGCACCCCATGCTGGCACCACACAAAGAAATAGTGACAACAGTCATGTGTCTGCTCCAGAGAAGAGAACAGGGACAGGACACAGACAAAATTCATGGAGGGCTCCCAACCAAACCTGTGGGAAGTCATGGGGAAACTCTGTCCCTGCTCAAAGTCACAGGTATATTTACAGGATCAGCAGGAGCAGGGAATTTCTGCAATAATGAGCTCCACTGTGAAGGGATGTGACAATAATGGAAGTGACATCTGGTCACTGCAGGCCAGCTTCCCCAAATTGCTCAGGGCTTTAGGAGTGCCACGCTGCCAGGCTGGCTCAGAGCACAGCTCAGACCTGGGCTCTGCCTCTGCCCCTGGCTGCTACCAGGGGCTGGCCAAGGGACAAACAGTCCTAGAGCAGACAGGTAAAACAATTCCCACCTTTGAGCACACCTTCCTGGTCCTGACCCCTCAAACACTGGCCTAAGTCCTGCAGTTCCAGTTTTAGCTCCTGTCAAACTATCAGTCAACAAGAACTTTAGTGCTGAAAACATTACATTTCTGAAGTGGTCCCTAATCCCACTTGAATCTCCTCAGCTTTTGACAGATATTTCAAGGGCTTGGCACCAATAAATGAAGTGGAACTGCTAAAAGTCTCCAGTGTTCAGCAGCTCCTCTGGTGAAAGTTCAGCACCAGAGAGTTCAGGGGTGGTGAATGTGGGCACACACAACTCAGTAACTCTCCTAAATGAAAGCAGAATGCTTGCTAAAACACAAATCCTTCGGGCCAGGAGAACACAGAACCCAAAAAGCCTGCAGAGAAACAAGTCTGACATCCCATTTTACACTGAGGAGGAGGCGACAGAGCCTGCCTGGAAACCATCCCATCACATATTAATAGTGTTTATTTGGGGAACATAGGAAGGGAAGGACAAACACAGGGAGAAGCAGTTGTATCACAGTGTAGACACTGCTAATGAGGTGATTGTAGGTGGCAGAGTAAGTGAAAATAATTGGCAGGATGCTGCCTAAAATAAAAACTTATCAGCAAACCAAGTATCTTATTACTGAATAAAGATTTGCAGGGCTACTCTCAGAATATATAATCACATTGTCTGTGTGCCACACGTGGTGTTACCTTCAGCAAGAAGTTAAGAAGTTCCCAGGACTGGGAAGATGACTAGGAAGAATATTCCAGTTGTGGATGGAAGAGAAAACAGAAATATTTTACAATCAAACAGTCAAACAGAAGAAAGAAGCTCCTGCGTTTGTATCTGGTTTATGCCTTAAGAAAAGATCTACATGGGAAAGCAGTATATCCTAAAGTTCTCTCCTTTGCCATAAATTCAGTTTGGAGAGAGAAAATAATCCAAATGAAGTAGCAAAAAAATAGCATTTATGTCATTATTAAGGAAAGCACAACAGTCCTGGAAAAAATACCAAGCACCACTTTTTAAAAAGAAAAATCAGAGAAACTCCTTCTTCCTTTTAGATCAAAGGGAGCTCAAACATAGGTTTTAAGCCAAACCTTTATGCATAAATTTGAGCTTCTACTATCCAGAGAACAATAACCTGTATGAAGTATTTGGATGAAGTTTAATGCAATATTAAGAGTACTGTGTCAGGTGGCTGAGTCCTGAGCAGCACATCAGACTCTGGAAGAGCTGATCCTCACAGCACAAGGGGAAACCCTCACTGTGTCCTTCTGCAGGATGTGATTCCTCAGCTGCTGTTCCCCATCACCCTTGTGTACAGAACAGCTTCACTGGCAGGCACCAGCCTGGCCTGGTTGGGCAGTGCCCCCGTTTGGGCAGTGCCCCCAGGTTTGGGCAGTGCCCCTGTCACACATTTCAGGCCCCTGTCACACATTTCAGGTCCTTTCTGGGCCTGGTTTGGGCAGTGACCCTGTCACACATTTCAGGTCCTTTCTGGGCCTGGTTTGGGCAGTGACCCTGTCACACATTTCAGGTCCTTTCTGGGCCTGGTTTGGGCAGTGACCCTGTCACACATTTCAGGTCCTTTCTGGGCCTGGTTTGGGCAGTGCCCCTGTCACACATTTCAGGCCCCTGTCACACATTTCAGGTCCTTTCTGGGCCTGGTTTGGGCAGTGACCCTGTCACACATTTCAGGTCCTTTCTGGGCCTGGTTTGGGCAGTGCCCCTGTCACACATTTCAGGTCCCTGCTTGCCCTCAGCCCCCAGTGAAGCTCCCAGAGCTCTGCAGAGCCAGAGCTGCCCAAGGAGGCAGAGATGAGCTGACCTCCCTGCAGGAACAGGGCTGTGGCAGGGATAAATCACATTTTAGTGCATTGGAAGTGCCAGAGCTGTGAGCCCAGGGGCTGAGCAGGGGCCTCACAAACAGAGGCAGCCCTGAGTGAGGCAGGGAGGCTCCCCTGGGCTGCTCAGCAGAGAACACCCCCTCTGTGGGTCTGACTGCTTTGGGAATGAAAAGCCTGTGCAGGGGGCAAGTGCCTGCTTCATTGGCTGTGGTGTGGAAAGGAGCCAAGGTGTCTGCACTGAGCTGGGCTGGGAACTGTCTGCCCTGCAGTTTATAAACAAGGTGCCACAAAAAAACAAACAGAAGTGAAGAGAGTCTCCTTAAACAAGAACAAAGTAAACAGAGATGCTTCATCAGAAGTTACATCCCCTGATCCCTCTGCTGACAAATCCACTGGTTTGGTTTTCTTTTTTCCTCTCTTTGTTTCAACTTAAAAATTAATTATCTTTCAATCCTTCATAGAAAACACAGGTTGCTACTGTTATGTTAACAATACTTTGAAGAAAAAGGTCCTTTTGGGGGCAAGTCTGTCTTCTAAAGGGAAGAGAGAAATTTAGTAAAACTCATCCTTGCTTGCTCTTTAGATCCTTCCAACAGGAGTTTGCAACTGCTTCACCTGCACTGAACAATCACAAAAGGGAAAAAATCTCTTAAATAGTGTGGAACTGGGGTAAACTAAGAATAGCACTACAATGGAAGAGTTTTGTTTGGGTTAGTGCTCCAGTTTGTGTTTTTGGAAGAGTTAGATGGATAATATTCAGGATAGCTCTTTATTTAAGGAAGGGAGCACACACCATAAATTAGAAAGTGCAAATATTTAAAGGTTTGCCAAAAGTGTACACAAGCAACCTATTATGGCTGAACTGCTTTTTCTAGGCAATAGCTACAATAGATGTCCTTAAAAGTGATCCCTTGGTATAACACTGGGCAAAGGCCAAGAGAAACTCTGTTTCCATAATGGACCACTAGGGAATTCTTTATTTTAAAGTGTCACACGGAATGCCTAAATGAAGTCAGAGGGGCAAAAAAATTGATGGTATCCAAAATGTTTGCTTGGGCAGGCAGTGCATGGCACCAGCCTGTGAATCACCCTGGAGATAAACAGCTCTGCCCAGACCCCTGGCTGCAGGGACAACTGCTCCTCAGCTCTGCTCACAGCTGTCCCTGCACCACAGGGACAAGCCTGGATGTGCTTCTAGGGCTGTAATGAAGCCTAAGCCAAACGGGGACAAAAATGTGCCCCAAGTCCCACAGCCAACAGCAGGAATTTCAAACAGCTCCCAGTTTGGAAGTGGCTGAGGACAAGGACACAGCCAAGCCCAATGGCTGGGAGCATGTGCCAGGAGAATGCAGAGTTCAGGGAGTGAAAAAAATCCTTAAAAACCACAGCATGAAGAAGGACAGAGGCAAGGGGGAAGATCAACAGGAGGAGATTTTCCCTCTCTCTGTGATGAAAGTCATGACCTGTGCACCATGTGATTTTTCCAAGCCACAAGCAGCACTGGAAGGCTCCTGTGGCTGTGTCCCTGTGCTGTTCCCAGGGGATGACAGCACTGTGACCTTGTCCCTGCACCACCAGTGCCAGGCAGGTTTGACCCCATCACAAACACTGCCCTGCCCTCTCCAGCTTGGCATTTCCATCTGGCATTTCCAGGGCACTGCCAGAGCTGCCCCATGTGCCAGCCAGGCTGCAGCACAGCCCTGCCAGGGATGCCCCTGCTCTGCTGCACTCTGCACCTCTGAGCTCTGAAAATGGCACCCATTTCCCATCTGACACCTCCATGTCCTACCCTGCTCTTTGCTTGCCACTAAAGCAATGCTGCCCAGCTTTCCATGGATTGGCAGCAAAGGCACTTGATACTTTCCTGAGTTTCTTTTTTAGGGGGGGAGTAAAATCTCCTTCAAACAGTTTGTAGGTGAAGCAGATCATGAGCAACAGAAACTCAATTTTGCTCATACAGCATTAAAAAGCAAAACTCAAATTTAGAGCCAGCTTTGACTTCTTTTCACAAGCAAAATCACAGATTAAATACAGCCTGTCTTTCTTCTTGACAGTAAAACCTACTCTCCCTTGCTTAGTTACTCTTCAAATCTTAGATTCAAAATCTTAGTAGAGATACCTGACTGATCAAAACACGGAGCTGCTCCATGCTAAGGGAGTGCAGCAGAAATGGCCACCAGCAAAGCTCCCATGAGAACAAATAAAGCACTTCTGTCAGTGAGGAAGCACCTCAATACATCCAAGAGCCTTCTGTGCAAATTCTCCAATAATTCTTATAAAATAAAATAATTTTATCTGATGGCATGCAAGGTAAAATTAATTTCTTGTCTCTGAAGAGGAGTGGTTCCTGGAGTGTCAATTCTCACTCTTTAAAAGAGGGTTGGTTTAACTTAACACCACAATTACAATTGGAATTTCTCTTTTAAAATTTTAGTTTTTCCAAAAGTTAAAATTCCTGAACTAATGAAATGCAAATGTAGAATGTTTAGTCTTAACTTAAATAATTTTTCCTTGCTTTTTGTTATTAAATATGCATATGAAGATATATGTCTATCTGTAATGAATGCAACAGTAAAAGAATTACTCCTTCTGTTTTGAAGACACACAGTGCAACTCATAAATCTTCTTTAAACTTTAGATTCACCAGTCTGGGGCAGTTGAAGCTACCTTGGAACAGCCTGTACCAGAGCATCTTGGCACTGCTTTGTATTGGCAGGCAATGGAACACCAAAATTTCCCAATTTCCATCTCCCTCCTGCCTCTCTCCAAGCATTCCTCTCCTCCACACCACCTACACGTGTCCATATCCTCATTCTCTGATGCACTTCCTTCCTTCCTTCCTCCTATTCTCAATGTTTCCTTTTCCCTGGGAGCTGAAGAGTATCTTCTAATAGAGCTAATGTATTTTTTAAACATTTGCCTTCCTGTCTATCTGCTCTCCTTGTTCCAGCAGCTTTTCACCATTCCCACTGCTGGTGCTGTGGCAGCTCCCTGGCTGTTATTTGAGAAATCCCTGTTCCAGTGTCCCTGCATGGCAGGAAGCACCAGCTGCAGGGGTCAAGAACACCCCAGAAATGACTGAAACTTTTCTGCTGTGAAATTGTGACAGAGGCAAAAGCAAAGCACTCCATGAGCCTGTAACAACAGAGAGTGTTCCAACAGCACTCCTCCCTGAGCTGCCAAGAGAGCTTGGCAGAGAGAAAGCACAAATTGGGGAAGGACAAGGAAAACATGGGAACTGGGAAAGCCTGGCTGCTGGCAGCTCAGAGGGAAACTGCTCCTCTGATGGGCTGGGATCCAGGCAAGGCCGGGGCTGCCCTGAGCTCTGGGAGCCAGGCACAGCTGGGTGAGTGTCCAGGGCAGCCAGCGACACAAAATCCTGCAGGACAAGGCACTGGGACAGAAATGGGTGCAGAGCAGGGTCAGGAGAGAGGGAAGCACCACCTTCTGTCCCAGTGGTGAGCCCCACAAAGGGCTGCCCTCTGTGCAGGCCACCAGCTGACCCCAAACATGGACAGTGCAAGGTGCAATGGACTGCCAGGGATCAATGCCCTAACTGAACAGAACCCTCAGAAATACCCCCAGTGCCACTCCCAGGGAAATGAATCCTGAGTTTTATGGGTGGATAAGAGAAACTGAAACCCAGCAAGAACAAGGAAGCCATTTCAGTGGAATTAAGGGGTCACAGGGAGGCCAAGGGCACCGTTTTGGTGTGAATTCCAGCATTGTATTCTGCATCAGAGACGGAAGTGCAACACCCAGGGTAAAAAAGAGAGAGGGGAGACATCATGCAGTTGGAGGTTAAAGCTGGCTAAGAGGCAGCTAAAAGAGGAACTTAAAGGGGGTTAGAAATGTTGTTTCTTTACCAGTTAACAGGCTCAGGAGACCAAACCCCAAAATTCTGTATGGACTTGCATATGAGAGACCCCATATCTGAACCAGAAGCTGCTGAGTGCTGAAAACATTTCTAAAAGCCATTCTATGAAATGAGTAAGGGACAGGTCCCGTGTAAGTGCTGCTGGATGTGGCTGCCTTTCCTCCTGAGCTGCAGGGGAAGCTGGCAGATGCTGGGGGGCTCCCCTGGTGTCTCAGGAGCCTCCCTTGGGGTAACTAAGGAGCCAGGGCTGCACAGGCACTCAGGAATTCTGGTTTGAGGATGAAGGACTTGAGTGTGAGTGACAGGAAGAGGAGCAAGAGCTGCAAACAGGACTGGGAGGCCAGCTGAGAAATCCTGTGGAATCCTGTGTCTGCTGAGAGGAAGACTGAAGAACTCTTGCTAAATAAGAGCAATTTGTGCTTCCCATACTACAGCAAGAGTGTGCTGCACAGAGTATGGCATAGCAGAGATCATCTTCTCCAAATACCTGCTCAGGAAAATGTAAATCTAGTAAGGCAAAACATGGAGTGGGATCAGTTACTGTCTGAAGGCTTTTCACAGAAAACATAAGCCAAGCTGTGACTCTCCCCATGGCAGGAATAATCCACTGCTGATTTGCCCTGCTGTGTTATTAATATTGCATCTTGTCACAGCCTGTGCACCAGACAATAACTGCCCAGCCTCAGAGGGACAAACAGGAGCCTTGACCTGAAAAGCCACCACAGAAGTTACTGGAGAGCAGAGCTCTTGGAAAACAATCAGCAAGTGAGGACAGAAAGGACATTGCTAAGTGCCCTCTGCACAGGGAGTAACAGCATCTGCAAGGAAGGCAGACAATGAACTCAACAAACCAACACCAAATGCATTTCCTCACAATATGTTACCAGCTCCAAGGGCAATGTTTTTTCTGAGCTAGAAAGTCACATTATTTGTTCTATGATTCAACAAGCAGGGAGTGAATCTGACAAATGGGTGAGGGAAGGGTGACGGGGGAACACTGACACAGCAGCATTCCAGTCAGGGTGAGCATTACAAAGCTTTTGTACTCCATGTGTAAGGAAGATAAAAATGCTGGCATGATGCCCTTCAGCAAAAGATAAAAATGAGAGGAAAACCCAGGAGTTCCAATCACTGGAGGGTGCTGATCAGTCCCTAAATGTCCTTGCACACCTCCAGAGCTGAGCAAGGGATGGTGGACACAGAGTGATGACTCAGCTAGGGCAATAAGGAGTCAGTTCACCTCGTCTGCAGGAGCAGGAATTGCCTACCAGGATGTACCAGAATACAGCAGAAAACTCATGCAGGGACAGAAAATGGGTTTCATTACTGTACCAACACGACAAAGAGTGTGGGACCTACAGATCTACCACTGTTAATCTCAATTTAGGTACAAGAGCTCTCAGTGATGGAGCTTTCCCTATCCCCCACACCAGGTGGGGCAGGTGGGGAGGCAAAGGCATCTAAATAATTCCAGGAAGGAGAAATGCTGGAGTAATAAACATGAAGAAAAATAAGAAATGTAATTTCCAGTCAGAAAAATGGAAGAGGAAGGTGATGGGGAGGAAGGGAACATTTGTCTTCAAGCCATCAAACGAGGCTTTCACAATGAACAGGAGGGAAAACGCAAGCAGTGTTAGGCAGAAGGGTTTATGCAGCTCTAGAGTAAGGATTCCATCAAGAGGAGAGATTCTGTGCATTAATTGGGAAGGCACAGACACAATGAATGCAGGATGACATTGTGATGCTTCACTTGCCTTCTCCCCTGCCAATCCATCTCTCTGCTTTGCAATCTGTCACTCCTCAGGATGTGTTAATCTCTGGGCTGAGGAGATAAATCTGTTTGGGCTCTTTCTGAGGAGCAGGTACCTGTTAAGCACTGCAGAGAGCCTCTCCTAGGAGGGAAGAGCCACTGCAGTTTGCTGAGAGGAGAATTTATCTGGCAGATAATTCTCAGTGAAATGATCTTCATGACTTCCTCCTATAGTCGCATTTCTATACCCTCTGTTATCTGAACACCTCAAAATGCCCCATGTGCTTCACCTAACAAATCCCCAACACAATTCAAGGAGCAGCAGGGCAGTTTAGAGCCAAGCAGGGATGATGGAATTCCTGCCACTGGAGCTGGCAGGGTGGTGCACAGATACTCTGTGTTTTCTACAGGGTGAGAGGAAGGAGATGGGTCCATGAACCCCTGATCAGCCCTACCCCAGCACAGCCCTTCCTGAGCTCTGAAAGCATCTTCAGTGCCCTGTGCTGCCTTCTCTTGACCAAACCTTTCATTCCCATCCTCAGTGCCCTGTGCTGCCTTCTCCTGACCAAACCTTTCATTCCCATCCTCAGTGCCCTGTGCTGCCTTCTCCTGACCAAGCCTTTCATTCCCATCCTCAGTGCCCTGTGCTGCCTTCTCTTGACCAACCCTTTCATTCCCATCAGCTGCCTGAGGTCCCTTTCCTTTGTGCCATTTTCTGTGCTCACAGCCAAGGAAGGCTCTCAATGGGCAGGCAGAATTTTTCCCCATTCATTGTCTTTCCAGAAGAGAAGCAGAATATTAAGCAGGCAATTTTAAAGGACAGGGGAAAAAAAGAAAGAAAGTAAAAAACAAAGGTTTGAATCACACTATAATTAACGTGGTGATCATGCCAGTTTGAAAATCACTAACAGAATTTTGTGATAGTGAATTTTCCATTCCTGCAAGGCTGTGAATAACTGTAATTTAACAGATGCATCCAAAATGTACATGCATCAAACTAAATCTCTAAAATTATAGCATATGCATGTTCTTAATATAGCTAGTGAGCATGTGTGCCTATGCACAAATAGCCAAATATTTACTGTGACATACAGAAAACCACATTTCTTCACCAATGTAAACAAATGGATTCTATCTACCCCATTTCCTCATACTGTGATTCAAATTCATGCTGGCCAGCTTAGTGAGGTTACAGGTACCAGCTTGGCTCCTAAGTACTGCTCCATTTGTGAGACTTCAGAGGTCAGAAGAATTGTGTGTGCCCTGTGGGGCCCAGTGTGTTGGGTGACAAACCTGTGGCCTGTTCAGCACCTTTATCTGATGCACTTCTCAGTGTCCCTGGCTATCAATGCACTGTACAGCACTGCTGGTGTGATACAACACTGCTGCTTTAGGGTGTCTAAAGCACACTCCTACACTCATTGTCTGTCCTGTAATGTGAACTTGCAGAGCACCTTTTGCAAGAGAAAAACAAAGTGGGTGATGTTATGGCATCACAGAAATCAGCTCTCCTCATTTTATCTCATCCTAATTGAGGGATGCTTCTGTTGCCAAGTGATTTATACATCTGGGCTTCCTTGATGTATAAATCAAGAGTGTTTGTTACACTAAAACTGGCATGTAATTGCTTGTCAGCAGTCACCTTGCTGTAAGAAACGTGAAAGAAATCAAAGGAAATGTAGAATATTCCTGGAGATGTCTTTGACAATGAACAGGACTGTGTAAATGGCTGATGAGGTCTGAAAGGGAAATATATGGTGAAGGGTTTAGGTATAAATATGTTTAGATTTAGGCACGCTGAAAATATAAGCAAAAAAGGTTTGTATTCAATGGGATTCAATCTCTAATCCCTAAACTCTGTGTGTGTTTGGCCTCTCAAAACCCAAGCAGAGCACAGGGGAGGGCCCAGGCTCTGCAATGGGCTGACCTGCACCAGGCACTCCTGCCTCTGCACCTGCAGTGTCTGCACACATCTCTGTGACCTGTGCATCCTCTCTCCCATCTGATGGAAGCTTTGGGAATGCCTCCCCCGTTCCCAGCCCAGCTCCCAAACGTGCAGAGCCCTCGTGGCAGCTCTTTAACACCTCTGCCCTTCAGGCTGCTCCTTCTGAAAGAGCCCCCATTCCCACAGGCACTTGTGGGCACTCCTTGAAGTGTGACAGCAGCCAGCGATGGCAAAGAACAGTAAGAGGTGGAAAATAAGGGCTACACAAAGAGCAGGAGAGAGAAACCACAGACTGAGAAAAGGAGCTTGATGGAAGGTGGAGAAGGATGAGTAGGAGAGCAGGGGAAATGGGGGAAAGTGGGGATATAGAGAACAGGAGAAATAAAAAAGGCTGAGAGACCTCCCTCCATTATCAGCAGGGTAATATTATGCCTGATAACTTCCTTTTGTGCATGACTTTATTTCTATAAACCACGGGCCAGTCTGGAGAGCTGGGAAGCTGATGGAATGCACCAAAGCTGAGATTTCCTGCCCCATACTCAGCAGGTTTAAAAAGAAGGATTTTTCTATCACAAGAACATCAAAACTGCTTTTTCTTTCATATTTTTTTAGGGAGTAATGGAAAAAGAACAAAAATTGTGAACTTTCAGCACCCTCAAGACTGGAAAACTCAATGTTATGATACTGGGCTACAATGTTGAAAGATAACGTTAAAAAGTTTAAATTTTGCCTTGACCATCCTAGAGCCAGGCTCTGTATCAAAGCACACCTGGATTAGTCCCCCCCTTCCTGGGCACATCCACCGGTGCCACACAAAGCTTACAGATCCCTGGCACTCCACAAGAGATCATCTCCAGGTACAGAGCTGCACTTTGGCTGCACACTCCACACTCTCTAGGCAAAACCTGCCTCCAAACCAGGCCTGAAAAATGGAATTTACTGAGTCACTCCAGCCCACCCTATGGACTGTCATCCCCCACAGCTCCTGCATTATGCAACTGCAGCAACCCTGTGCAACTCCTCTGCTGCAAAATGCTGGTTTGGTGCAAGTGACTCACAGGAGATGTTTAATGAAAAGTAATCTTTCCAGGGAACATCTTTCCCAGCTATTCTGCTACTGACTCCAGAGGGCTGCCAGACCCTGGAAGCTGCCCCAGGCAGCACTGGGAGCAATGTGGGAACGGGGCTGGAATGTTTCCCTGCCATTTCTCTCCCTTCTGGATGTGCAGGGCTTTCATCTCCCACCAAGCCCAGTACTCTCAACCTCCTGGGGAAGAGACTGCATCTCAAAACAACAGCATTTTCTTCTGATTTTGGTTGTTTCTAGAAAGAAAAGTCCTTCCCTGAGACAGGCTACACATGATTTTCAATACACTCTCTAAATCAGGTATAGTTTTGAAGCTCTAACACGATTTTGTTATTTCTGTTACCCTTTCCAGCAGTGCATTTCTCACCCTGAAGGGTGTCAGTGTGAGAGGAGCCCATGAAGCCTGTCATGAGTGCCCAGTTAGAGCAGCTGGCAGCAGTGTTTCCAGCAGAGCCTCTGCTTTGCAGGGGGATTCTGCACTAACACTGCCACTCTCCTGCCTCATGACTGCACACACACAGCCCTTCCTGCACCACAGCCTTTGCAGGACCACTGATTTTATTTCTCTGTTCATTAAAGAACACATTTTCCCCCCATTTCATGCATTTTAAAGCATCTCTCTAATGAGTTCACATACCAGGCGTTAATATTTCTTTCAGCACTTTTCCATTAGCTGTGTCAAACTGGATCTGGTGCCATTTGTCATGCTGCACGGAGGGGCTGATCATCAAGAAACACACTGATGCTGTTGCTGTGGTGATGGCACAGCCGTGCAGGAGGATTGGGTTGTTCCTCCAGCTGTGCAGGAGGATTTGGTTGTGCCTCTGGGTGTTTGTGGCTGGCTCTGGGAGCCAGGGGTGTGTGCAGGGTGCTGTGTGTGCATGGGGGTGTCTGTGTGTGCTGCCATGCTGTCTGTGCACAGCCCATGCAGAATTCAGCTGTGCTTTGTCATTTAGCATCTCCTGTGCTTTGTCATTTAGCATTTTCCTGTGCACAGGGGTAAATACTGACCCTCACTGCTCACACACAGCTGGGGACACACCTTTGTGTGTGCACAGGGGTAAATACTGACCCTCACTGCTCACACACAGCTGGGACACGCCTTGGTGTGCACACAGGGGTAAATACTGACCCTCACTGCTCACACACAGCTGGGACACGCCTTGGTGTGCACACAGGGGTAAATACTGACCCTCAGTGCTCACACACAGCTGGGACACACCTTTGTGTGTGCACAGGTAAATACTGACCCTCACTGCTCACACACAGCTGGGACACACCTTTGTGTGTGCACACAGGGGTAAATACTGACCCTCAGTGCTCACACACAGCTGGGACACACCTTTGTGTGTGCACACAGGGGTAAATACTGACCCTCAGTGCTCACACACAGCTGGGACACACCTTTGTGTGTGCACAGGTAAATACTGATCCTCAGTGCTCACACACAGCTGGGACACACCTTTGTGTGTGCACAGGGGTAAATACTGACCCTCACTGCTCACACACAGCTGGGACACACCTTTGTGTGTGCACAGGTAAATACTGACCCTCACTGCTCACACACAGCTGGGACACACCTTTGTGTGTGCACAGGTAAATACTGACCCTCAGTGCTCACACACAGCTGGGGACACACCTTTGTGTGTGCACACAGGGGTAAATACTGACCCTCAGTGCTCACACACAGCTGGGACACACCTTTGTGTGTGCACACAGGGGTAAATACTGACCCTCAGTGCTCACACACAGCTGGGACACACCTTTGTGTGTGCACAGGTAAATACTGATCCTCAGTGCTCACACACAGCTGGGACACACCTTTGTGTGTGCACAGGGTAAATACTGACCCTCACTGCTCACACACAGCTGGGACACACCTTTGTGTGTGCACAGGGTAAATACTGACCCTCAGTGCTCACACACAGCTGGGCCCAGCACACAGCTCAGCTGTGCTGCCAGCCTGCACCAGGGCTAGGGAGGATTTCACCTTTCCTGCAGCAGGAAGGCCAATTAACCAACTCATCAGAGTGGGCTGGGACATGGGAAATGCCCTTAACCTGAGACAGGTAGAGTATAGAACAGATTCACTTTGCAAATTAGGAAACAAAAACCCCAAATCAGTGAAGCTTCTTTTTATGCAGGAAGAATTCTCACATTGTGCCTTTAAAAACAAAAATTCCGTGAGCTCTTCTGTCCACAGAGAATAGCTGGATTCTAAAATCTAAAATATTCTTAACACCACCAGCCTCCTCACAATTGCAATTTGTTAGCATGTTATCCAGGAGGATCCCAGTAACCCTCACAAATCAGGTCTGGCTGCCACATGCCCTCCATTATGGGCCTCACTAATATCTTTAAATCACCAGTGACACTGGGAACTTGATCATGTTCCTTCTGATTTACACTACTGCAGAAGTGAAAAGTTTGCCCTTTCAAGTAATTTATTTCCCCTTTTATTGCAGCTCCAGAGCAAACTCAAGATTTTCTCTGGCTTCCAGTAGAATGACCCATGTGTGAAAAATATCTCCTTCTCTCTATCAATAAACTCCGATTTAAATTTATAATATTTTTCCATGTGTCCCATTCACCAAAGTACTTCTTTACATTTAAATTCTTCCTACAAAGAGTTGGTGACATTTTTATTTAAAAGAAAGCGATATCAGAATTCAATTAAAAAATGTAAAAAGCATTTTGCATATTCCCACCACAAAGGTGATGCTGTTGATTTAAAAGGAATGTTTCCAAGGACATGCACGTGTAAGAGTTACACCAAAGACATTCAGTTAACACAATACATATCACCTCCAATTGTTACATGTATCTTTTGGGACCTGATACCCATTTCTCACACTGCAATATTTATCCTGCTGGAAAACATAAACAACCCTTTAAAATGTGGATTTGTGAAGGAAAATGCAAACCAGCGAGGCCCAAAGTGACAATGATGCTTTGAGCATCCTGGTATTGGACTGAATTATTTTGCTCCCAGGCCTGGGATGTGTCAGCTGCTTCAGGGAACTCAGGGCAGTTTTATTGGTACAAAACTGGCACAGGATAAAGGGTAGCCTGCTCATTTTTAACCAGTGAAGTGAGATTACTTACTACTCACTTCACAGGCTGAACGTGCACTCTGCAGGATTTATCCACTGGGAGAAACAGCAGAAAAGGGAGCACCCTAACTTCCCCAAAATAATACCCTGCAACTGGGGGCAGCTCAGCAACTGCACCACCAGCAGATTGAAATGCCAGCAGGGCTTTGTTCAAAGTTTGGGCTGACACCTGGGGCTGGGTGTGAGCAAAGAGCCAGATCCTGCAGGGAATGGGCCAGGAATACTGACCCCAAAACTTAAACACTAGCTCCCATCCAGAACTGGGAAGATGCCAGATCGAGTCACAGAAAGATTTGTGAATCTCACTCTGTGGTTTTCTTCCTTTTAAATATTCCTTGGTCACTGAGGCTGTGAAAATTCCCTTCATTTCTCCATGCTGTTGCCTACTTAATGAAGTAAATAAACATTTTATTATTCCCCTCTGATGAGTACACAAGCACCAAAGCCCAGAGCTGAACAGTGAAATAAACAGTAAATTATTTCAGTCCTCTTAATTCCCTGCTTTTTTGGCAGATAATGCCATAAGTCATTTTAGCTTAGCAGCCACAGATTGAAGACAGATTTCTTTTTAAACTTTGGAAATGTTCAAATTGAATGAACTAACGAAAGAAATTTTTACCCAAACAGGGAAAAAGAGAAGAACTCTTCAAATATGACACTGGCTATCAGATCACTTTTATGGGTTTTTTTGCCATGAGTCTGATTACTAATTTTTTTGGGGAGGACAACTTTCCCCTGTCCAATCCCAAGCCAGGCAAGTCCCATGAATCCCAGTAAACTGAAATAACCTTTTCCTCCAAACTCCTGCCCCAAAATTCTTGGAGAGCTGCCTGTGGTTGAACTGGAATGCATCTGGAAGTGTTTGAATCAAGTGCAGCTTGCCCAAAAGCCAGCTTGGCTTCCTGCAGAGGTGTCAGGGATAAAAGGGGATTGTGGTGGACACAGCATTGCTGCTGTGAGTTCCCAGGGAGCTGAAGTGACACTGGAATACTCATCAAAGCTCCTCCCTTCCACACAGGCAGAGTGGCTCTGAGGGCAGCTGAAACGCCTTCTGAAGGTCTCTCACAAGGTACTGACCTTCTAGAAGGCATTTCAGAAGGTTTTTACCTTCCAGAAGGCATTTCAGAAGGTATTTACTCTCTGGAAGGTCTTTCAGGACACATTTGCTGTTTGGCCCTCCTGCAGGGAACAGCATCCCCTGCACCAGGTGCTCACAGAGCTTCACTCAAAGCACCAAAGCTGCAGCCTGGAGGTACCAGAGGCTGTAAAGGATCAGCACCTTGTTAATTTGGCTCTGCAATGTGAATAGGTATCATTCTGCCTCCAGGAGTTTTTCAGGCACACTGTTAATTTTTGATTGGATGTGGAAGTGTTAACTCCCAATTAATAACAGGTGCCAAATTGGGAGATATTAAATGTAAGAAAGTGAGTTAGTATGCATCAGGTGCTTCTGTTTTCCATTTACAAGAACAGATTTATAATTTTAAAGAATTGTTTTCATTACACTTTTTGAGGAGCTAAAAGAATTCCATACCTTAAGGCTGAATATTTTCTACATTCATTCAAAAGAGCACAGAGGTGCAACAGAGTGTGCCCAGCTCCTGGTGCCTCTGCAGGTCTGTTGGAGCCTTTCTCACCAAGCCCAGCCTGACCTGTGCCAGTTTGCACCCCTGCAGGAGCCCAGAGCAGCTGCCAGAACCATGGGCAGCAAGCTGGGGAACCACAGGAGTTACACCCTCCTGACAGCTGGGGCTGCAGGGACACAGCCAGGGCAGCCCTGAGTGTCACTGTCACATTGGGATCCATGGGTGGAACCACAGGAGTTACACCCTCCTGACAGCTGGGGCTGCAGGGACACAGCCAGGACAGCCCTGAGTGTCACTGTCACACTGGGATCCAAGGCTGGAACCACAGGAGTTACACCCTCCTGACAGCTGGGGCTGCAGGGACACAGCCAGGGCAGCCCTGCAGAGCTGAGTGTCACTGTCACACTGGGATCCAAGGCTGGAACCACACCAGTTACACCTTCCTGGGCACTGGGGCTGCAGGGACACAGCCAGGACAGCCCTGCAGAGCTCAGTGTCACTGTCACACTGGGATCCAAGGCTGGAACCACAGGAGTTACACCCTCCTGACAGCTGGGGCTGCAGGGACACAGCCAGGACAGCCCTGCAGAGCTCAGTGCAGGAGCCCAGGAGTGCCAGTGTCACACTGGGATCCAAGGGTGGCTCTGACCCACCAGCACAGGTAACAAAGTCCCACTGAGTCCAATTAGAGGAGGCTTGGGTCTATTTACTGTAACTGAGTCGATTCCCAGAAAAATAATTAACTCCTTGTCATGTCTCATGTGTATTGATTTTAGTAATTACAATGGAATTGGAGGCAAGGGTGCAGGAGGAAGGAAATGCACTTGATTTGTGTTTAATTTGATGCACAAGCTGTCAGGGACAGAGCAATGTGTGCCATGCCCATCCTGGGTGCTCTCTGTGCCACAGTGCAGGATCCAAAATCACTCCCTGCCCTGACAGGATGCAGGGCATGGAGCTGGGCATCCCTGGGCATCCCTCCCACTGCAGGCAGGAGAGGAGCCCAGGGGGACAAGATAAGGACAGGACAAGCTCCATGTGTATCAGTGACTAAGAGGAGGAGACAAAGCAGTAGGATGGGAGAGAAAGAAAATACAAGTTGTGGCTGATAATAGAGCTACCAGGAGATAATGTAAGGAAAAACAAGGAATGAGAAAAGAGAAAACAAAACGTGGCCTTGCTTGGTAATGATGCTGTCAGGAAAAGCCAGCAGGAGGGAATCGGCTTGGTGGCCCATAGGGTTCCACTGAAATGGCAGGTTTGGGAGGTCAACCCAGAGGCAGGACAGCATTTGGCTTCTCAGCAGGTGACAGCCCCCCTTCCCAAGCAGGTCTGTGCAGGGTGGCCTGGCTCCACACCTGGGACTGCAGAACCTGGGACTACACCTGGCTGTAACCCCCAGGCTGTGCAGGGTCACAGGGCACAGTGTCACTCACATCACACACACAGGGCACAGTGTCACTGCCATCACACACAGGGCACTGTGTCACTGCCATCACACACACAGGTCACTGTGTCACTGCCATCACACACACAGGGCACTGTGTCACTGCCATCACACAGAGCCACCTTTGAGCTCACTGAAGCCCATCCTGCCCTGGCTCCTGCAGCACCACAAGGAGCTGTTTCCAGCCTTGTGCCTAAAAGTACCAGTTCAGGAAGTCTCCAAACTCTCACAGGAGCAAAAAAGCTCTTTCTTATACAACAGCCCTGCAAATGGAAGCCCTGCAAAACAGTCTCACATCCAGACACTAGAAAGAAATGATACATGTGAGGGAGAGTCAGAGCTTTGGGCTATAAATCAGTCCTGAGATAAGCACTTTCAGCTAACCCTGTGATATTTTAAACAAAACAAACCAAACCAGCCTCCAGGACAGGGAAGTACTCTGCATCCAGGTTGTGCAGTTTCTAAAACAACAGCAATCCAAGGCACATTTTCTCCTGGTGCCCTGCACATACCACAAGAGAGGAAGCTGCTAACTCATAGTTTGAGAAAAGCCAACAAAATGGGAGAGGCTGTGGCAGGGTGCTGGCAACACTGGGTGCCACGACATCCTCGCTGGCTGGGAAAGGGCTGTGAGCAGAGTCAGAGCACAACAATACAGCGTGAGCACTAATAAATAACCCAGCAGCACTGATGGGTGACAGCAGATCTGTCTCCAGTGGAATTACTGGTGAGAACACTGAAAATTCTTTCCCTCTTAATATATTAAAGTCTTTGTTTGGGGCTGAGTTGATGCTGCCAGAAAAGCCTTTTAACACAGCCAGCATAAATTTCAGTGGGTGTTTGAAGCAGGAGAGGCTGGGCTGTTGAAAAAGCAGCCCCCAGAAAGGCTGCAGCCTGCAGAAAACACATCAGCTCTGCTCAGCTGGGAAATCATTTGATCTATTTTGTATCATCCACCCCGGCACTGAGGAGGCAAATATGGCAATGAAATATGGACACGGAGCAAAACATAAAAAGAGACTTAATAAAATGAGTAATTATGTTTTCCTAAAGCCTCTCATGCAAGCAGGAGGCACCAGCACCATAAATTGAGCCTGGTGCCTGTTTCAGTGTGGGGAAAGGGAAAAGCCCTGGAGCCAGGCCCTGTGAGCACAGACCTGAGAGGAGGGACAGGCAGGGCCACAGGGATCTGGAGCTGCTCTGGAGCTGCTCTGTGCCCACAGGGATCTGGAGCTGCCCTGTGCCCACAGGGATCTGGAGCTGCCCTGTGCCCACAGGGATCTGGAGCTGCCCTGTGCCCACAGGGATCTGGAGCTGCCCTGTGCCCACAGGGATCTGGAGCTGCCCTGTGCCCACAGGGATCTGGAGCTGCTCTGGAGCTGCTCTGTGCCCACAGGGATCTGGAGCTGATCAGGAGCTGCCCTGTGCCCCACAGGGATCTGGAGCTGATCAGGAGCTGCCCTGTGCCCACAGGGATCTGGAGCTGCTCTGGAGCTGCTCTGTGCCCACAGGGATCTGGAGCTGCCCTGTGCCCACAGGGATCTGGAGCTGCTCTGGAGCTGCTCTGTGCCCACAGGGATCTGGAGCTGCCCTGGAGCTGCCCTGTGCCCACAGGGATCTGGAGCTGATCAGGAGCTGCCCTGTGCCCACAGGGATCTGGAGCTGCCCTGTGCCCACAGGGATCTGGAGCTGCTCTGGAGCTGCCCTGTGCCCACAGGGATCAGGAGCTGCCCTGTGCCCACAGGGATCAGGAGCTGCCCTGGAGCTGCCCTGTGCCCACAGGGATCTGGAGCTGCCCTGGAGCTGCCCTGTGCCCACAGGGATCTGGAGCTGCCCTGTGCCCACAGGGATCTGGAGCTGCTCTGTGCCCACAGGGATCTGGAGCTGCCCTGTGCCAGGAGCCAGCCCTGGGCAGAGAGGGAACTGATCAAAGAGTCAAACGTGGCTGCCCCAGCACCTTTCCAAATTCAGCTCAAGTCCTCAGTGACAAATTTCCAGTGCTTTATGCTACTCCTCAGTACATGGATAAATTAAAAATAAAAATTAAAGAAAACAAAGAAGGAAGGGCATGGCCAAACAGAATAATCTATAATAATCAATAACAGAATAAAAAATATAAAAATCAATAACAGAATAAGCCCAAGGATCCAGTGCTAGAAGCACTACCTGATTATTCTTTGGCATTTTAAATTTCAGTGTTTAAATTCCAGTTCACAAGCCTGATACACTCATGGTCCTACAGCACCAAACAATAAAATATGTATACTTTTTACATCCACAAGATGCCCACAACACCAAAAAGTTCCAGCTTGTTTGTAAACACCATTTTACAAACATGAGTAGAAAACTGGAAATGCAAATATTTTTATTTTCCCAAGCTATTGTAAACTTCTGGCTATCCAGCCCTTAGCCTAACTTATTCTCTGCTGCTTCCCAGAGATGCCATGGCAGCACTGATTAACTCAGGCAGTGCCAGAATTGCAGCTGTAGCTCAGGCACAGAAACCCTGGGGCTGTGGGCACAGACAAGGAATGGGAACTGAGCCAAGGACAGAGCAAGAGCAGAAACAATGAAAGCAGACGTGACACAGTGGGCTGGGAGGAGTTACACCTGGCCATGAGCCCTGCTGAACACAAGTCTCCCTCCATGTGCAAGTGTGACTAGGGCTAGATGTTCCTGCAGGAGAGCAGGTGCAGCACTGAACCTTCTCCACTGGAACTGGGGGCAAAACTGCTCCACCTGGAGCAAGAGAGAGCCCCAGGCCTAAGGACCAAAACTTGCATTTCAAAATGTTACATGTGGATGCAGTGCATAAAACCAAAGAGAGGCAATCCAGCAAGCAATGTGGAATGTAAAGCACTATTCCTGTGAAAAAGCTCCTTGTGTCCCACAGAAATCCATCCTGGGGATGCCAGCAGGACTGGGGCAGCATGCTAAGGAGATATCTCTTTTCCTTCCAATGGGAACTGTGTTTTGCTTCTGTGCAGCTCAGGCACAGGGGAGGGAAGGGCACACTCTGCTGGTCACAGCACCTTTTGCAGTGCCAGCTTTTGAGCAGCCTGGGTGCTGGAAAGAGCCCTCACTCACACCAGGAGATCTGCAGGGGAGGGGCTGCTCCTGCCTCCTCTCACCCTGCTGTCACTGGGGGTGCCTCTGATGCTCTCACTGGCTTCTCTCACGTTCAAACATCATCCTACCTGCTGCCAGAGCTCCTTCTCTCCTGAAGGACAATTTTAGCAGTTTAACATATGTTCAAAAACTCTTTACCTTGGGCTTTTCATCCAGTATTTGCTGGCGGATCTCCTTGTGTTTTTCTACAAGTTTCTCCTGCCTTTTGCTCTGAGCATCTTCTAGCTGTCAGAAAAGAGCAGAGAATCTTTGTTTGTGGATTGCACATCCTCACTCTCCCCCCTCCTCCCCAACAAACATTCCACCCATCAGAACTGAGACACTGCCATCAAATCTGTGACCAGTTCCAAGCTGAAACGACAGAAATTACAGAGCACTGCCTGAGCATCCCTGAGCACAGCTGTTCAACAGTCAGGTGTGGACATGGAACATCACATTTCACATGTAGCATTCAGGATCAGAAATGTCTAAAGGACTTTCTTCAGACTTCTAATGTTATTCAATTACAGATTTTGGGCTTCACTTAGTAACACCCTCAGAAACAAAACCTACGTAATTTACTTAATTCTTCAGGTTGCTTCCCAAGTCAAAGGCTCTTCTAAGTAAAAATGGGCCAGCTTTAGAACCTAACTACCTCTGCATTGAAATCAAGAGGAGAATTCAATGGCTGCACACGTTCCATAGTGATTTTACACCCCAAGGCACTACAGGGCATGATTTCATCCTGGTGTGAACCACCTGTAGCTTCAGAAAAGCTAACAACTGTAATAGAATTCTTTAATTGGTGTTTACAGAACTCACAGAGTGCTTTTTACATTTCAGTAACTGTACAAATGCAATTAAAGTTAGATATACTCTGCAATTAAATGTTCATTGACTTTCCTTATGCAATCTTTGCATTTGTGAGCCAGAAAGCCCATTAAAAAAAATGGGTGCATTTTCCATGGATACACACAGGATATTCAGAGATGAAATTGTATTGAATTCTTCTCTCCTCAGCACCATCCCCCAAATGCTGACTAACAATTAATGAGGGGCTGACTGAAATCCCAGTTTTCCTTTAATTGGAATCCCAGCTTTCCTTTACCTGGAATGGGAAGCAGAGCCTACAGTGCATCTGCTGGAAGCCAGCAGGTGCAGAATCCTCCTGCTGAGGCCCAGAACCTGCAGTAGAACCCAAGCTAGAAGGTGCAAGGTGCCCTTTCCTGCCCCAGAAGCAGCAGAGCCTGACCTACCCTCTTGATGTACTGCACCACCTCCTGGATGTAGGAGCGGATCATCTCCGTCTTCTCCCTGGGGAAGCATTCCAGCATTACTGCATGATTCCAGCATTACTGCATTATTACTGCATGATTCCAGCATTACTGCATGATTCCAGCAGCACAACCCACTGTGCTAAACCCCACACAATGGCTTTTACCTCCCTGAGCTCTTTGCCTCACCCAGGCCATGCTCAAGGACCTGCCTGATCTCCTTCTCCGCACTCCCAGATCGTGTCCTTGTGCCAGCTGCTCTTTATGGCACCAAGGGCTCAGCGTGCCCCACACCAGGCCCTGCTCTCCCCAAGGGATGGTGCTGTGTTTTCCAGGTGCTGCCACAGTGCCCAGCATGCCTGGGAGCTGCAGAGCTGTGAGCAGGGGCACAGTGCCACGCTGTGGCAGAGCAGCAGCCTCTGTGCTGCCAGGGCAGGCTGTGCTGCTGACACTGGCACCAAGCTCCCAGGGGAGCAGGGCAGGCACAGCCTGGCCCCCACAGAGCTGGGTTTAGGCAAACTGAGCTTTATGGCACACTCAGAGAGTTATCTGGGAAGCCTCAGTCAAAGGCTGAGCCCAAGAACCCCCAGAGGGGTAAATGCACACACAATAACAATTTGTGGCTGCTGCAGTTGATCTGTTTCAGGACAGTCACCCCAAATCCTGATTGCCTCAGTCAGGACCAGTGCACTGCCCCTCAGGTGGCACTAAAATCAGGAGGATTTAGGCAAGCCCTGGGTGGGTGTCAACAAATCAAGAACAACTAAAACAACTGATTATTCTCTCTCTGTAATATTCCATCCCAAATTTATGCAGAAGCTTTAGATGAGCAGCAGTGGAGCCAGAGAGACTCAGAAGGGATTCAGCAGGAGGAAGGTCTCACACCCTGCTCCCAAAGTGAGGACAGGCTGTGGCACACACAGGGGAAAGCTGACTTTCAATAGGGTTCCCATCTCACCTCTCTCAAGGGCTCTTGGAAAAGCCTGACAGAGGAAAGTCCTTGGGAAAAATGAGGAAAAAAGGGAAAGGGAAAGAGAAAAGAACTGCTACTTGTGTGTCCCTGAGCCTTTGTCACCAGTGCCTCATTTACCTCTCAGCAAATCATTTCCTCCTGCAATTGATTTTTACTGCTGCAGCATTTCCGTAATGGCCAGCTGCTTTCTTTAAAATGAATTCCATGCCCTCTGAACAGCTCTAACTATGTTAACTATTTCTCCTCATTTTCATAATAAATTATTCTCATCTTTATTTTTTTTTAATAGGATGTTTATTGATATTTTTAATGTGCTGATCCTGAAACTACCTGAAACCCTTCACTGTGTGTGTCTGTGATTTCCTTTCATGGCTACCAAATACAGATTCTCTCTTGAGAGGCTCCAGACCCTGTGTAAACCCCTTCACCTGCAGAAAGCCAAGCGCAGTTGTGCCTTTGTTACATGGTAAAACTCAAACACTAGAGAGTTTCCTTTTTTGTTTTGTTCTGTTTGCTCCTCTTGTATTTTTAACTGCCCTAAAGTAAAGCTCATGAACAGGAGATTGGATCAGCCCCAGGAAATGAAATTATTATCAGGGAAAGGACTCTGGGGAGGTCTGACTGAAGGCTGCCTTGGATTTAGGGTCAAGACCTTCCTTTGATTTACCAGCTGTGAAAAATCCCGCACAGTGATATGGATCCAGGGATTTACTTACTCTTCCATTTGATTTTTATCCTTGGACTTTGCTTCTGTGATCTTCTCCTGCCTCTTCTTGTCCATTTTTTTCTTCAGTTCTTTCTTTTCTCTAAAGCATAAAAAATAAAGGGGAGTACAAAAAGTATCTAAACAAATCCCACAAGCAGCAGCAGTCAGTGGTAAAGGGAACAGCACTTACTTTTCACATGTTTCTTTCAGTTTCTTTAGCTGGTTGTTCTGACACTCCTCTGCTACATCTGTCAGCTTCTGAATTAGCTAGGAAAAAAACCCCAAAAATAAAAATACATATTTTCAGCTAAACATCACAGAGGCAGCTAAATTTCCTGAAAAGCCTGCAGCAGACAGGGAAGTGTTACACCATTCCCAGATGAATTACCAACGATCAAAAGCCAGCAAACATCATTATCAGTGTAAACACATGATCAACTTGTGGAGTTCAGCCAGAATGGTGCATGTCCAACTCACCCAGAAACTGCTACTGCTCTGTACATCGAGGTGACACACTTTCACAACACTAACTGTAAACCCAAAATATAGTTCAAGTATTTTACCTTTGCTAGGAATGAAAATGCCTGTGAAAAAACATAAGGGGTCACAAATGGAATTTACACAATGCTAATTGCCAACTGAGTTCCTGTGTCACAGAACATCCAGTTTTTCTGTGAGGGCTGAAATGTTCCTCCTGTAATGAGGATTATTACAAGGAATGCTTTGGATTTTGGGGTGGTCAGGGGGATGGTGAAAATCAGACATGACGGGTATGAAAGGCAAGCACAGAGAAGCATAACCTAAATTTTGTTCACAGAAGGAAAAAAATCTCTGAGCCACTGTTTGAAATCTGCTGTGGGTTTGCTCTCCTTGGTGCCCAAAGCAGTAACAAAAGGCACAGCTGTGCTGGGGATGCTGACAGGAGGGGAGCTGTGGGCAGGGCTCAGGGAATAAAGTGGGAATTGGGGCCCTCTTGGTTTGATCACCCTTTTAGGTAAAGTCTGATTTTGTAAAATCACCCTCCCAGGGTGATGAACCAGGAGTGGATAACAAGGCATAGCTGCTCCAATCCAACTTTTCATTCCTTAGATAAAAGCAGAAAGGTACCAACAATAGGCTCTCCTCTAAAATAAAGCCATCAGAGAGAATCTCTCAGCTCAAAAGGCAAAAGTTTGAATTGGAATATTAACTCCTGCACAGCTAAGAGGGAAACCTGCCCAAAAGTTCTGTGCTAAAAAATGAA
This sequence comes from Agelaius phoeniceus, assembly GCF_051311805.1. Taxonomy (NCBI): domain Eukaryota; kingdom Metazoa; phylum Chordata; class Aves; order Passeriformes; family Icteridae; genus Agelaius; species Agelaius phoeniceus. The sequence goes on along the minus strand of NC_135267.1, from coordinate 115,651,034 downwards.
TTTACTGTGCCAGCACCCAACAGGATAATGGCAGAAATGTACCTTGGCTTTGAGAAATGCCATTCCCCATTCTGGAATGAGAAATGAGTTACCTCAGGAGATAAAGCCAACTATGTGGGTCTAGAATGGTTCTTTTTTATAAAAATCCAAATCTCTGAGAAGCAGCCACCAGCTGTCAGTGGGATGGGGACTGTCCCCCAGGGGTGGGTACGTACACCCACCCACCCTGGAGCACTGTGACTCACACAGGGATGGGGACAAACATCCCAGCTCTGTGCTGTGACCATGGAAATCAGCCTGTGCAGGGCACACAGATCACAAATCACTCCTCTTACCTGCTCTTTGTGGCTGCCAGGACAGAGGAGACAAATCACTTCACCCAGCAAGAGGGAGGCAAAACATCAGGTAATAGAAAAAATTGCAAGAGGGGGTTGTGTGGAGCTGAGAAACGGCTTGCACTCCCATAAAACCCTTTAAAAATGTTCATTTCTGCCTAATATCCATGAGCATCAGCTTCCATCTGCCCAGCTCGTCTGTTTCAGCTCAGAGGGCCTATGATCCTGCTGCAGTTGTCAGCCAAACTCCAGCTGTAAAAACAAAGCTGACTTGGACCAATGAATGCAAAATATTTCTTCACCATACCCAGAAGATGTCCTGCATCCCCTCAGAGTGTTCATCTGTCACAGGAACACTCTTTGGCACAACCCTCTGTCCTGGGGAATGTTTCAATCTATTTTCATGGTGTTTCAATTTATTTTCTGGCTAATCCTGCCTCCTTGTGTGTTGCAGGTTTGGAAAAGTGGCAGAACACAACAGGAACTTCATCCAAAAGCTGCCGTAAAACGAGAGTTATGTAACCAGAGGTAGCAACAATGCTGCTGCTGCCCTTGTGCCTTGCACCCAAAGCCCTCCAAGCTGCTGGAAGTGGCACAGTGACCCAGCAGCCCCTTGGAGCTGCAGCAGAGCAGAGAAGTGGGGCTCTGGAAGGGACCCCAGGCAGGAGGAAGCCCCAGCTGATGAGAACTTGTCTTGGTGCCCCCAGTGCCCCCCTGAGCTCAAACCTACCAGCTTGATGTGCTCCCGCTTCTGGTACTTCTCACTGTAGTACTGCTCCTGCCTGAGGTTCAGCAGCTGCTGCTGCTGCTTCTCCTTCAGCTCCACCAGCTTCTGGGTCATCTCAGAGTCCAGGGCAGCCAGCTCCTGCTCGATGGTGGAGGAGCTGTGGTCAGGGCTGCTGGTCTCAGACCTGCAGGGACACAGCACAGGTCACCAGGCACCAACCCTGCCTCCACGTGGCTCCACCTGCCTCTTGAAGGCAGATCTTTATGAACAGCCTGTTAACAAGCTCCTCAGCACCACACACACAGCAAGAAGATGGGTGATTCTAGCCCTAGGAAGGGCAAGCATTTAATTAAAGAGAAGCTATTAATGATTTATTAATGGGATGGCTGCATCTTTTAAACCTCATTCCACTGACCCACCAGGGTGCTGGCAACCAGACTCTGTTTAGTGAGCTATAAAGGCAAGTGCCAAGACTTCCCATGGAACTTGTTTGCCCCCTTCCAGACATAACCTGAACTTCAAAGCTGCAGAGCCTTCAGCAGAAGGGGTGAATGCTGAGTATTTTGCAAACAAAGTCATCCCTGCACGCACTCAGCAATAAATCTAAAAGCTGAACCTTACATCTGCATTTACCAAATGCTTGCCATGGCAGGAACATCCCTTTATTTGGTGTTTTGTCCCCCCTTCAGGAAATGCCATGCATAGCACACACAGCAAAGTGCTCCCCGGGCTGCTGCCTTCAGAAGGAAAGCTCACACCCCAGTGGGGAGCAAACCTCACACAGGCAGCTCCCAGGAGCAAGGCAGAAACACAGGAAGGAGGCTAAAAAGCAACACTAAGGAACAGTTTGGATCTCTTTTACTCTTTCTTAAGACAGAAGGAAGGACAGATGTAACTGTGAAAGGAGATGACACTAAAGTGCCCAAGAGAAAAATAAGCAGCAAATCCAGTATCACTCTGAGGCCAGCACTGAAGGAAACCCAAGGAAAATACATTACAGAAATGAGATGCTGCTGTGTCCCTGCCCTGCTGCTGTGTTTGCTGCCATGCTCAGGTGCTAAATCAGTTGCCTGGGAAACGTCAGAACAGCGCAGGAGATGGACAAAACAACAAAACCTTGAACAGGGAGGGCTGACACAGGAGAAAAATGAGTTTGCTCCTCAGAAATGTGCAGAGACTCCAATGCAGAGAGCTGGCTCTGCCTCTCTTCTCTCTCCCAGGTTCAAGTGTGCAGCTGCTGTCACTCAGAGTTACCTCTCCTGAAATAATGTGATCCTGCTCTCATCCCTCCGAGGACACCAGTGCCAAGGTAGCCTCCTTTTATTTCTTGTGCTTTGATTGTGTTTGAATATTCTGCTACGAGGTTAAGTGTGCTGGGTGAGGGTAATTTAAACATTGCAGAGCCAGAAGACAGCATGAATGAATATTACAGTCAGCATTTGATGCCATTGCACAACACATATTTTAAAGCTGACATTTCTCTTGTGTTTCTGGGAAAAAGGAATCAGGCCTATTTCTAAACACAGGCTGAAATACTGGCTGCTTTTTATGGGATGTGATCATTAAAAAAACTTCAGAGCAACACCAACAAAACACTAGTGCACGTGTATAAATAAATATTTCAAACTTCCTGCAGACAATTCAGGCTTTACTGAATCTTGGCTCAGTTTTAGACAAGGGCAAAAAGCAGAGATTGCTCCTGACCAGAGACAACACATTTTTATGGCCATCTGATACAGGGACTCCTGTGAAGTAGTGATTTATACTTTGCAGTTACAGGCAAATAACATCAGCAATAATTTAAAATTATAAAAAAATCCCCTTTCTCCTGTGCTCTATTAGAAGTCTGCTGCTTGAGATAATATGTAGTTGCAAGCTTGAAAATCCCTGAAAACATATTTGTGCCTTTTTTGAAATGTAACCTCCAGATTTGTCTGTTTCTGCACATAAAACTCCAGGTCTCTGACACCACTGAGGCAGCTCCACGTAGGAGACTGCAGGGTTTTGCTGCCTGACATCAGCAGTGGTTTGCAGTCAGATCACAACACAGCAAAAAAACCTCAAACCCTTTTTTGCTCAAAAACAAATGAGTCATTTTATTCATCCAGCTTGATTTTCTGCTTAAATGTGAATAGGAGGAAAGGCAGAAACGTGCTGTTGTTTTGCCTGCCACTGTCACCCACTTTGGTGGTGGAAAACACTGCAGATAAAATATCCCTGGGCTTGCAGCTGACAGCCAGCCATTAAAGGGAGTTTGTTACACTCAAATACAGAACCTGGAAGCCTGAAAGCTGGCAGCAGTGAAGGCCAGCAGAACACAGATATATTGTGAGTGTCTAGCTCTTATTAAGGCCAATGACATTCTGTCATCAGGAAGGCAGAAATGAATAAGCTCCTGTCCAGGGACAAGCATGGCCTGAGTCCCAGTCACTTACATTTAGAGGTACCATCAACAAGGTTGGCAGCCAGAGCAGGCTTGCAGCTTTTTTCTCTGATATCTCCGCCCAAAAAGTAATTTTTTTAAAAGTTTGCTCAATATCATCATATTTAAGAGCTGCAGCTCCATCAATCTCATGTCAAAGTTAAGAGGACTTTAGTGCTTATCTAGTTACTTTAAAAAATAAATGTTGTTAAGACAAAAAGGATGCACCAATGGGAGAAATAAAAAGTTCATTTACAAGAGTCTCGGGCACTGACTGGCTCTGTGTGTGTACATGCTTTGCCAGGAGTTATGAATTGATCTTTATTAACATACAGCTCCTTTCCATAAGAACAAGGCAATCATTGTGGAAAGGTTAGTAAGGATTCATTGCAGTTTTTTGCATTTAAATTGATAATAATAGTTAATAAGTGACTAATACAAAAATTGTATCAGGACAGAGAAAGGGAGAGGGTGGTGCAAGGCTTGGAAAGAGAAAGCACAGAAGGGGTGTTCCTGCAGAGGCAAAGCCAGGCAGTTGTTAGGACACTCCCAGGTGTTCCAGATCAATCATGATTTAACAGCAGTCAGGTGTTTACAGTCTCCAGGTGCTTCTTTCCCCTAATTCCACACCTGGTGCCCTCTCCTGTGGCCTGAGCTTTTCCAGGGCTGCACCATGGAGCCGTGGCTCTCATCTCCCCCATTAACCAGGAACCTGCTGCTTTGCATTTTCTCTGTGCTCTGCCCCCTCTGCATGATTTCTGTGCCCTAAGAGAAGCCAAGGAGTCTGAGGAAAGGTCTCCAGCAGCCAGTGCTGAGGAGGGGTGCTTCACCCACCTCTTCTTGCTGTCCCTCTTGGCAGTTTTCTCCAGCACGGCCCTCCGCCGCAGGTAGTCGTTCTGGATCTCGTTGTACTTGGCCGTGTGCTCCTTGATCAGGTCAGTGGTTTTCTTGTGGTGCCTCTTCACCAGGTCCTTCATCTCCTTGTAGTGCTTCTTCTGGAGCTTCACAAAGGACTTCTGCTGCTTTAGCTCCTCGATGGTCTGTGCTTCCACTTCTGCAATGACAATCACAAAAGGCACTTCAGCTTTCCAGCAATGCAGGATTTCAGTCAGAGGAGCCAGGGATTGCCATGAGCAGGAATGAACAAAACCTGCTTGTTTGCTGGGGGTGAAGGAAACATGGCATAAACTGAGAAGTTTTACCTGCAATAAGCTAACTGGGTTGAAAGCACTGTGACAAAAGGGTTCCACCAGTATTCGCTACATTCACTACAAATTCAGCCTCTGTTCTCACAATAACGCTGCTCTTTTTTCTGGCTTAGATGGTAACTTGGTGGTCATGAAACCACAACAATTCCTTAAAAATTCCCTGTTGGCACCCATCTCATGAGATGTGCCCAAACACGGTTTACTTCAGCCCTGAGGAAGAACACTTGGCATATGAATTTTCTAGGAGTTTCTGCAGTCCTACTCACTGGAAGAAATGCCTAAGCCAGGTACCTATTTCACAAAAAAGATGTTTTTCTTGACAAGAAAGCTTATCATTCTTTCAGTGTGACCTGTGTATTTATTACCTGTGAGGACACTCTGGATAAGATCTTCTGTCTTTGCAGGTGCTTTCACAGAACCTAGAGGTAAAAGAGATGTTTAATTCCAATTCTTTTAAAACAATAGCCATGCCTGTGCTGCTTGAGGGTTAGAACATGGCAGGTGACACAGGACACAGCCTGACATGGGCAGACTTTAATCATTGGAGAAAACACATCTTTTGAGCAGGAGAGGAGCAACATGAAGATGTCCTCCCCCTGTGGCCCAGGACAGAAAGGTGACCTTCCAAAAGCCCAGCTGAGCTGTGTTAGTGACAAGGAGGATGAACCCCCTGACACCGCTCACAGGAGTCATGTGAGTGGCATTAGGCTGACAGTACAACCACATTACACAGTGTGTGGCAGTGCAGAATGCCTGCACACAGCATGGACCCAGCTCCTTGTGAGCTGCCTAGAGATACTGCAGCCATAAAATCCTAAACATGGTGTTTAACAAGCATTTTCTACAGGAGATGTGTCCATACAAAGCACACCAGTGCCTAACACTGGGTTTTGAGTGTGGAGTAAGATGTCACCACGTGCATGAATTAGGCATAGTGTAAAAACAATTCCAAGAGATTCCTGCACCTGCAGCAACAACAAAAAAACCCCAGCACATTTTCTTGCTCATAAAGAATTTCAGTTCCACCACCAATGCAACTGTTAAGTAGAAGATATTTGTATATTTGAAGCAGAGAAAAGTGGTGGGAAAGTTTCTACTTATTTTAGACAAACAAAACAAACACACACAATTCCCCACCTTTGTTCTTTAAACACAAAGCACTTGAAAAATTATTACCCAGACTAATTTAGAAAAGATGGGACTTTTTTTTCCTCTTTTCCTTTGTTTTGTTTGTTATTTTTTACCTGGTGCTGGCTGGCTGTGCACAACCTGAGTAGCTGGTTTGGGTGTGAGGGAGGCAGTAAAATTGACCCCATTTTCTGCTGGTGTTGGCCTGGGCTCATTGTTGGCTTCAGACGGTGCATCCCCGTGGTCAACCTGAAATCACATCAGAATTCACATTATTCTTCCCAAATAACAGACTTCACTTACTTGCAGGTCCAGTTTAGCCTGGTTTTTAAATGCAGAATGCTGCAAATGTTGTATCTAAAAATCATTCTAAAATAAAACAATGGAAGAAGACATCCTTAAGAGCTGTGGTAACCCAGGTGGCTCATTTGTGCAGGGTAAATTTCAAGAAGAAATGGAACATGCATTATTCTGAAAAAGTATTTTAAGCAGATATAACTCATCAGGGACATTTTTTAGTGCAACATATATTAGCTGCACCAGATGTGAAGGCTGTATTGCAGTGAGGAGCCATAAAATCTTTCTAGAAATAACCTAGGTGCTGCCAGGAGAATGCTCCCCAAATCCCTGCTGTGAGCAAAACCTGTACACAAGATTACTTCTAAATTTCATAGACACACCCAGCACTACCATTCTTCACCATTCTCACAGAGCAGGAACATCCTTCTGGCTCCCAAGATCTGACATTCCTGTAACTACACTCCAAGGTAACCTGTAAACAGTACCTCCATTCTGCTGCACGAGCACATCTGTGGGATCCAAATAGTGAAGCATTTTCCACACCCTGCTCCTTCTCTCCAGTCTCCTGAAGGCTCAGCCTTGCACTACACCCTGAACATCTCAAACTGTCCCTGTGACCATCAGGACTGAAGCAGGCACCCAGCCCTCAGCAAACAGAAGGTCATTCAAAGCAATTTTTATTTTGAGATGTTTCTGCTTCCTGCTGTCCCTGCCAGGGCTGGTTGCCATGGTGTCTCAGGGAAGTTTTGGATTTGTTCCTTCAGCTGCTTCCATCTCCTCCTCTGATGGTAATCACATTACATGAGGAGGCAGGAGAGCACAGTTGGTTTTTTCTTTTTGCCCCATGATTACTCCAGGCTTGCAGAACATCAGCCTGTGCTGCACCAACAGAGGCAGAATGGATTTTGATCCAAGGGTTTTGTGCTGCTGCTGGGCTCCTTCAGCCTGGCCCTGACACTACACTGTGCATTCCAAAATTCCTGTCTCACCAGCCTATTCCTACCAGAGTGACAGCAGAGAGATACTGTAGGCAGGAGCATGATGCAAGTGAAAAGCAGTGCCAACAACTTCATTTACACCAAGCAGGAATGACTGCAGTAAAATACAGAAAAACCTCATTTAGCCAGCATTTCTGACAGAGGAACAATGTGACAGGCAAAAGCTGTAGCTGTGATAAACACATACAGATGTGGTGATCCTCACAGCTCTCCTCAGGCTGCAGTTCATTAGTTTAATAAAAACAATGTTTGCTACACAGAACATCATCATTTCATGCAAATAAAGCCAGAATTCCCAACTCCTGGCAGCTCTGTGCCCCACTGCATGGGAAGTGGGTGTTACCTTCTCTTGAGACCTGGTTTGTAGGTGCTGTGAAATGCTGCATCACACCTTGTTGAGGAACTATTAATATAACCTGTCACTTTGGGACATAAAACATCTGTCTGCAGAAACTGAAGCAGAAATCTGAGGCAGGATGACAAAGTGAATAAGGAGCAATTTTCACTACATCAAGCAATCTAATCTCATTAAAAAGCACTTTCTCTTCCCATAATTCACCACACTATGCTAAAAGAATGCTAAAATAAACATTATTTTTTTTCCTTTTAAAAAAAAGGGTTTTTCCTTTTAGGCTGTTTTAAAAACATGATGTAATCCAGCCTTCTAATTTACAGTTTTAATATTCCCATGAACTGGTTTCTATTTCACAGTGCCACGTCTACTGCAATACAGAGCATTTGCTAAACAGAGAGATCCATACCCATAGAGGATTCCATCTGGTCTATTCTTCTTTCTACAGAGCAAAGGAGCTGCTTCAGGCTGGGATTAGCCCTTACCAAGGAATTCTCTGCAAATTCCTTTGGATTGCTCCTCCTGTCTGTAAAGGACACTTGGCAGGGGAGGAGAGGGCAGCCTTCACTACCTGTATGCCCTGAGAGATTTACAGTGATCATTGAAAGGTACAAAACTCCCACTGCAGGCTTTCCTTTCCCCAAAACCAGCTCTTCTCAGGCCAGGCCGGAAGGCAAGAGCTGGCCAAGGAAAGTAAAGGCAGGAACTCCTGTCATACTCACAATGGGAACTTTGTAAATAAATCCAGAAAAGAGAACCTCAGTCAGTTCTTCAGCATTCTTTGTTCATGTGATTGCACTGACCATTGACAGACAAGATTGTGTGAAGCCTGAAGAAAAGCTGATTTCTTGGTTTAAAACAATTCACTGCTGGGGAGCTTAGTTCACTGCTGTTCTGTGAGGAGCCTGTGGAACTTCCCACAGAGGTTGGGTTTAAATTTCTACACCAAGGAGAGCAAAGCAAAAACCTCTGAGTTTTCCTCTGACAGCTGCTCAGGTCAGAAATGTGTGTGAGGGGAAGGAAAGAGGAGTGGGGAGCAGAACCTGTGCTGGGAGCCAGCTCAGCTCTGCACACCATCATTTCCAGTGTGGAAGCCTGGCACTGGGAATGGGAATCCAGGTGCAATCAGGTGCTCATTGCTGGTGAACACACTTGGGTTTGTTCAGCTGTGCTGCCAGGGAATGTACTTGCAATTATGGATTGGTGTGATTGTTGTGGGCCAATAGAAGTGAAGAAAACAGACTGACAGATGAGGAAAATGTTATCATCACAGAACATGGTCAGGGAATTCAAGATTTCCAAGCACAGACCAAAATACCTTTCCCAAAAAGTGCCTTCAAAATAGAAGGTAACTGTGGTGACCTCAGATTGACACTTCCAGAGGCAGTTTTGTCCCTGTCCCTTGGTGCTGCAGCTAACTCAACCATTACACATTTTTAGCAAACAGACCACAATCACTACAGTTTTCTTTCACAAAATATTTCTGTGCTTCTCCAAAACAACCTCCTTTATCCCATGAGCTTCCAAGCTCCTTGACAGTCATCCCTCCTTCTTCCATTTGCTGCAGAAGATACTCTATGACAAGAATTTTTCTAACTAACAAATAAGCCTGTATATACCAGGAAAATCTGTAGTTTTTCAAAAGTAAAAATGACCTCTAAGGTATTTAAAGGATTCTGTTAAAAAAGGCTTTGCTATTAATATAGAATCTCATGTGTGGTGCGTCCTAGATAAATGTCTAAGATCCTATTGAGCATTTCAGTGTCCTCATTCAGCAGAGCTTGTGACACTGCACCCAGAGTGAAGGGCTGGCTACTGAATTGTAATGACTTTCCCTCATCTGGTCTGCTTTGGGAATGTATTCTTGGCTACAAAATCTAGTTCAGAGAGGCTTTGCACATCTGAGGATTGCAGAAGGCAGGCACCAGAGCAGAGGGCAGCTTAGGATTGAAAAGCATTTCTCTGCCTTAGCTGGAGACTGCTGAGAGCCTTTTGATCACTGGGTGTGCACAACACCTGGCCCAGCCACCTCTGGCAGACGAGGCTGATGTTCCCAAACACAGCTGGAAGCCCCAGTGACAGAGTCTGGAACAGAATGTTTGACCATGCAGAGTCCACCAGGAACCACAGCTGAACTCTCAGTTATTCTCGGAACAACCTCTGTGCATTTGGGTGCACAACACCTTCAATTATACAGCAAAAAGGTTCACAGCTCAGTCTGCAGGTAACCACACTTACCTAAAACTGGGGCTCCCACAGCTTGCAGCTACAATAGGGCTCTTTATTTACTCCATGGTCTCCTCCTCCCTCCTCATTTCTCACATCTATGAAGGGCTGAGCTCCAGGCCCCTTCCCAATCACTGCAGGATTACCCTGTGTCTCCTCAGGACATGTTTGCTCACAGAGGATCATGTGAGACATCATAATCTGAGATACACAAATGTTTCTCAGCAGAATGACCTCTCCAAAGACAGTCTGAAATTCCCTGCAATTTCTAGTATTTTCAGGAAGAACTCCTGACACAGAGCTGTCATTTTTGCAAGGGGAACCAGCAGCACACTGGAAAACCAGGGGCATTGTCTCACAGAGATTTCAGGTGCTGCAGAGCAAAGCTGCACAGCACACAAATAACACAAATAGCTCCTCCTGTGTCTCAGCTCAGAGCAGCAAGGTGCTCAGTGCACATCACACTGTTTTTAGTGACAGCACACCCCAGTGCAGAGCTGCTGTGTGGGGTGTCCTGTGCCCCAGCCCTCCTCAGGGTGACACGTGTACAGGTGTTCTGTAATCAGGGATTTTCAGTGATTGCCTTCCTAAGCAAAGAAGGTGCTTTTAAACACCATAGCATGATCTCCAGAGGCTCAGAAGCCTCCCTTACCTCTTTCTTGACCTCCTCCTCATCTTCCAGAGTCAGTGCAGCCAGCTGCTTAGCTCTCTGCTCCATCAGGTTCACATATCTGATGGGGTTGGATAAGGCCTCAATCACATCTAGGAACAAGGCAAACACTTCAGTTTCAAAGCCCTGGTGCTGTGGCTCTGGCACCCAGGGTTTAAGGAAAAGGCACAACACCCTGAAGATGGTCTTTGCCTGGCATTTAAACCCACCCCTGTTCAGAGCCAATGCCAAAATCCAGTTCTCTCCCTGGAGCATTGGCCCAGGGAACAATTGCATCCTCCTGTGTCCTGCATGCAAAGTTTCACTTGTGTTGCAGTGCCAAGTGCCTGGGCTGTTTCCTCCTTTGGAGGCTGCTGAAAATCAGAGCTGGCCCTCACCCTAAGCCTCAGGCAAGGTGCTGTAAAGCAGGCCATCTCCTGGGAGTGAGGAGACACTGCTCCACCCAGTGCAGATCTCTGCTCACAGCACTGCCATCCCAGCCTGGCAAGTCCTCCAGAGCCCATGCACTTGGTGTTTCAATTAACCCCTCTATTCCCCAGCAAGAGAACTGCCTGGATAAGTCAGAGTCACCTGCATAAGTGTCAGGGACGTAGTCCTTGACCTCGATGTACACAAAGAGGGCTGGCAGTGTCAGAGGCTGGTTCCTCTCATTCCTCAAGCAGATGTAGTGATAGCCTGCAAGGTAAGGAACAACCAGTTCACAGCATAAACCCCTCCACAGGCATTTCCAATGCATCTCTGTTGTATTTGGTATTTAGAGTGTGGTGCCAACTGAGCAGACAGCTCCAGGGACTGCTGGGAGGGGAAGGTTCACCTGAAGGGTTTCAGGGATAACTGTACAGACTGCTGGAAAGGCATGAGGAACTGCAGCTCAAAATTATACCTTCTGTTTATTCTTACATATGTGATTGATGCTAAAAATGGTAATTTATTTAAATTTTTCATGCATTCTGTTTTAGTACCTATGTCTGGATTTTTTTAGTTTAGTACATCTTATTTAATTTTCAAAAGTGACCCTGGTATTACTCAGCAAAGTAAACTGAGATGTAACAGCCCATCCACATACATCATCTAATTTAAAAAATATACAAAACGGCATGATGGCCACAGTGTGCTGTCTGTATAAATCCTGTTGTGTGACCATCCTCAGGAATGCACCTGTAAAAAGAGAAATTCTGGACTGTTTTGAAAGCTGGCTGTCCCACCTTTGACTGAGCACCTTGTGGCACTGAGTGCCATGTCCAGCTTGGGAGCCACCCCTGTGAGGAGTGTCAGGATGCATTTACCTGGGCAATCCTCACCTGGCTGATGCAAGCCACTCTCTCTCCAAGCAAAGGATAAATCCTTGCTTTGGGAATAGTGACAAGGCTGTGCATTTATGTGACAGCAGGATACAACTTTCTCTCAGAAGAGAGAGAAATTAAATACTACAAAGGGTTCTCAGTTCTCTCAACCTCCTCCAAGTTTTCAGCAGGGACACAAACTGAGCCCAACAGGCTGCTCTCCATCACATGCTGCAAATTGAGGATTGCTGGAGCCAAAGCACACAGAATGGGCCTGGGGGAACAGCTCTGCTAAGATTTCACTTGCCAGAAGAGGGGAATCCTTCCCACCCCCCTTCTCCTCTCCAGTCACCCACCTACCTTCCTCTGGCACTCAGCAGCTCCATCCGTTCAGCCAGCAGAAAATACAGCTGGCATAACAAAGGTGTCAGCTGGACTGACAAACTAAGTTTGTTCATGAAAAAGGTGTGGAGATGATTCCTCAGGAGCCATTGGGCCGGCTGTCAGATGTGGGGACGTGTGAGTTTTGTGTTGGGTAAGGCACAGGGTGGATAGAGATGCTCTTCTTTTTGCAGGGAGCAAAGCTCATGGCCCATATGCTTGCCCTAATTCAGTTTCCTCCCCTGGCTGGAGAATCTGGCACTGAATGTGAGCACTTCCCTTGCTCAAACTGCCAGTGTCACTGCCTCTTTCTGAAACAGGATCTCTAACAAGTCTCTGGCCTGGAAAATGGGGCCAGAGTTGTCACACAAGGTAACTTTCATTGAAGTGGCCACTAATTATAGTGGAAATAATGTGATATAGAAGAGACCAATAATGATCTTTTTCTTTTAATTTTCAGCAATGGGGATGAAAGTAATTTTGGATTGATTTAAAGCTATTACAGAGATATAACAGCTGGCACACAGGTCAGTCTTTCATGTGTGCAGAAGTTACATTGAGAGGAGCAGGTTTTACTTTCATTCCCAACCACATCCCATTCTCACAAAGGTGACATCAAAATTGGCTCTTACTGCTCTCTCTCCTCTTAAAAGTGTGCAATTGCACTTTTTAGCATAAACCTGTGAGCATGAAATCGGAGTACTGGAGAGAAGGAAGTGCCAACTACGCCTCCAATGCTTTAATTCTATTGCTTTTCCTGGATGGTCCAAAATTTCCATTTCTGCTGAAAGATGGCATTTTTGTTTTTCAAGTCCTCATGTGCTATGAGCTGCTGAGTGGCTGCTGATGTGGAGCAGCTGGGATTCTGCCTGGCTGTCTCTTTTCAGCACACAGTGTCTGTCTGGATGGGGAAAAGCCTTTACCTGGTCGGATTGCTGAGACTGGCAGGATCCGATGGCCAATGAATTTCCCTCCTTCCTCATACACTGCCAGCCTTAAACAGGCCAGGGAAGGCAAAACCACCTGCAAGGAAATATTACTGCATTGTTCAATTTCACCTCTGAATGATGCAGCTCCTTCCACAGGCTGCACTGAGCACATGCTAAAATTTATCTGGTCATTGGAAAGAAAAAACAAACAAACAAAAAAAACCCAATGAAAAAAGCTTCTCTGATTTATTTTCAACTTCTAAAAATAGTAGTCTCTGAGCAGAGGGCAGTCAGGCATGGTCCTTAACTAAATACAGGAATGAAGTGCACTAATTAGAAGTTCATTACAGAAGAAAAATGCCAGTGATGTTTCCAAACCTAAGCTCTGGCAGGCTGCCAAAGGAAAGCCATTCAGAAGGCCAAATTATTCAGGGAAAAGAGCCCTGCTGCAAGTACCAAGTGTCTGAACACCCTTGTGAGCTGCACTTGCTGAGAGAAATCCAAAATAAACTGTTTTCCAAGCACCTGGACTGGGACATGACCAACCAAGGTGCTCAGTGAGCAAAACCCAGAGGTTCTGTTCAAATACTGGCTGCAGGTATATTGCAAAGTGCAATAAAACATTCACACTGCATGGTGCCCAGTGTCTCCTGCCCACATTTCCTTTTGGGAAGCAAGGGTTACACCAACCTTCTTGAACACTATGGCTTCCTCCTCCCAGACTGGATTCACTGCATTGCCTTGAGAGGTCTTGGTCTTCAGAGCTTTCCTCCTGGTATCCACAGGCAGGCCAAACATGTCCACCTCCACATAGGTACCGACTTTTTTATCAGAAAGGAACTGGCCTGAAATGATCTAAAGCCAAAGGAGCACTGTCACAGATGGCTGTGGTGGACTAGGAAATGAATGGCTGCAGAGCTCTCATTAATGATCAGTAGTGGGCATTTAAAATAGAACCAAAACAGCACTAAGCCCACAATAAACTGAAAATACTCCCAATATTTAACTGCAGACACAGCGAAACAGCTTGTGAGGCCTGGTTTCCTGTAACCCTGTGGTCCTGAATTCCCCTGTGAGCAATAATGTGGTTGGGACCAGGCTGCTGCCCTTCCCTCAGCAGGAATACTCATTTGGATCTGCTCCTCAATCTGTATGCCCAGTTCCTGAGAACTCCTTAGGTTCTATCTAGTCTCAACAAGAGGTTCAAACAATGCTTGAAGAAACAGAGGTTTAAACGGCAGAGATATTATATATATGCTTTAAGCTGTGAGGGAGAAAACAATCTTAAAAGTTTGTGTTCTAATAAGGGCTCAGGAAGTTTATGGTTTTATAGCTGGAGATATAAAAGTGAATTCACCAAGTGAATTTGTTCCCCTGTCACAGCCAATGCAATCTATCCCCTTGAACACTTATGCAGGTAATTCTCCATCTGCAGATTCCTGGCAGTCCCTGAACTTCATTAGAGGTCCTCAAAAAGGAACAAGTAAAACCAAGTTGGCAATGAATTGCAGCTGACATTTATGGTTCCACAGTTCTGCTGGAGAACTTGCAGAAAAGCAGAAAAATTTATTTATGCTGAGAGCATGTAGTGTTCTAGCTATTCCAGTCCAACCTCCCACTTCACAACAGCATGTTTTAAATCCAGCCCTTTGTTTCTAAAAACACAGCCAAACTGCTCCTAAATCCATACACCTCCCAGCTCTGTGATTCTGGAATTACTTCTATGGCAAAGAATTCATACAATAAAAATATATTGATTTCTCCTACAATGCAAAATGCGAGGCAAAGTTAAAAATTAAATGTTGCTCCATGAAATTAAATTAATTTTATTTTATTGGCATAGTATAGTCATTTTTGAGGCCCCTGCACCACAGAAATATGAATATATCCATGCTCTGGCATTACCATGAGAGCACTTCCACCAGCTCCATCCATACCTTGACAGACAGAGTGTTGGCCACTATTCCATCCACTATTCCCTCAGTAAATGGATCAAAGTGCTTGTCTGGCCTTCTCATGAACTCTGGCTTTAACCTGTAGCCACTTTTGCCATTGTATTCATACATTCCCATGTTTATTTGCATAGACAAATCTGGACATGAAAAATATTGAAAAGAGTTATTTTATGGATAATAAATAAATAAAAAAAAGAAATAAAATAATAATAAATTTGAAAAGCAGTAAAACTTTAAAAAATTACTGTAATTCCATCCTGACTGTAATAGAAACAGTACAAGCCTGGTTTAAATACTTTATTTAACAGCTTTATAGTTTACTTTAATCCCTAGATAATTTTTGACAAATACAACCTTTCCTACCTATAAATCAGCAAGTCTATGGGAGAAATGGACATGTACAGCTCCCCAAAGGCAGAGAACAGCAGGCCTTGACTTACCCACAGTTTGGAAGTTGAGGGCCACCATCTGGCAGCCAGCATTCCAGAAGACCTGGGGCATGTAGTTGGAAGAGTCCACCCGAGTTCCCTTGGGGTAAATCCTGCTCAGCTGCATCTTGTTGTACCTGATCAGGGAGGAGTTAAGGTGCACAACACCTGACAAGAATCACCTGGCAGGTGAGAAGGGCAGCTGCAGGGTTAAATTAAACACAGGTGGTTCTTTACAGAATGGCCATGGGTTCCTTGTTGGATTTCTGCAAGCATCATTCTTCCAGGTGTGCACAGTTTTGTAGGAGATATGATAAATATGGGGCAGTGAAAGGTGCTGCTGTCCCTGCATGGAGTACTCAGAACAAGCAAGGAAAAAGCACAGCCAGATGCATTGGGAAGATCACACTCATAAAATTCCATTTATTTTTACATTGCTACTTTGGGATTTCCCTGGGATTGCATTTCCAGAGGTCAGCTGCTTGTAAACAGTGAATCTTGCCCTGGAGCAGGGAGAGGTGTTCAGTGAAAAAGTGTTTTTCTGCAATGAGATTAGAATTGGCCTCTACATGGACAGAAATGACAAGTGTACACATCTCCTGGCTGAGTCTCCAAATCTCTGAGATGAGGATGTGCTGCAGGCAATCCTTGGAAGGAGCTCTCCATTCATCTCCTTTGAGGCACTGCTTTATCTGTTTATCTATTTTACTTCATCCATTTGCAACTGCAGCCATGAGGAGAGATACTGAGAAACATCAAAAGGTCTAACCAGAATGTTCCTTAGCTTTTCTTTAGAAGCTATAAAAATCAAAAAAAAAAAAAAAAAGAAATTGTGTGCCAATAAATCAGTAGAGGTATGATGGCAAAGTGAACATTCTCATGTGACTTTGCAAAGAAGTCATTTTGACAATTTGCTCACCATAACTCTCACCACTCCATATAGGATGATAAATTTAACAATCAGAATTAGGTCTTCAATATGTCATTTATGCCTATTCCCTCTAGTCCTAGCCCACAGCACGAGGACTCATGCCAGTTTTTAAATTAGCTCATCAGAACTCAGGCCAATTAATTCATTTAGAAATCTTTAGAAAGAATAAAATCTAATCTACAAATTTCATTTGGGTTCCCTATTTCCCCAGCTCCTGTCTCTGAATTCCAATAAAGCTCTGTAGCAGATCTCAGATATAGAAGGACTTAGGAAGCCACTTTGTGAGAGTGAAGGATACTCCACAAATTCCACAGGAGACTTTGTAAGCTGCTCAAGCCCTTTGGTTTCCACGAAGGAAGACATTTCAAAGCTTTTGTTGCGTTCTGCAGGTTGAGAGGGGAGATAAAACCAGGGATAGAAGAGGTTAGAGCACAAACTGGTGTGGTTTAGTGCCAGTCCCTTCACCCCACCTATAGCCCAGCAGCTCTTTCCACCTGGTTGATGGCTGTGCTGCCAGCAGTGCCCTTGCTCTGCAGCCAAGGGCAGGGCTGAGGCTGCACCAGCTGCAGGCAGCAGTGGGGCAAAGCACCCTGTGGGCTTTGAGAGGCTGAGCCCAGAGATGCCATCTGTGGCACAGGGGCTGCAGCACTTGCTGTGGGCACTGCTGGACCTCTGCCCTGTCTCTGCAGGCTGATGTGAGGCTGGGAGCCCCTGGAGTAGGAACTGATGTCCATGTCAGGTTAAAGGGAGCAGAGCAGTGGCTCTTGGTGCAGCAGGGGCAAGGTCAGAGCTGTCCAAGCCACCAAACACCCTATCCAACCATTCCTGCAGGTGCATTCCTGTGCCCCAGCAGGGATTCAGACCTAATCCCCAATGATTTCAGGCTTTTATGATCTCTTTCATTTGGTTAAACTTTCTGATCTGCCAGTGGTGAGCAGCTCCTCCTCCACGCCTGAGCTGGTAGGAACAAACAAGAATTTGTGCAGTGCTTGTCACCCACCTTAGCCTGATGTGGGCACAGCCTCTCAATGCACCCAGGCACCAGCATGCAGCAGAGCCCAAGTCAAGACCCTGCTAGCTTCAGGACCTTCCCTTGTGTGCAGAGGAAAGGTTTTCTGTGAACCAACACTTCCCACTCCATCCCAGCCAGCCCTGTGGCTGCCTAGCAGGGCCACTGGAATTCAATCCATTAACTCAGCTCTGATCTGTTTAAAAATGAGAGGATCAGTGCCTGTGTTGGAGCAAGACCTCTGCAGCCTCACCATTTTACAGCAAGCAACCAGGAAGGCAGAGAGAAGGTTTAGAAATGGCTGTAAGAGTGCTGCAGCAATCCAGGGACAGGCAGCAGCAGGGCTGGCCAGCTCCCAGAGCCAAACTGCAGGGGAGGGACAAAGCTGAGCAAAAGCTCCAAGAGCAGGACACAAACAGGTGGGCACTGTCCTCCTAGGGAGCCACAAAGGAAGCAGTGCATCCAAGGAAATTGTGAGAGGAAAATGTGCTGCCAGCCTGGGAGCTACAAACCCTTCTCAGCCTATGCTGGAGAGTCAGAGGATGAACATGGGTTTCCAAAAGTAATTCTCTGCCTCTAGGAGAGCTGGGACTCACCCTTGATGGTGGTCCCTATTTCTAATCAGCAGCCATCATGCTACTGCTATTATTCACAGCTGTTATCTCCTAATGGTGAAAAATTCCCATTATTCCCTACAGGCTGCTCTCCTACCACTCCCTCTTCCTTTGTAGCACACAATATCCTCTCCTTCTCCAGCTGGCTCACCTCCATCTCAGCTTCTCATAAAGGCATTGAGATTATTGTTATTCCAGCCACCCCCTACTGATGGCATAGCACCAGCAACACACATGTACTGGTTTTATCCTATTTAGAATGAAGGTGCTAGAATTTCTGGTAGCAATAAACTCTTCTTTCCCAGCCTTGTCTTTAAGTAGAGCATTTGTAGGAAACCAGAGCTGGTAGCTGTTAAAGGATTTGGTTACCAACTGTCCAGAGCTTAATCAGACCTGTAATTAAAATCAGAACAATTATTTCCTTGTAGTATCTGGAGAGGATTAAGGGACCTGCCCTTTGAAGAAAAGCCTGTGCAGGAGAGACGTTTCTCTCTTGTGATACATTACACTGTGCTATCTTATCAGGAGCAAATTACTGCAGAGTGAACAAATAACTCATTGAAAACTGTCTGAAAAACATGGGAAAATGCACTTACAGCTACTTGCTGCCAAAGAACAGGGAACCTTTCTAGTGAGGGCAACCAGGGCACTGGTACAGATCCACTGCTGTTCAATATTGCTGTTACCAGCTTGGATGCAAGACCAGAAAATGCACTTTTAAAATGTGTGAATGACAGAAGCAGTGAGGTACTGTTGTCACCACAGAGGTCTGGATCACAAATCCAAACAAACTCTGAATAAAATGTAATAAATTAGCAAAGTGCTGTAATATTGAAAGTATAAAACTGTATAAAAGAAAGTATGGATCTCTACACTTAAGAACGTGAGGCCCAGTGAAGAAAAGTAAAATTTTTGGGAAACAGTTGGATAGATAGCAAACTGAAAAGCAATCCCCATTTCATCTCTTCTTCATTCAGCTCATTTAATGAAGATCCAGCAGTGAGTCCAGGCCAAGACCAAGACCAGAACACCCAAGTTGTTCTTTAGCTGGACAGCAACGTTTAGCACCTAGGGCCATATTTATCACACAATGATTTTTTGGACACAAACACAAAAAATTTAATTCCTTAACAATAGGAGTTCACTGAAACTCTATTATTGATCAAAGATCACATCAGGACTTAGGAGAAAAATCTTAGGACAGCAGCAGATCTTTACAAAAAGCAAAACTCAGGCAAAGGCATGTGAACAGAAAAAAAACCCCTACATGAGACAATTCTCTAACAGCTGCATCAACTTGTAGTGCTAGGATTCACATGGCTTCCTTTCCAGAAGGCACATCTCCTTCCCACTGTGCTCTTGTAACTCTCATTAGAGCTGGAGGAGATTATCAACACCCCAAGGGCCACTGCTGCAGGGAACAGGCACAGCTCCCTGCATGGGGCTGGGACTGCTCGTGTGTGGCATCTGGATAAATACCCACACACCAATGAGCGTTGGGAACTTCCCACGTGTTTGTTATTCAGCACAGCAAATGCCACATCTCAGACAGAGACAGGGATTTAGGCAACAATTACCTGTCCTCTGCCAAGGACACCACAAATCCGGAATAAATTAAAGTGCTGTGCAATTCTTTAACTAAAAAGCTCCAAAAGCACATTACACCTGTCAAAACAAAGTGAGAAAGGGCAGGCAGACAGTGGGGGGGTGTGCATCAAGGAAGGCAGAGATGCTGCAGTGTTTACTGAGGATGCCACTGAGTGCATTCCAGCAGGGGGTGAAATGATGGCCCCTCCTTTACAACACACAGAAAGTGAATTTGCACGTGGGGAAGGGCAGACTCTGAATCTTCTATAGAAGTATTGGAGGCAAAAAGAAGTAGGAATATTTATGACCACCTTTCTCAAACTGCTTCAGGCATGGACAACAAAGACAATGCAAGCACATAACTTTCAAAACTGTTTTTGAAATGTCAGCATGTTTACTGTTGATGAAGTTGGATATTTAGACTAAAAGAGGTTTCAAAACACAAATGGATTTATTTGGCTGGATACCAAGGGAACATTTTCTGTCTGTGTTCCTGTATCTAACTGAGAGGAAGCCAAGCAGCATTTCTGCAGAACTCTGCCAAACACTTGCCAGGTAATTTTAAGATGTTTCTTACTTACTTTTTGATACTTCAAATGACTCAAACTTCACGGGCTGAATGTAGTTTACCAGGTTAGACATCTCTTCAGTGGCCATAGCCTCACTTCCAGCAGTACCCTAGGGAAGAGAAGGGAAAATGCTGCAGTTGGGTCTGTACATCAGAAGCCACAAATGCCAAAGCCCAGTTTTCTATCAACTGTGGTGTCCTTCACTGCCCCTGGCTAAGGAAGGCAATGCTGAAAGATGTAAATGTTTACTATTCCATCTTTTCACGTGGCTCCCAGGGAAGGGACAGCATTGCCTCCACCCCTGCACACTGCTGGGCACATGCATTAGTGCTCCTGGATACATAATGAACCCCTCAGGTTTTGATGGCAGGTTTTTCATCCAACAATGCTAAAAGGCAGCTGTCTCAAAGAGATCTGCTGTGGTGCTGTTTGTTCTTCATCTTGAGAAAACAAAAGTATAGAAAAAGCAAAGACATGCTTCCAACCCGACCAACAACCAAGCTGGGGAAGCTGGTGCTGGTGCTCTGCCTGCCTTCCTCCACTGGATGGCAGCTCCAGTCCTGCTAACACTCACCAACCCAATCCCCAACCTCATCCCCGCCCTTACTTCGTCCATCGACGACTTCTTACAGTCGTCATCGTAGTCATCATCGTCGTCGCTCTCCATGTCTGCTTCTCCTGCAAAGTTCCAAGCAGAAGATGAAGCCTGGCTGAGGCAGCAGGGACAAGGAGCAGTGACAAAGCCAGGCAGGATGTGCAAACAGCCCTGCCTGGAGCAGCCTGTGCCGTGCATGTGCTTCTTGTCCCAGCAGCACCAAAGCCAGCCCTGCTCCCGAGGGACTCATCCATCCTGAGCACGGAGTTCAGTTCTTATTGCCCAAGCAGCAGGAGCCCTTGCTCTGCAGCTGCCTGATGCTCTTTCTTTGGCAAGCAGCACTGAGAGGGGAGTGCAGTGTGCTCAGTGTGTGGGCAGGGTTTCAGACTGCCCTGAGATATTCCCCAGGGTTTGGAGGTGTGAGTCCAACCTGCAGGGTCCATGCAGGCCTCCAGGAGTGTCCCAGCCCCTCTGGGGAGCTGCAGCCTGCACAGGGTGAGGAAACCACCGTGAGAATCCACGGGTCCTGCTGTGCTGTGCTACCAAGGGCTGCTCAGCAGCTCCCACCTGTGCTGGGCATGCAGAGCCCTGCCCCGAGGCTGGCAGGGCCGGGCACAGCAGCCACAGGGCAGCAGCGCCAGCAGCTCCCTGCAGGGCTCTGGAGCAGAGCTGAGCTGTGCCAGCTGAGGGCACTGCAGACCCGGCAATGGCAGGAGTGCCAAGGCTCATCCTGTCCCTGAGAGCTCAAACAGAGCACATCCATTGCCCCATCCCAATTCCAGAGCACTCCCCAAACTTCCACGGGCAAGGTGTGAATTCTTTAATGCTCATTAACAAAGGTCTCCCCTCGCCTTCAAAGTGTTTTGATTGGCTGCATCAGAAATTAAATCACTGAGGAATATCAAGTTTATCTTTGCCTTTAGAAACTCCTCCTGTGGGCCTGGCTGTCATAAAGTGTACCTGTGCATCTTAAGGCTCTGGAAAGGAACATTTACTCATCCTGCAGTCACCTACCCACACCTGTAAGAGTGACAGCTCTCCCTGAAGACTTCACAAACCTTCCAGCACAAAAATCTAACTACTGTGCAGCATTCTCAAATTCTCCAGAGAATGGCAATGCAGTCTCAGCTCCTCCTGTCGGTCTGGGGCAGAATCCCAAGCCCTGAGTCAATAAAGAGGCTCCTCTTTGCTCCAGTGTGGCCCAGGGGGCCCCTCCTGAGCACAGGGAGCACACATGAGTGTGCCTTGCACAACCCAGGGACGCCTACCCAGCCTGCACTTCCTTCCAGGGGCAGATGTTGAAATGTCAGGCTTTATTCACCAACACACTTCTTCCTGAATGTTTCATTGAGGAAAATAACATGATTGCTCAACAGGCCCAGGGGATGGCTCTGGGAGCCTCAGCACAATGCAGAGAGCCAGGCAAGCTCTCCCAGGATTTGCACTGAAAATCTTTGCATGGGGAGCTCTCAATTGATTTAACCAGGCTGGCAAAAGAGCCCCAGAAGGGGGAGGTGGGCAGGTTTTGGCCAGCTTGCACCTCTGAGGCCAGAGGTACATGACAGCCTGTTCCTGCTGCAAGTGTCCAGGGAGGAAAGTACACAGTGCATGGTTGGTTTGTTTAAAAACATTTAACACAAACACTCCCAAGGAGATCCAATCTCATTTTCAAGTACTGCATCAGACAGCAAAACCAGGGCAAGTAACACACAGGAGTGCCAGCATGGACCCAAAGGAGAGTTTGAGGAGCTGTGGTACCCTGCACTGCCTTGCCCCAGCATGCCAAAAGGAGAGTTTGAGGAGCTGTGGTACCCCTGCACTGCCTTGCCCCAGCATGGACCCAAAGGAGAGTTTGAGGAGCTGTGGTACCCCTGCACTGCCTTGCCCCAGCATGGACCCAAAGGAGAGTTTGAGGAGCTGTGGTACCCCTGCACTGCCTTGCCCCAGCATGGACTCAAAGGAGAGTTTGAGGAACTGTGGTACCCTGCACTGCCTTGCCCCAGCATGCCAAAAGGAGAGTTTAGTTTGAGGAGCTGTGGTACCCTGCACTGCCTTGCCCCAGCATGGACACAGGAGAGTTTAGTTTGAGGAGCTGTGGTACCCCTGCACTGCCTTGCCCCAGCATGGACCATGCACCCAAAGGAGAGTTTGAGGAGCTGTGGTACCCTGCACTGCCTTGCCCCAGCAGCACAGCCCTGTGCTCACAGCCAGCCCTCTCTCCCTGATGCATGGCAGGGACACAAAGCCACCCTGAGGCTGTCCAAGGGACAATCAGCTGTAATACCATCATTACTGGCTGCATTTAGAGGGGACTGCAAACCCAGCTCAGCACAGGACCTCTCCAGTGCTCCCTGGCACACAAATGCAGTGAAAATAGGGTCCTTCTCCAAGGAAGCCAAACAAAAGCCTGCCCATGGACAGAGGCAGCCAGGAGAATATCAAGAAATTAGAGGATACAGCTTAAAACACAGGTACTGCCAACCCTCACAGGCAGAAGGGCATAGGAAACTCCGAGGAGAGACTGAAGGATGTTTCCAAGGAGCTGTCCCTGCTGAGTGGGGCAGTGTGGAGGAGACATAAAAGAAACAACGAGTGGGCAAAGGAGGCTGAGCCCCAGCTGAAGGGTGGAGGGGCTCAACACAGCAACACTGACTGGAGGATGAGCAGGAGAGCTGGGAATGAGAAGCCAAATCCTTGGCTTGAGGAAGCACTGTGCTAAACATTATCCATTCTCATCATCCTGACAGAGACTGGCAGCCCAGTAAAACCAAAGTCTAGACAGTGCTTGAAATTCAGAGGAATCTGGTAATCTGCTTTCTCAGAGCCTTTCAAACAATGGCCAGGATGAATTATGAATGTGGCTCTTGCTGGTGCAGCTTGTTAACTCTGCAACATTTAGGCAGCCACCAGCATCCCAGGGGGCAATCACCTTTTGGGTTTTTCCACTGTGCCTCAGCACTGGCTGATTTTTAAAAAGGGAAAAATGAACTTTATTCAGTTTGATAAACCATTTTGCTTTGTAACAATGGGCTGGCATCAGCAGCACTTCCATCCACTGAGCCCAAAACCTTGTATCCAGTTTTCCATTTGGGCATCATGAAACCATGGGGCCAATTCTGCCCTGTCTTCCATGAGTCCTTCCTTGCAGCACCCACTGCTCTGACAAAACCATCATCCTACCAGTGAGAAACAAGCAATCTGCTTACTTAGCAGTATTTAAATGCTGCTCCATCAGGAAGCTTTAGCTCCTTCCAGTATGGGCCTGCTTTTGGTGAAATCTTGCAGCACTGCCACTGCTCCTTCTGCACTGTGACAGAACTTCTTTGGAAATCTTGTTTGCTTACCTCTGTCCATTGTGCAGGAGCAGGCAGGTCTAAGAGGCTTCTTTCCCAAAATTGCAATCTATCTCACAAGGGTTATCTCAGAAATTCTTCTTCTGCTTTGAATTAGTTTTAGAAAATGTTTTTTCCACTGACATGTATTGAAGTCACTTCCTACATCAGTTTTATGGGCATCCTGCAAGGCGTCCTACAAAGCTCAGAATTCTTTCTTTAATTACTGCTGCTATTTCACCAGCACTACACTTTTATATGGTCTTATAACATCAAAAACGTGGGTTTACTTGAGTTTAAATCTGACCTCAAGCAGTGTAAGACACAGAGAATCTTGATATCATCCAGTATGAATTACCACTTTGTTTTGCACTGCTGTGAAAAAAACTCATTTAGAATCTCCAGAAGGCCAAATCAGCACAACTTTCTCCTGGAGATCAGCAGCAATTCTGACAGGAGCTATACAACCCAACAGAGTACTTTGAGTAATATGTCCAAGCTGCTAAATGTCAGGATTATATTAAGGCTGGAGCACTGAAACACTTAACGTTGGGAAATGTTAAGAATCAGGCTTCTGATTAATTGCATTACTCCAGAAAGAGATTGGTGTTGGGTGCAGAGGAGCACAAGGCTTGCAGAGCACCAGGATGCCACATTGCCAGTATGGGGATGTGAGAAGAAGGGTGGCATGGGCACTCTTGGGCTCTGCACTATGGAAACTCTTCACTACCACAATGTTCTTATAAAACAGGGAATAATTCTTTTAACTGTCCACAGACAGAAAAACTGGCACCTGACTTACAGAACTGCTGCATCCTCATAGCTGTAGTCTCTGGAGCTCTGAATACTTAAAAATTCAAAGCACTCTAGAAAAATGACATTCTGGGTGTTCCTCATCACTCATCCCTGGAGTGTTCTTAAGTTCTGTCAGATTTGTCTGTCCTCAGCTAGAATTGCTGTAATGATATTGCACTTCCCACAGGTACCATTCAGACAAATTCACTGCTGTTTGTCGGCCTGGATACCCCCACAGAAACTCACTGAGGGTGCTCTAGCTAGGATCAAGTGCTGAATGACAGAGAGAGGAAAAATATTGACTAATTGCACTCTCAGAAAGAGGCACAAGTGCTAAAGGAGAAGCAGAGGCTGACACAAGGACTACAAGCAATGTGTTTTGGCAGTCACAGATGAACCAAGTGACCACAGCAATTCTGCAGCCTCAGTTCCAGCATTTTCTAATTTGTAAGTGCTCATCTTCATAATCAGAAGCTGTTCCAGAGGTGATACAGGCATACTAGTCACAGTTAATTTGTAAAATTACACACCCTGTTATGGGATTGACCCTTCTGCCTGGCATCACCATCATCATCTTTATTCACAGCCTGGGCTTTTCCCAGGACAGCTCCTGGAGAGGCCCTGAAGGGCAGAGCTGAGGCCTCAGTGCAGGCCAGGCCCTCAGAAAGCCAAGGCTGTGTTCCCTGCCACTGTCCTCACCCTGGGCTGCTCACAGAAACAGAGAGCTGGGAATGCAGGGCAGATTTCAAAGGCTGCAGAGGAGGCAGATGGAACACACCCCTATTTTTCTCCTGCTTGGGATTTGTCAAAAGCAAATCAAGAAAATAGTATTAAGTCATCCCTGACACAGGGATGAATCTTGCTTTGAAATCCAAAGCATACTCCAAAGCATGCCCTTTTTATAGTTTCTTAAAAACAACAGCTGAAAACTCTTTTTTGCTGCTAATAGGATAAACAATGTTATCCACAAATGAAGCAGGATTTCTTTCTCGTTAATTCAGCTTGGGGCAAACTGCCAGCAGGAAAATTTTCAGCACAGTTAATCAGAGTTCAGAAAAAACTACAAACAATGGGGAAAGTTTTTAAATGGCAAATGGCAATGAACTGATATTTCAGCAGAGCTTTCAATTTACTCTGTGAGTTTTCTACTGCTGGGGCATAAAAATATCTGTGCTTATAAGAACACAAAATTTCAGTCTTGATAGGAGAAGAAATTCCAGTGCAGGGAACAGACACTGGGCTGGGAATCAGGATATAGAGACTTCATTATTTCTGCCTGTTTCCATCTCTGGAAGAGAAGAACATCTTATAGCACTTTAAACAGAGGTCCATGACATGCAGGACATCAGCAGGCTGAGCCTTCCCTGCCTGGGGAAAGGGATCTCATCCCTTTATCCTAAACCCTGAGGCACTGCAGACACCCTGCACGTTCTGGGGAACGGGTTCTGTCTGAAAGGGCACCAAATAATGGCAGGCACAGCCCAGAGGCAACAAGGAAAGGAAAACATTTCTATTTGCTGTTGGGCTTGGGCACACAGGAAAGGCAGCCAAGGGTGGAGGAGCTGGCAGCTGCCTGTCCTTAATAAGCAGTGCAGGGAAATGTTAGCACACATCAGTGAGCCTGGGTCAGTCCATGAGAACTCTCACAGAACAGACTCCAGGATCAAAGACAGTTCAGTGGTGGTTCCTGCTGAGCAATCCACACTGCTGCACCTTTCCCTTGCTGCAGCACTGCAAATGGATGGCATTGCATTTGTGCTGGAGGGAGCAGAGCACCAGGAGAGCCAAGTCCTACCTGCTCCAGGGGAGGAAGGCTCAAACATACTGGATGTGTCACTGCAAGTGTTGGACGCTTGCTCCGACAGCTTCTTCTTTGCACTCCCATCTGCTGACTTGTGAGACTTCTTCTTATTCTTCACCAGGATTTTGTACATTAGATCCATAGGGCTTGGGAGAGGAACCCCAGCCTCCAGCTTGCAGGAAAAAGAGGAGAGATTTGTTAGAGCAGCAGAAGAAACAGGCTCATGGCAGTTTCTTAGGGAGCATGTGGTACAGGACACTTCTATAAGCTCTCTAAGTCCTGTTAAAATGAAATGGATTTTGCACAAGAGGCAATGTCAACATTCAATGAAACAGGGCTACTGAGGGCACTTAAGAAGAAAAATGGTTTATGAAGTGTCTGCAGTAATAACCAAAATAAGTATTAGCTCAGATATGAGAGTCTAGGTTTTAAATCTAGGTTTTAAAATGGCAGCTATGAGGATCAATTGCATTGGAAAGATCACAATTCACTCTATCAGGGCAATCTCTGCACCACAAATGATGCTTAAGTCACCAACAGCTCACAATTCCCTCCTTTAGAGTGAGAGGCCTCATATGAGGAGTGAGGCAGGACTGAGACACCCCAGGAAACATCCCCAGCCATTTGTGATGTGCTAACACCAAGGCACCTTACCGGGTACTTCTCCAAGGGATCCATGAGCAGGGCATCTCCAAATATCAATCTGCAGTACTCTGCCATTTTTGCCTGTTGTTTAGGGCTGAGGGGAAGAAAACAAAGAAAGCAATTAGTCCTACTAATGCTCCAGAGTGACAGCAGCAGTAATGGAGCACCTAATAGCCCCAAACTAGATATAATTTCCTGATCCAATAGCTGTGAATTTGTCACTGAGACCTACATATATCATACAATTATTTCAATTCCTCTGATGGAGTTTATCAAAGGGAACATAGACAAAGTCAAGGCATAAGTCAATGGAATAACAGTGAAACAACCATAACATGAATTTCCCTCTTTTAGGCAATACTTTTATTCAAAACTGAACTATTTTCCCCCTCATGTTACTTTATACACATGCCTGGCATTTTTCTTGCACTGCAGCAGTTCTCACAACATCCTCTGTAAGTAACCTGAACCTCAGCAAACTCCACCTGTAACCAATTCTCCCACAGTGCAACCAAAGATGAAGCAATTCCTGCATGCCAGTGATGGAAGTTCTAGGACTGAAGGCAGGTTTTACAGCTCAGAAACATTACTCCAATCATCTCAAAATGCAGCTCAGTACCACAGTCACTCTCTAATTTTAGAAAGCTGAGGATTTTTGTTACATGTGCCTGTTTAAAATGCGTGGCATCTGAGCCGAGGCATCTTTCAAAGTTTCCTTTTTTGACACTCTGCTGGGAAGCCTCGATTAAAGGACAGGTTTACATGGCTTAATATAACTTCCTCAGCTCCTGCTAATTAGGATCTGCATGTCATGGAAGAGACAGGGATGCTGTAAGCTGGTATGTTACCATGGAGCTACTTCTCATGAAAAAATAGAGATGGGTATAGAGGAAAAAAGAAAAAAAATGCTCATTTACTCTTGCAAAGCAGGAGTTCAGCCCTGGCTGTGCCCAGCTGGTCAGTGGTTACCAACTCCCAGGGTCAGCATGGCCAAACCAGAGCTGAGAAAAAGGCTGGGTGGCCAAATGACATTTCCATCAGAAAATGTGATTTCCCTGGGATCAGCATCCTGGCTGCCCCTGGAAGCAGATAGGAGGTGAAGCACTCATTAGCTCAGTCACTAACAAAATATACTGCCAGGAGGCTTTAAATTATTCCCCAAGGCAAGAGCTGCACACAGTTTAAATCCCAACAGCATTTCACAAATGCTGTGTTTTGCATGCAGCCAATTCTGCACTAAAAGAAGCTAAAAGGCACTTGGAGCTGGGGATGGAAAACCAAGCTGAAGACAAGCAAGCAGCAGAACAAAGATCCCACATGGGAGAAGGTGGTGGAAGAGCGGATCAGGCTGGGACATTGTGTGGGTATTTCCAGCCCTCAGCTACCCAGGGAAACAAAGGCACCACTCCAGCAGAGTGTGCCTGTGCCCTAAATCCAGGGGTCATGAGTGAGCTTCATTTCAGTCTGCTCCACCAGCGTGTGCTCTGAACAGATCCATGCTCTCAGAAGCCAGCAAGTTCAAAGGACAGCTCCTTGAATCAAAGGAGGGCATTTACTGAAACTGGAGTAATTAGATGTGACATCATCATCATCCTTACATGGGCACAACTCCAAAAAGAACTCTCCATAGGAAATGAAAAAACATAAAAAGCAAGAGTTAAATGTGTAATAAATTCCCAGTCACCACCACAGCTAGAACAAATTCTTCTGATCTTCTGTGTTTAATTACATGTTTACCTCAAAGAGAGCACAGTGAGAACTTTCATTTTTGCAAACAAGAAAAATGTAATGCAGCATGATGTTGGTTCAGCGTATAAATTCCAATGTCACTGCATCCCAGAGGCAGAAAGTGGGAAAATTATGTGAAAAACCAATAGGTTTTAATACCACAAAAAACCCTTGAGGTAGCAAACAAGGCCAAATGAGGAAAATCTTGACATTTCAAAATTACTTGTCTTTGTGAACTGGACTATGTGTACAAATATTTTTAAAAGCTCCAAAGAGGGGACAGAAAAAAATATAGGAGTAGCAGCATTTAACTGTGGGGTAGATCTTTGTGTTCCCTCTCTCCCTGACATACATACCTGTGTATGTACTGGACAGATCATTAGGAATAGCAGACTACATAGCCCTGTTTTAAGAAGTTGGAATACCTGTTTCTTTGTATTTCCCATTCTTTGAAAATTATGAACCACAACAACAGAAACACCAAGTTTTCTAAATCATTATGTTCCCCCAGTTTTGTTATGAAGTCAAACCCCAGGTATTTCTGGGTCCACATCTCCTGTTATGGGAAACTCTCTCAGCATTCGTGCATTGCAGTGAAAACTGGCTGTCTGAAAAGAGCTGACTTGATCTGCTTTATGCTTTTCACTGTGCAGACACAGACAGGTGGCACACAGACTTGTTATAGGTGCCCCCAAAATGTGCCAGGGTGAGGGAACATAAAGTAGGAGCATGATACCTGGAGATACAGAAATATAAAGAATATTAAGAAATGTTTTCATGACCACAATTGTATTGCCTGTGCTTTGTTTTACTGTGTTTGTGTCATGCCTGCAATGAAGGTCAACCAGAGGCTCCTTGGCACAACTGCTGCTCCCAACATTACATTTTTATCACTTCTGCAGAGATACTTCCTCTGCATAAGACAAAGGCACAGATGCTTCCCAGAAGAGTCTAAAATAATTCAAAGTGTGGGATGAAAAAGTGATAAAAATCCTGTTAATATTTGAAGCAACAATTCCAGCCAGAAACCAGCAGTATGAATAAGTGTAATTAAATTTAATCTTGGAAGCAATCTTATATGGATACTGCTCAAGGATCACTTAACCTTTTTGCTCTGTCATCAGTGCATTTCTAATTATAGAGTGTCTGCTTTCAGATTTGCAGATTGCTTATCGCCTTGCAAGCCCCATTTCAAACACCAAGGTCTCCTTGAGGTCTTCTCAGCATTTTCAGGGCACTCCTCTGCTTTTTTCACAGAGCCACAGCTTGGTTTAGTGGTCTTTTTTTCCAGTGGGCGTGTTTTGACTTCACTGTAAAAATGATGACATACATAATATTTTATGTCATCTAAAAGTTACATGCCTGCCTCTTCTTAACTTTTCATTGCATACAAACAGGCAAAAAAATGACACTAATAGTGGAGTTATAGTACAGGAAATAAAATCCTTCACGTGCTGTGGAGATATTGGAGACGAGCCCTTCTAGGAGACACATCAAAGGAAAGCAAATGAGATGATTTACACAATGTGCTAAAAAGTGATTTTTCCCCCAAGGTGGACAAAAAGTGTCAAAAATATTCCCATGAACATAAAGCAGAAGAAAGAAAAATTGTGTTTTAAGTCCAGTGCTGATTAACACTGTCATATCTATGTGATGATGTGAAACTTATTTACCTCAGATAATTGCAGTCTGTTTACAAGCCATGAACACAGGCTAAAACCATATTTTTGTTTAAGCCAATGCCAGCATTTCTAGGGGAGCAGAATTTCACAAACGACTCTCACAGCTTGAAAAGCAGAAAAAATATTTGGTCCCCTAGAAGTAGGAACTGCTGAAACAGGATTGGCTTGACAGCAATTATTAAAAAACATTGGTACTTGTTGTTAACATTTAGGGCAAAGTCCAGCCTTAAGATCCAGGAGAAAAACAACATTCTAAGGAAATGGAAAGAGAAAAGAAGCATTCCATGAAATTAGGTGAACCTTTCTGTGAGTGACATGACTAATTGCAGATTTCTCCAGCAACTAGTGAAGGAATTAAAGGGTAATTGTGGAACCTGGTAAAATAACTAGAAATTATTTTCAGGCAAAGCAAAATCAGAAAACACACACACTGAATCTGATCATTTACCACAGCAGAAAAGAACCACTAGCAGGAAAGCCTCAGAAAGAGAAAACATTTGGTCAAGGTTTTGCAAACTTGCTTTGCTAAAAACCTGTGTCTTAGCAATGTATGGAAAAGGACATCAGAGAGCACACGTCATCAGGTTAATTCCCCATTCCATGGCTGGGAGTTTCTGGAGAGAAAGCTCCAGTGCCTTCCGTGGGACAAGCTGTAACTCACAGGAGTGCAGCAGGAGCCCTGTCTCCTTTCAGTCACATTCCTGCAGTGCCACCCTGCCTTTAGCTCTGACACTGCCTCATCTTGGGATTTTAAAGCCACTTTTGTATACAACTTCCATCTGACAGGAGTTTATTTCAGAAATCTTTTTACTTCTTCACCTTCCTAAAATAGAACAGATCACCCTGGTACAGCTGAAGGTTTAAGTCGTGATGACTTTAAAGGAAGAAAAATGTAACCCTTGTGGTTAAAATAATTTAGCTGCTGTTTTTCCTCTGCCTCATGTGAACAGAGTGAAAGTATATTACAATAAATCCAGCAGAATGAGTACAAAATATAGTACTTTCAAAAATGATGGTTGCCATCTTTCCCAAAGGCCAGAGGCTGCATTTAGAAGCACTGTGAGTTCAAACCTACAGGAGCAGGTGAGCGCAAGCCCAAAGGGACACAAAGTGCACCAAAAAGAAATGAGGAGGCCATTAGAAAAGGCAATTAAACACAGCCTCTGTGTGGGCTTTCAGAGGCAGACAGCAATAACTGAGCAGGATTTCAGTGACTCTTTGGATCACAACCATGTGGCCCCAAAGTGTTTGCAGAGCAAACACATATTTGCCCCCAAGAGGTAAATTTGTACTCTGAGGTATTCAGGTAGTGGAGCTCAGCCCTCTGATTTTTAATTTTTCTACCTACATAATTTTTGATCAGTATTGTCACATCTGTTCTTTAAAAACATTCTTACACAGCTGCTTCTACCAGTTCCTCCCCTTATGACAAGGATGTTCCTCCTAAAAAAATGGAAAAGCAGTTAGCCCTCCCCTTTTCCTCTTTCAGAAACAAAAGTGCCAACCTCATTTCTGATTTGTGTTAGAACATTCATAGCTGCTCCCAAGAATATTTTTATTTTACGTTGAAAAAAAGCCCCAAAAAACAAAAGCAAACCCAAAAATTAGTTTCTAAGTCCAAACTGCCCCCAGAAATGTTGGAAATGTTTTCACAGAAAAAAAGACCACAAAAGAGGAAAAGTTAAGGCCCAAGCTGTGTCAGTGTCACCCCACTTTGAACCATGTGGTCTCTACATTCAAAACCAAGGTTAATGTTTAAAAAAATCAGAACTATAAAAATAAAACAGATCACTGGGACAAAGCTCAAAGTGCTCTCATCTATTTTTTCTCTTCTTACACAGAAAAATTGTCCTTTTCTTGTAACTAAAAAAAAAAAGAAAAACCAGCTGAAATAGACTTATGCAAACTGTTATTTTTTGGCAGAAATTAACAGTTCCTGGCCATCCCCACCAGCTATTTTGCAGTCCTAGAAGTCCATGGTTCTGGCCTCTAACACGAGAGACAGATCAAATGCTGAACCTGTTTGTGGCACAGAATAGGGTCACAAGCAGGGCAAATACTGCCTGGTTTTCTCTGGAGTATTGCTGCATTCCAGCAGGACATACTGAGTGAGAAGTTAACAAAATCCCTCTCACAGTCCAACTTCCCATCCCAAAGAAAAGATTCTCTTTCAGGGAGGTTTTCAAGAACAGGCCCAATTTCACTTTTGGATAAGAGCTGTTGTTTGGGTCACAAATGCACACAGAATTCCATGCCTAGACCTTACAGAAAATGAAACATCAGCCAAGAAAAAGATGGTAATTACTTACGAATCCACATGGTTTTCAAAGGAAAGGAGGATTGGAAAGGGTGATGTCTTAAATGCACATTCAGCAATAGCTTCTATTACTTCCTAAAGAATCAAAATAAACACAGTTACAAACTTAAATCTCTAAAGAAGTAGAATTTTAGCCTTTGAAGACAGAAAGGAGCCAACAAGCTCTGAAATCATTCCCTGAGATCAGACCTTCCTTCCTAAACATCCCAGAAAGCTCTGGATGTGCTCTTGCCACAACCTAATTTTTCAACCTGAACTGTGATCGAATCTCCAAAACATCTGATGAGTCTCAAGCACCACATTTCTCCTCAAGAAATTCCTTCTGTCTGCCACAATCAATAGTTTAAATGTAAAGCTTGGTTTTGGTGGGGAGTTGTTCCATGCCTGCAGCTACAGCTTACATGTGCTATAATAAAAATGCTCTGACAAAGGCAGATCTTCCAAACATCATCAGCACAAGCGTCTATCCATAAAATCCTTAGTTACTCTGGCTCACATTTTAGTTTTTTTTTTTTTTTTTTAATGACAGAAATCCCTTTAAGGCAAAAGAAAGGAAAAAAGAAATCTTTACTCAATTAAAACAGCTGGTTCTGTGGTAATTATCAGAGAACTCAGAAAAGGAAAAGTCCATAAAGTTTCCTGTCAACCCTACAGAAAATGGAAACCCTAAATCCAGTAGAAAAGTCATTTGACAATGATGATTTTAGTGAGGTGCACAATAATTGCACTCATAGTTACAAATTATGAAATGTTTCCCTCTTGGAACAAATCTCTATTCCAGAAGAACACAGAAAACATTGAAGATTTTTCATGTGCTGGGAAACTCTGGAGTTTCTGAGAGCCATAAGGCTGTGCCACACCAAATCATAAGGATGACTAAAACCTAAAAGATGTATTTATGTTAAACAAGCTTTCTCTGGGGATTCCTCTTGTTCATTTTCTGCACTTTTAGAGGCTCAACCCAGAAGCATAACAGCAAGAAATCCACTTCCTAAGAGAAGAGCTGAGCTTCTGGTACATTCTTATGGCCCACTTGTTTTCAACTGCCTTCCTGCTGCAAGAGGGGAAGGAGCCCTGCATGAGTGGGGAAAATAAAATAACCTGGAGAGTGAAATTAGGATTGAGCTGATGAGATGTGAGGATGAAGAGCTCAGACACCAGTTCAGCGAAGGCAAATGCTCCATGGGTTAAAAATCAGATGAACTTTGTTTCAAATTCCTACTCATGACCCAAGCAGTTGAGAGCCATCTCCCTCAATTGGGAGACTTGCAGCACTCAAACCCCATGCCTATAAACATAATGGTCAGAGGGACAGAAGCTGGCAGGCCCCAGACTTGGCCCCAGCTGCAGAATGCCTCACCTGGATCAGCTCTGCAGGGTTGAACAGGGGCACACACACAGAGAAGCCAGCAGGCTGAGCAAAATCCTGAGGCTGGGAGAGCCAGCAGACTGAGCAGAACCCCTGTGCCCTGGTCACAGCAGAAGCAGGAGCTGATACATGATTGAGCATTCAAGGCATGAAGTGATCCTCACACTCCTGACACTTTATTCCCTGCCATTTTGCTCCTCCCCAGCTCAGCAGCACTCTCTCAAACCACACTCTCAAACACTGAATGTTTGAGTGTTGAAAAGAAACTGAGATGTTTCTCCACATTTTTCTGGGTGGATTAAAAAATGCCTGCCCTGAAATGACCTATGAAATACTCCTGAGGAGGTTTAAAATACTTCCCAATATCTCTCCTGCCAGCACAGTGCCAAGGGTTGAACATCTAAATATCCAGGGATAATCCTCGTTCCTGCTAATGATCCTTTTAAAAATCAGATTAACTTTGTTTTAAATTCCTGCTCATGACCAAAGCAGTCGAGAGCCATCTCCCTCAATTAAAAGACTTCCAGCAATCAAACCCCATGCCTATAAACATAATTGGCTTCCCATAAACATAACTGGGAAGTTAATAACAAACGTGCAAGAAGGTTGTTTTGCGTGTTTCTGTGATTACCTCAAATCAGGGAAGAATTAGAGAAAGCAAACTGGAAAAAAGAGGATTGTTCTGGTACAAGTGAAAATTAGTGCTCTGTCTGTGGCAGACCTGCTTGCTTTCTTCCCTAAAGAAAGGCACTAGAAGACAAAAAAACCCCACCCAACAACAGGTTTCAAATATGGGAGAAAGGTTTCAAAGATGTAGCCACATGTAATCCCCACAACATAAGCAAAGTCAGCAATGAACATTTTCCCACATATTCTTGCACACAATAAATGTGTGCTAGAAATGTATTTCCATGGTGAGTTAGTGTCTCAAAATGAAGAAGAAATATTTCTTCACACTTCAAAAATGATTTCCTGAGGTATCATTATAAGCTGTGCTGACCACCAAACCTAATACTACAGGCAAACACCTCCATTGTGCTCCTCTAACACCTCAGATTAAAAACATCTTTAAGAAGGACAAGGAGATAACAATTTAAGGTTATTGCTAATGGTATGGTCTCTACCTTATACTGTAGAAAAGGAAATGGAAGATGAAATTCAATAATAAAGATATGTTTGGGGTTTGAATGGCACAAATATCCCTTCACAGTCTGCAAAGATGCTGATTTTTCTTTTTCACCCTCCAGTGCTTTGGGTCTGGTCCCAAGCATCAGGGATAACATCGCACACACACTTATTAATTGTTTTTAAATATAATGCCAAGTGTCTGGGTCCTGCGCATGCAGCCTGCCCACCTGGCCACGAGCAGCATATTCTCTGCCCACAGGAATTTAAAGGCTTGCAAATTGTTGAGATCTGGCTGCTCCTTCCTGTCCCAGTTCAGGACTTTTGCCTCCCACTGCCAGTGACCAGGCAGAGAGGAGAAAGGAGTGAACTGGTGTGCTGGTTTCTGCTGACCAAACCCTGTCCAGCTCTGTCCCCTGGCAGTTGCTCCTCCCAGTGCCTCCACACCCCCATTTGTGTCTGTGCAGAGCCAGCTGTGGTGGCTGTGCCTGGTCCTTCAGCCCTGGCTGTGGCTTCTGTCCCTGTGAGATTTGCTGCAGGGACGTGCACAGGAGCATGGACCTGGGCATGGAGCCCAGTGCCCAGATGGCACTGAAAAATTATCCCTTTTCCTCACAGTGCCCTGACCACCAGGAGCCTCTCCCCACGCAAGCTCCAAACGCTGCAACTCTTCTCTCCCAGCCGTTCTGTGCTGCTCTGCCATTTCCCCCTGCAGCAGCTTTTGGCCCTCCCACTTCTGCCCGTGGCAGTGATGGCTGTGCAGGAGCAGAGCCCAGCTGAAGGTGTACCTTGAAGGAGATCTCGGTGGTCATGGTGAAGCCGTGGGTGATGACGGGCTCCTCCTCGGCCGTGCGGCCCTTCCAGCAGTCCAGCTCCACGCAGCGGCAGCCCGACAGCAGCACCTGCCGGTACATCTCCACCGAGGAGTTGCCAGCCAGCTGCCCAGCTGCACAGAGCACAGGGACAGGGAGGTCATGCTGGGCCCCAGGAAGGGATAAAACTGATCCCACAATAACACAGTTACAGCAGCTTTGGCCCTTGGCTGAGAGGGGTAACGCGCTCAGCGCTCCAAAGAACACGAACAGCGTGAGAAGGCAATGAAATCCCTTTGGCACAGTCAATGCCATGGTCTGGATCCATCCCTCTGGCACAGTCAGTGCCATGGTCTGGATCCATCCCTCTGGCACAGTCAGGGTCATGGTCTGGATCCATCCCTCTGGCACAGTCAGTGCCACGGTCTGGATCCATCCCTCTGGCACAATCAGTGCCATGGTCTGGATCCATCCCATTGACTTTGGCACAGTCAGTGCCATGGTCTGGATCCATCCCTTTGGCACAGTCAGTGGCACGGTCTGGATCCATCTCTCCGGCACAGTCAATGCCATGCTCTGGATCCATCCCTCTGGCACAGTCAATGCCATGCTCTGGATCCATCCCTCTGGCACAGTCAATGCCATGCTCTGGATCCATCCCTCTGGCACAGTCAGGGCCATGGTCTGGATCCATCCCTTTGGCACAGTCAATGCCATGGTCTGGATCCATCTCTCCGGCACAGTCAATGCCATGGTCTGGATCCATCCCTTTGGCACAGTCAGTGCCATGGTCTGGATCCATCTCTCCGGCACAGTCAATGCCATGCTCTGGATCCTGCCCTCTGGCACAGTCAGTGCCATGGTCTGGATCCATCCCTTTGGCACAGTCAGTGGCACGGTCTGGATCCATCTCTCCGGCACAGTCAATGCCATGCTCTGGATCCATCCCTCTGGCACAGTCAGTGCCATGCTCTGGATCCATCCCTTTGGCACAGTCAATGCCATGCTCTGGATCCATCCCTTTGGCACAATCAATGCCATACTTTGGATCCATCACTTTGGCACAGTCAGGGTCATGGTCTGGATCCTGCCCTCTGGCACAGTCAGTGCCATGGTCTGGATCCATCCCTCAGTCTGTCAGAGAAATAACCCAGCTGAAGCCAGCTCCAAAGCTTCTGATGGGCAGCATCAAATACATGAAATCAAATAATAATAGCAATAATAACAATAACAGCAGCAACAACAACGATAATAAACAACAATAACAACTTAGTTCCATAAGATTTTGTTATCCCTTGACCAGCAATGTGAAATTCAGACTCAGGAGAGCAAGACTACATTTTCTCACACCATGCAATGCAGATTAGTACAAGATGAAACAAACCCCCTGCAGTCACTAATGGCATCACCATTAGGTCTCAAATCAATATTTAATATGCTAACCACTGCAATGAGCTGGTCAGTTAAATTTCCCTGATGTGATACTGTATTATGCAGGGAGAAATTCAATTAAACTGTCCTTTTCCAATAATGAGATAATATAAATCTAAAAATTAAGAAGGAAAAACTAATTTTTTCCAAACTTGCAAAGTATTAAAAAAGAATCCCAAACCCAACCCAACAAAGAAGTCCAGCTGGATTCAGGGAAGGATAGCCAGCCAGGTTGTCTTCATCTGCTGCAACAGGTTTGATTCCAGTCATTCAGATACAAATCTCTTGCAGCAGAGAGGGAACAGTAATGGAAGAATGGCTTTGTGCCTCTTTTAGATGTGAAGAAAATGGATGCAGTCTCCTCCTTTCTAGCAGTCTTGCTGAGAAAATCTTCCTGGATTTCTCGAAGGAAATTAATTTTCTTTTTAAGGAAGCAGTGAGTTCATTTACAGTGAAGATTCTTTGCTGACTGGGGACATATAAATACTTCATCTAGACTGGCATATACTATAATGCAGATGAATCCTCATTTTATTGTCTCTGTGATTCTGTGTTTAGGTCTTATGCTGGGAAATACACATTTTGGGATTTGCTTCACAAAAAGCATTGTCTGCTTTTGCTCTGTTCTTACCTTGTACTAAAACCTGTGTAGCAGAACCCCTTACTTGCAAATCCCTGTTTACAGTTTCTGTCTGATACATGAGGTGGAGCAATCATAACTACTCCACAAGGTATTAACGTTACTCCTGTTGAAATCCATCAGAATTCTCGGCTCCTGCTGGAACCAGTGACAAATATCTGTTAATAACAGAAGGAACTGGCCAGGGCTGGAAAGCTCTGAAAATCCAAATGGAATCAGCAAAGTGACAACGTGTCTCTTTCTTTCTTTTTCTGTTGGAATTTAGCTGTTTCCTGTTTCACCTTTGATTATGGCAGATTATCTTTCCTCACACAAAAACCTTTTTGGTGCAACTCCAATGTCTGGGTTAAGTAGTGGCTCTTTTTCTTTGCAGGATGCCAACAAGCATAAGCATGGATCAGGGAATAACAACTCACATTTCCATGTACTTATCCCTGAGCATCTGCTGATGAAATCTTGGCTCTCATAGGGATCCACTGAACTCTACTGCCTAAAAACCCCATTTTCACTTAGAAAACTCCTCTAATGTTGTCTTTCTTTTCCCTCAGAGCACACAGAGTTTAGATTAACAAAACATTTCCCAAGAGACTCCTGGTGGTTATCAGTGCTAAGTGTTTTGGGCTCAGAGATCCTTCACCTTCCAAAGTGCTTAAGTAAATCATGACATGCATCATTTGCCACATGACACTTCCCACACCACCTTATTAATAAGGCTCAGACATTTTGGAAGGATTCCTGCAAAGGATAAGAGGATATTCAACCTCCAAACCACACAACCTTCAGAAGGACCCCCAGGCAGAGTGTAAAATGCTAGCACATGTTTAAGAGTCCCAACAGCTTCTTTTTCTGAAATACAGAATATGAGAAATGTTCTCCCAAATGTGGGGGTTTTGCATACATTATTTAGAAATGTCTTCCTGTTTGCATTTAGTTTAAAATACCCATTTTGCATTCTAAAATGTGATAACACAGACACTAAAGGGAACACTTCCAGTATATTTTTAATAGCCTGAGTACAGATCAATTTTTCAATACTGGAAACTGAAAGCATTATGTATTCCCTTCTACAATACAAGCAGTGTCTACAGTAACACCATGCATAACATTTGCATCCCATCACCCCATGTGAGCTAAGGAGAAATGGATTTTGACAAAAAATTCACTTTTCAGAAAAATGTCATCGGCTAAACAATACCTGACAGGACAGTATGCAAAATGAGCTGGTGCTGACTGACGTGAGGATATGACCCAGGTTTCCCCACACAGAGCACTTCCACACCTCTGGAACTTGAAGCTGCTCCTGTCTCAGGAAGTGCATCCCTGCTGGGCTCATCCACCAGTGTTTTCCCAAGTGAAAGTTATTTGCAGTATGTGGAGTTAAAACGTGGTTGCTATCTGTTTAAGATACCTTTCCTCCCCAAACTGGGGGATTTTTGGGCCCAGCTATTGGGAATCAGCTGACTCTCCACTATTCTAGAACCAGAGGCTGGTCTATCCCTCTGTCCCAGCAGTTTCTCCCAGCACAAGGTGCCTGTATCCTCCCTTTGCTGGGCATGAACACGAGTTCCTACATCTCCTCTCTCCAGACAAGTCCTGGAGGAGCACCAGTGCCCAGGATCACACACTGGGGGTTGCAGTGTGAAAATCAGAGCCCCACACAGAGCTCCTCACTCCAGCAGCCACACAAGGTGCTGGCAGCTGGGATTTTTTAGACCCAGCCCATTTATCTGAGTTCATTTTGCTCCTGAGCGATCTCCCACTTTTAGCATTTGTTTTCTAGTCCAAGGTTCTGTTAACTCACGCGAAAATAACTGTAAATTTACTATTTCAGATTGGTTTACATGGGAACAAACGTTTGGGGCAAGCAGGACAAGCAGCTCAGACCCCACACTGTGACACCCTCTGCTCCTGCCTGTAATTCAGCCAGAGTCAGGCTCTCAGCCTCCTTGCCTGTTGTTTTGAGCACTTCCCACTGGACCAAAGCAGGACTTTGGTGGGGCCAGCAGCAGGGAGGTGTCCCCAGCTTTCCTCCCCTTCCCTTCCCTGTGGAACCTGCTCTGGAGGCTTGGAGGTGAGGAAGGTTTCAGGGAAGGGCTGAGTGCAGATAATCAGCAGCAGCAGTGGGACTGAGGAAGCACTGGGAGCAGAAGAGCTGGAGGATGGTGGATTGAGAGGTCACAGGCAGCAACAGAGAAGAGAACTGCCCCGGTGAAACATTTTTCTAGGAACACCTGGAATACCAGACTGTAAGCAGGGAAGCACAGGCTGAGGGTGGATGGGATAGTCCCACACTGGCTACATGTGCTCAGCTGAGATTATTGTTCCTTTTAGCCAAAACATGTGTTAAAGGTGCGGGATTTAGTATTTTGCATTTCCCATAAACAACAGCAAATTGTTTGCCCAGCCCTCAAAACATGTAAAGCTGAGTGTGACATGTCATCATTTGTCTCTGACTTTGTGTGCTGCTGAAAGAAATGCTGCCCAAAAAAATCACTCCTCTCTGTGCCCACAGCAGGAACCTGAGGTGAGACTCCAGGAAAAAGCAGGGTTGCACTTTAAGGGTTCAAAGGAATAAAGAATTAAATATGATACCAGTGAGAAAAAAAGATGAGACAGTAAAAAAAGTTTCTCAAAGATGACATTTCTTTAAGTTAGCCTAGGTTCACTGCAAATCACTTCTTTCTTCATGGGCTTTTACCTTTGTTCTTAAAAATTACATTTCCCTAAGAAAAAAGAAAGCAGTAACACTTCTAAATAAATAATCAGGACTTGATGTACTGCCAAGGGTTTCTACTAAAGGCTAGGAAAGTGATCAGCATAATTAAAAATAAATTCAGAGTGTGCACATGGTGCTTTTTATGTTATCATGTTGTTTCTTTGTGCATGCTTTTTCTGGTTTAAAAAAACTAACAAAGGGATAGATAATTGGTAGGGCATTAAGCTCAGTAATCATAAAGTAATGCCAGGCTGAATGGTTTTCTTATTGTCCTGATAATTATTACATGACTAGTTGCTATTTCATGGCCTCAGTCAGGGCAAAGGTGCTTCCAAGGCTTCCCTTCCAGAGCCACGAGCACTTGAGCAGATCCTTCAGACTCTTTTTGGGAAAAGGAACAGCCTGCCACCATTAATTTCATTAACTGTACTTCCTTGTTGGAAGAAAGCAAATGGGAGTGTGATTGCTGTGTCCCATGCAGGTTCAGAGCAAAATCCCAGGCTGCCAGTTTTTATAAGGCACAGATAAAAATCAAATCATGAGTCCCACTGTCGGCCAGCTGCCACACATTCACTGCACATAATGAACCCACTGAAAGGGAAGGGCCTGTGCTTGGTGCCTGCAATGTGAAAACATGCACTCTAAAAAGGAATTTGAAAGAGTTTCAAACTTCTCTTGCACTATCCCCTGGGTTTATCCTGATTTACTCCCCCCAGTTTACTAAGCTAGGAATATTTTGTCAAATTAAGGCTGAAGATCATGTTTCCAAATATAGCCTCTGAAGTTCCTTGGAAATGCAGGCAAATAAACCTGTAGATGCAATCTGAGATGATTTGCAGACTTTCACATCCAAGTCAAAGCAAGTGCAGCAAGTGTCAAGGTAAATAATTAAACATGTGAGGTCACCTGTAGTGCAGCTAAAAAAATAGAATAGGTTGGACTAATCACAAATCCTTAATTCTTTGGGGTTAGGCTTTTGTACCTCTAAACCTTTGGAACACATCTCTGTCCTGACCAGCCCTGATAAAAATCTGTGGTATGGACCTGGCTATAAATTCCTGCTGGTAGAGGGGAGGGTAGTCTTTTATCTCTTCAGATCAACCTTAAATTGCATGGTCTCTAAACCTCCTGTGGGCCTGTGCTTCTCCTTTGGCACTGCAGCTTGACTGTTTTCTTCCAGAATATCTGCATGAAGCTGCAGCATCTGCCTTAAGCACCAGCTAATCCTCAGTGACAGAACAAAGTCCTTACTGGAGGTAAGAGGTCTGCAAAGCATCACAGTTAAAAATTGCTTTTGCTTTGGCCATGTCTTCACTCCACCAAAGGGCATAAGTTTCTGCATATTGGAATCGTGACTTCGAAGTGGCCACGCTGATTTTTGTTTCTTTTAATTCAGAGAAAGAAAATCCCTGTCAAAACAAATGCTTGTGTGACAAGCTCTAGCACAAAACACGTTTTACAGCTGAGATATAAACCCTTGACAAATGGTGTCTAATGGAAACAATGACAGTTCATTCACTCTGTGAAAGCTGGCAAAGGTGCTGGAGAAAGAGCTGTAACAAACACAGAGCAGATGAAAATAACTCCCCTGAGGTCTGTTTACAGTGGGCATCACCAGTGCCTGGGCTTGTTTATGTTTTGGCATACTGGCACTCTCAAGGAGCTGGTCAGTTAAGGCCACTCTGTTAATAGCATTAAGAAGCCTACATTACACATAAACCACATTTTTAGCACTCAGTGCAGCATCATTTTTTAAAATTAAACATAATGCTAAGTCATCAGCAAACATGGCAGGACAAAGCAAACATCAAATCAAACAGGAGAGAACCCTCTGTGCACATCTGCTTGCCCCAAACATTTGTTCCCAAACCAAACTAAAATAGTAAATTTACAATTTTTTTCTCACGAGTTAACAGAACCTTGGACTAGAAAACAAATGCCAAAAGTCAAATTCCTAAACTGCCTTAGCTTTTCCTGAGTCTTAAAGCATTGTTGACTTTGCTGTGCAAACAACACAGTTCAGACTGTAACTCTAATTAACAGGAGCTCCTGGGTGCTCAGCCTTTTGAAAAACATGACAGCACCTAAAAGTTCCAGCTCAGATGTCAGATATTGTCAGGGAACAGATCTCCCTCCTTGCACTTAGGGGCTGTCAGAAAGTTATGTGCCATGCTGGACCTCCCTCATCTCTGAATCACAGCAAATTTCATGGAGCACAGCAAGCTGCCAGATTTCATGTCTGTGGGCAAGTTTATGAGCTACAGAGATGTTTCCCATATTCTGCTTTGCACACTTGTCCTTCTATCTTTGTTGCCATAAAAAGTACAATGTTCATTCTTCTCCCTGCAGATGGGCCTTAATCTGCAATCCCATTTGAGAGAAACTTTCCAGGGACTTGATTGGGTTTCTGACCAGGCCTTATGTGAACAAAGCAACTGCTGCTCACCTGTTAATTAAAGTATCTTTGATGCACTTGTGCTGCAGCTGCAACAAAAATCAAGTGCCACCCTTGCTTCCCTGAAGAACCAACTCCAGCATGTGTTTAATGCTGCTGCTTTCAGTGTATTTCATGTTACCACTGAAAACACACAGAACTCTTGCAAGGTCAGACACTAGATGGTACCTGTGAGGTAGGTGTTGTGTGAGGAGTTGATGAAGTAGTGTGACAGTGGCTGAGACATGTCCTCATTCAAGTCCAGTTTCTCGGGGGGGACGACGCCGTTCTCCTCCCCGCTCAGGTA
This sequence comes from Agelaius phoeniceus, assembly GCF_051311805.1. NCBI lineage: Eukaryota > Metazoa > Chordata > Aves > Passeriformes > Icteridae > Agelaius > Agelaius phoeniceus. The sequence goes on along the minus strand of NC_135267.1, from coordinate 115,607,253 downwards.
GCGCATGAAGCCATCCACGGAGATCTGTCCTGAGGGAGCAACCAGGGAGAACACAGTCAGTGCCAGCTGCACACTCTGAGACAGGCAGGGTACAGTGCCACCTTTTATCTCTGGATTTATAACAAAGATTTAAAGGTATGTTTGCCTATAAAAAGAGACAAGAGACACATACTGCAAAGACACAACAGGGATACGACAAATTCACACCTTTTCTTTTTTTTGGCTTTTTGCATTAAAATTATCTTAGCCCAAATATTTTCATGAAACTCCAAAAAGTATCCATTGTGCTTTATATAGTTCAAGCTGTAAAGTTAATTGTCTTGTCTTTTTCTCTGCCCACTGTCATGTTAAATTTGATCTGATGTCTCTTCTTGGGATGGAACCACAGCAGAAGCCATGCCAGCAGCTACAGCCCTCAGTGAGATCCTTCTCTCTGCAGGGTTTGGAGCTTGCCAGCACAAGAAATTTATTTTTCTTCCCCTTTAAACACCTCTTCTCTAATTTATCTGATTAATTACAATTCCCCTCCCTATGGGGTCACTCAGTAGTGCTTTGTTAAAACACTTAAAACCAGCACAAACATAAAAATGCCTCCTTTTTCCTGAGGCACCTGGCAATTGAAATGTTCAGCACAACTCACTCAGTGCCACAGAGGCACCTCCTGCTGAAGAGGGCAAGAGCTTCCTCATCCTCCCCCTCTCCCTTTAGCCTCTTTTCCTCACACTCTGCACCTTCCCTTCCTCATTCTGCTTTTTTTTTCCCCTCACACTTTGCACTCTTTCTGCACTTTTGCCCTTTTTCTCTCTCACACTCTGCACTTTTTTCTCCTGACACTTTGCAGATTTTTGACTGGATTCCCAAAGCACACATAAGTGGCCAGCTAAAGTTTGGTAAATAACAGATCCATTTTAATGTTTTTATTGTGCATTGGAACAAGCTTGAAAAAGATAAGAAAGTGTGGAGGAGAAATACAAAAGGGTCTAATGTATACTTAGCCACAGACATTCCAAATACCTCAAAATCAGAAATATGTAGCTGCACACTTGCACAAAGATTATCTAGGCTTGGCTCTAGCTCTAGAGATGCACCTGAATTAAAAACTTCCAAGAGTTTGGAAAGGCAGTGCCCAGTGTGGAAGTGTCTCTCTGGCCTCTCTCTGTATTTGTACACTTGTGCAGAAATACTTGAGGCAGTTTCTTAGCAAGTGGTTCCACAGAACACCTCAAACTGCTGCTCCATGCAACCTTCAGCGTGGTAGGAATTGATGCAGAGATCAAAAAAGAACCACCATGTTGGGAACCAAATGAATTCAACAGAATGTGGCATTTTTTCATTACAATTTTATAGGAAGGAGAAGTAATTTCCTACTAGAAGAGGAGTATGTTGAGAGGTTCTATTGAATTTCCTGACTGTGACCAGCTTCATTATATGGAACACGGGAAGTGTGTGTGCAGCCTGATCTTTTTCTGCATCCCTGGCTCCACCTGATTGTTCCAAAAGAGTTACAAGGGAGAGGGGAAAAAAGAAAAGAGAAGCACAAATGAAGTGGCCAGTTCTACACATTTCACAAGAATCCCTTACTAACTCCAGCTACACAGTCCCATACCTTTCAAGATCTATTACAAGGGATCAAATACATGAATGTTCCTGGTTAAAAGAGAAAACCACATAAAAATGTAACTGTTGCTTTGTCCACAAGCATCAAGGCTCTTTTCTAGTCAACATTTGCCACTTCTGTTATCCCAGATGCTTTTTCCTGGAGCAGTCTTCAGGCAGGTGACACACTTCTGGCAAATGATTTATCAAAATTTCACAGAATTTCCAGGGGTAATTAAGTGAATCCTCTTTTCCACGGTTCTTAGATCTTGTCAACATTCATCAATCCAAATGTTTTCTTCTGTAGCTCATGAGATCTGGACTATCCCCATTCCCTGAGAGATGCTGATCACACGTTTGCCATGAAGCAGGAATTCCAGCCACTGCAGTGGTTGGTAGGACAGACAGTGAATGCACTTCTCAGAGGCTCCTCTGTTTGAAGATTTACTGTGTCATCACTCAGTAATAGTGTGATAACACACTCCTAGTGTGCTATCTTAGTCATGTTTGGCCAGATCCAGAGAACCAGGCCTGTTTCTCCTGTGGGGCCTGTGACACTACTGGGGCAGACACAGGTGACAGCCCATGGAAAACTGTTCCCATGCAGCCTCCAGGGCTGGAAAAAGCTGCTTTTGACACAGAAATCCTTCTCCCAGAGCCTAATAAGACACAGGTAGCTTGACCAGATCCTGATTTCTCACCCCCTCTAGCAGCCAGCATGACCAGCATGGTGCCTGGATGTGGAAATGCTCCTGTGTCCCTGGGAGATTGCCAGCTCTCAGCATCAGGATGTAAACAAACCCTGCTCACTCAACACCTGCTCAAAGACATCAGGGCTCAAAGCAGGCTCCAGCTTCCAAAAGAAGCTGCTCCTGCAGTTCTGTGCCCTCTGCAGAGGTCCAGGATCAGACCAAAACAGCAGCAGTGCAGTACCCTGGGGGAGATTTAATAAAGGTGCAGCTAACCCTGAGAACTTCTCAAACAGCTGCTTGATCTAAACCTCATCCCCTTATTTTGATGTGCAGCTACCTAATTTTCCTAAGCTCTATGACAATTTTCCTTGCCCAGCCTGCTCCCAGGAGCCTTCCAGTCCTCCAGGAAAAGTCTTGGGATAGAAAACAAGAGAGGCACAGCAGACAGCAGAAAAGACAATGAATGTGAGCACTTTTCTTTGCATTTCATTCTTGCAACTGTAACAACAGCTTTCACCTGTCCCTTAAAGTTTGTGGATGATCTGTATGACAATTAAAATGTGCATTTACTTGTGCACAGTAAACAGGTTAGGCCACATGGATTTTAAACATTTCTCTCTGTATATTTGCAAAGTTCATAGTGCTTTCCATTTGTTTACAGCCATGCTGTTATCCACTCAGTTATAATGTAACTGGGAATCACCATCGTGCCAAGAGATATTATTAAAGCAAAAAAAGAAAACAAACAAAAGGAAGCCAGACAATTAATTGGCACCTTGTATCTCCCAGTCAGCAGCACAGAATTGCAATGGTATTTTGCCTGACAGTGAAATCAGGTTTATTCCAATGCTATCTGTAATAATAATCACATTTGCTGTAATCCCACACAATTGAGCAGCCCTCTCAATTTGAAGATAAGAATCCAACAAGCAAAGCAGACACTTGATAATCCAGTGAGAGATCTGTGAATCATGTCCCATTAGAACTCTCTCTCACAAACAAGCCCTGCAATTCACAGCTCATGAGGGATTAAAATCTCATGCACAGTGTGGAGCAGAAGGCACAGATCCTGGTGTGTCTCCTGACCCTGGGCACACATTAGCTACTGTCTGCTCTCTGCCCCTGTGAGCCTGCAGAGAATTCATCCCAGGATGAATTTCCATGGCATTCACACTGTGTGGGACACAGCATGCCAGAGCTGCTCTGGTGGCACTTGCAGGGTTTGCATCCAAGTGGTGCTGAAAGCTGCTTGGCTTTCCAGACACATTTCTGCTGCTCTATTGCTAGGGGGTTGTTATCATCTCATTGCAAAGTTCCATACCTTCTTGGTGATTTCTCATGGGCAGCTCCTCACAGCACTGACTCCTTCCTCCTCACAGCACAGCCAAAGCCTCCATCCCTCTCCTCAGGCAGCTAACTCACTCTTTTGTAGCACTCTTCTTCATATTGGGCACAGCTGTGGCCTGTTAAGGGCAGGCCTGTTCCTGCTCTTTGGGGATTGGTACAGCTGCAACTCCTCAGCTGTGAGATTACCTTCTGCACTATCTGTATTTTCTTACATTCTATCCCCCCACAGGGGGTAACTGCAGTTTCTGCTTATTTGGTTTTGCAAAGCAGGGCAGGACAGGACTGTCCCACTGCATGGTTAACTCTCTGCCACTCTTGGTGGCAAAGTCACCCCAAGGAGAGAACACTGTACGAGCTCAGCCCAGACTGCAAAGACCCCAGCCCCACAACTGGGTAAAGACCTCACCCCAGTTATCCTAGTGCTGCTTTGTTTTAGAAAAAACAGTGAGCATGGCAAAGACCCTCAGGCCTCAGGTCAGCATCTGCAGATACATCAAAATATCAGAGTAGCAGCCACCATTTACACACCAGGGGCAGAAATCATCAGTAGCTCCTCCAGTTCAGCAGTTCTCTCAATGATCAGTAAGGGCAAAAATTCCCACTAGTCAGCCTTATCAAATTAATAAGCAGAGGAACAGCAATATATCTGAATTACTGCATCTGATTACTAGTGAAGCATTTAATGAAGTTTTAAACTCTGATTTTTCCTAATTGGAAAAACTAATCTGTAAAAAAGCTCAGATAGAAATAAACTGAGGTCAGCTTAAAAGATCAGGGTTTCTTTGAATTTGAAAGCTGAACTGCACAAAAAGTCCAGAGGCTGAACACTGATCAGTGGTAGGTCTGGTTTCACAAAGTCCTTAATAATGTGAAAAAGTAGAATCAACAACGCAGGGCTTAAAAACCAGACAGTTCTCTGGTGGCTGTTAGCAAAACAAGAGGGCAAAGCTGTCATGAACCAGGTAAATGGGACACAAATCAAAGGAGAACACACAAATAACAATTCAAGCTTCATAGCTAATCACTGGAGCAAAGAAAAATCCAAAATACAGAGGTGAACAGGGAAGAAGATGCCTTGGAATCTATCACCCTGAGAAACAGATGAGATGCAGAGATCAGCAAGCCATCTGTAAAGGAAGCTGCATCAAAAAAGGTGATTAAGAAAAAGGAATTAAACAGGTAATGAGACCAGAGTGAGCACTAGAAAACTTGGGGTGTGTGTCCGGAAAAGCTTGGCAGTGCTTCAATTAAGTGTGCTAGGAAACAGTCTTGCAGTGGATTTATTGGTTGTGTCATTGCTTAAATCCTTTAAAATCAAAGCAGGACAATATCCTGTTGTGCTCAAGTCTCATTTCCTTTCCCTAAACTTGGAGGAAAACATAATGGATCCAATCCTGCCCTCAGTTCTAGTCCCTGAAATACCTTCTGTAATTAGAGTTACCTGGCCACAAACCAAAACAAGCTGTCTTGGGGAACATGTTCTTGAAAGAGAAATGGAAAACTCCCTCAGTAAGAAAGGAACAGAGCAAGATTCCTCACTCCAGCCCTGAATGGGTACAGTGCAGTGAGAATGGTACAAGATCAGGATCAATTATCCTACAGCTATGATTTATCCTGATACAGCATCAGGATAAATTATCCTACAGATATGATTTACCCTGATACAGCATCAGGATCAATTATCCTACAGATATGATTTATCCTGATACAGGATCAGGATAAATTATCCTTTAGATATGGTTTATCCTGATACAAGATCAGGGTAAATTATCCTATAGATATGATTTATCCTGATACAGGATCAGGATAAATGCTTACTGAATGGGACACAAATCAAAAGAGAGCACACAAATAACAATTCAAGCTACATAGCTAACCACTGGAGCAAAGAAAAATCCAAAATACAGAGGTGAACAGGGAAGAAGCTGCCCAGGAATCCATCACCCTGAATGACAAGTCAGTGGGGGAGAACAGGGCAAGGCAAAGCTGGTGTGTCTAAGCAGGCTCCACAGGAGAGCTTGCTCAGTACCATCAATCCATGGGGAAATACCACATGCCCAAGGACACTGAGATCCAGAGCTGTGTGCACAGCAAGGCTCCTCAAGAAAGCAGAGCTCAGGGTGTCTAAATCAGGAATGCTTGTCATTCTAATGAACTATCATATCCACTTTAGCATCTGCACAAGTGCACAGAGAAAACCAAGAGTGGAAACAATTATTTACCTTTTGTGGGGGGTGGCAAGAAAATGTTTGCAGATGGAAACCCACTTTTCTGAACCATCAAGATGAGGCACTGCAGCCCAAGACACTGAATTCACGCCAGGGAAGAAATATTTCCTACAAGCTTCCACACGAGCCACGCCAAACAGCAAATCTACTTAAACCAGAATTAAAAACCAGAATTAAAACTTGGGGAGCATTCCAAGGACACTGCCATCTCCAAGGGAAAGGAAGGTGGAGTGGCACCTGAGGAAAAAAACAGGTTTCCAAATCTCACTGGAGCCTGTAGGCATGAACCATCCAGGTTTAACAAGATCTTAAAGCCAACTGCAGTGTTGAGTGTGGTATTTATTTACTCATTTTATTAGAAGTCACAGGCTTTTCCAGCCTTTTCAAGCTCTCAGGAAGGAAGGGCTCTGACACACAGGGGCTACAAGCCTATGAAAAGGAGGTATTTTTTCTGCAGTAGTGCTAGAAAACAGCAAAACACACATTGAAGCAGGGAAAATTGCAAGCACTCAACATTTTCTCTTCCTTACAATTGATACCTTGGAAACACATTTATTTTGATGGCCATTGATCCTCTGAATGCCTGCAGCAGCTTTAAAAGCCTCTGCTGTTACAATGCATGGTCACAGTTCAGAGATTGTGGTAAGTAGAGCTTTCCTGAGAAGGAAAACAAGTCTTGGAACAGTTTCTAAAACTTCAGCAGGCAGATGCTAAACTTGTTAGAAGGCAAACTTAAATAACCAGTAATTGTTAAGGAGTCGGGAAAACCCCAAGCAACTGATCTCTCCTAAGTCTCAAGACTGAAGCAGGGTTTTACAGCCATGAACCCATCCTCTGCTCTTGACTTCTCAGCAGAGACGTAGCAGAAATTGTTTCTGACAGGATATCTCTTACAGAATATCACAAGACAGTTAGTTTAGATCCAATTAAATCCACAAAACCACCTTTACACCAGTCCCTAGCTAGCAGTGGGATGAGCACTTTGCAACATGGCAGGTTTCTAAGGCAGCTGAGTGGAAAGGATTTAAATCAGACAGATGAAAACACCATTCATCCCAGCAATACTACAGTTATTTCTGACAGACTTGAAAGAGGGACATCACTGGAATATGTCACTGTCTTGCCAAACCTCTCAAAAACATCCTCTGTACAATGCCTCAGAGTGATCCTGGGAGATGGAATAATGTTAAATGTTGGCTTACTTCCAATTGCTAAGTTGCACCAAAAGACATCTAAAAATATGTATTTTTTTCTGCTATGTGATACTTCTCTACATAAGCTATTAATGCACTTGCCAAAAAGACTGCCCTGTACTATCATGGGAGGAGATAAGAGAATAGTGTCAGTGTGCTCTTAGTGCTGAAAAAATCTAAAAGAGAAAAATCACAGGTGACATTTTTACTTCCACAAACTCCTGCAACTGAAAGTAGATTAATATTAAAGAGAAGGGGAAAAGAATAAAGGGGTGGCACTGCAAAGACAGTGCAAATAAACTGAAAAGAAGGGATTTTAGTCCCTTTAAAGGGCCTTCCTTATCTGTTCTTTAAACTGGCTTCTGCAGCTGCAGCCACTGCAGTGGACAATCCCTTCCATAAACAACTTGAGCTCTCTCCTAACAACAATTGCTTTTTTTTTTGCCCTCTTTACTACCTCTGGTACTCTGTGCCAGGACTATATTGTTAGGAAAGTTTTCCTCATTTCCAGCCTAAATTTATTCAAGGCCACTTGATCCCTGTGTGTTCTTGTGCCAACATTGTCCCTTAGTTCCACACCTCGTGCTGCCTCCCCAGAGCTCTGTAGTTATGGGTGGGGTAGGAATTTATGGGCAGGGTATGTGTTTATGGGAAGGGTATCTACTGAAATCCTTCCAGCTGGAGGATATTGGTGGATATTGAAGGATATTGGTGAATATTGAAGGATATTGGTGGATATTGAAGGATATTGGTGGATATTGGTGGATATTGGTGGATACTGAAGGATACTGGTGGATATTTGTGGATATTGAAGGATACTGGTGGATATTGGTGGATATTGAAGGATACTGGTGGATATTGAAGGATATTGGTGGATACTGAAGGATACTGGTGGATATTGGTGGATATTGAAGGATACTGGTGGATATTGGTGCATATTGAAGGATACTGGTGGATATTGAAGGATATTGGTGGATATTGAAGGATATTGGTGGATATTGGTGGATATTGAAGGATACTGGTGGCTGACAGCATCTGCCAGCAGAAGGGAACTTTCTCGCAGGCTGCTCTGGGAGCCCTGGCCTGACAGATCCCAGCCATCCCAAAGCTCCCAAGGCTCAGCCTGGCTCCTCAGGGCACAGACTGACTGTCTGGTGAGCCCAGCCCCCCGAGGATGAGGCAAACCCCACAAATGACACACAGAAGGGGATGGCCCAGTGGCAGCGAGCCCGTTTGTGGCTCCTGTGCCACCAGTCCTGGATGTCACCCAGCAGCCTCCCTTCCCTTCCCTGTGTCCTCAGGGGCCCTTTCCAGCTGCAAGCACTGCATTTGTACACGTCACAACGAAGAGCCAAACCATGCCATGCTTGTCCAAACTTTATCTGCTTTTGTTTCCTTCAGCACTTGAGTCCAGGCTCCTTTATATTTTCAGAAATAAACCTTATCTAATATTCATCTTCAAATCATAAATTCTGCTGCTAAAATTGAATACTTCCCCGTGCTCCATAAAAGAGACAGCAACAAGCACAGAATAAACAGTTTGACTGTTGGAATAAGATTTCTATTTATGGGCTCTGACAGTCTGAGGCCAGGTCAAACACAATACAGAAAAATATCTCTCCATAACCCCTGAAATGCAGAATTGATGTAAGAGTCTCTCATCTCTGGGCAAAGGCTGCTGCTGGAGGTTCTGAATGAGGTTCTAAACCCTCTAAACGTGTGTTAGCTTTGTGGTCCTGCCAGCCCAGGTTCCTCCAGCCATTCCCAGTGCTGGCACAGGGGGGAAGGCTGCCTGTGGGTCTGGTGCCAGGGCCCACCAGGGAGGTGCCAGGCTGTGGAAGAGGAGGCACCACTGTGGTCACTTCCCTGTGGGACAGCACAGGGCTGGGCTGACTGCAGAACCTGCCCTGGCACCATGGTTCGTGCTCTGCAGCCCTGAGGATAATGCCACAGTAGGTGTGGGCCACTTTACACTCAGCACTGTTACACTGATGTCAGTGCAGCTGTTCCTGGTGCCAGCTACCAGGCCCAAAATGGATTTCTGCAAAGCTCATGGTTCTTTCAAACTGTGCATTATACACTGAAGATCACAAAACTTGCCCGCCCTGGAACCCTAAATATATTTTGGTATTTTCATCATCTCTACTGCCAACAACAGAGTAAAGTGTTCAATGCTGCAAAATCCACTACCACTAGTCCCCATCACTGTTTCACTTGGTGCAGTTCAAAGATGACATGATTTACCTGCAAAGTAGATGCAAAAAATCCTTATAATTGAGGACTTTCCATTCTAAAAGGTTTTTACATTTAGTTTTCCACTTGAGATGCAATGTTCCAAACAACTGCAAGATCTGAAATTAATTGTACAGCTTAACTAGAAAAAGCAACCTCCAGTGTATTACAGAAATAAATTTTGCAAACTCATTTTGACAAATAGTTTCCATTAACTTATTTATGCTGACAAATTATCCATACTACCATTTGTTGTACAGATATATATATATATATATATATATATAAATTTTAAACAATTTTTAAAAAAGGTTTTCTGGTAAGCTACCTAGCTTAGCACTTGCTGCTGACAGCCTGGGCTAACATACAGCTTTGGTGTGGTTTAAACATTTCAAAGAGCAATAAATCATGACTGGGATCTATTGTTCTGTCAATATCTGAGACAGAAACAGGGCAGAGAGCTCTTCCCTTGTACAACTGGAATGCTGGAAAACACTGACAATCCCAAAGTTAATGGGCTTTTGGGGAAGTATTCTCACTTTCCATGTTCCAGTTGGGAGGCCAAGGAATTCCAACTGTTCTGTAACACTTCCTACAAGTGTTTCATACCAACCACTTGCCTGAATGATTTATATGTTAGAATTCATGCTTTAAATATTATGAAGTATGTCTGAAAAGAACAGCCATGGCTGCACATTGCTTGTTTTTGCCATTAAAATCTGTTACCTAGGAAATGACCCCCTTCTGCCACCAAAAGAATCCAGGGTGTAATTATTCTTAAGCAGTTACTAAAAGGTGAATTTAATGCAGTGGGGTGAAAATGTTTACATTGCATAAAAGTTTAAAGGAGGAAAACCACATTTATGCTGGAGTGAATAGTGCCTGGTGTTAAGGCTGCCATGGGAAAAATACATACAATAGATGCTGTATAAAATTAAATATAACTTAATTGAATGATAATTGCCTAATTTATTTTATTACCTAAGAAAAACTCAGCGCAACAACTACCAATAAATGTGCACTGCAAAACAGAATTAATACTGGAATTCATGGAGAGAGTCATGCAACCAGCTCCTCTACAATCCTTACACATGCATGTCTAACCAAAGCTGACACACAGCAAATAGATAGAGAGAAAATCTGGAGAAAGAAACATTGTGAAATGTAAGAGCAAAGCTCTTTTCCTCTGTACAGATCTAAAGGGTTGGCCCTTTAAAACTAAAGAAGTAGAGATAATATTTAAATAAATGCATCCTTATAAGGGGAAAAAAAATCAACATCTTTATGCCATTACTTAAAGCACTTTCACACTCTATTTTTAAATCTTCCACCACAAAACCACTCTAAAAATAAAGGCTGATAATAGCCTAACCCTTGCCTTGCTCCCTCCAAGGATGATGTGGAAGCACATAATTAATGGCTTTAGTTTTTCACACCCCTTTCCCTAGCAGCCCTTGGGTTTGTGCTCTCCCTGCTTCCATCCCCAGCCTGTGCTGGGTACAGCTCTTGCTGCACTCCTGGAGTGTGCAGGTGACCCCGGGGCTGTGGCTCTGTGCTTTCCAGAGCACTCCCCTGCTTTCAGAATGGAAGCTTTCAGCTGAGACATTGGGGTTCGAGCTCTCAAAGCTCCCTCTGAGCCCAGAAACTCTCAGAAATGAATTGCATTGTTATGTAAGGAAGAGCCACACGTTTCTGTGGAATGGGAAGCACACATAAATTGGGAAATTCTTCTCCAGCCCCACAGCCCCCAGCACATAGGGAGAGACTGCTCAGCACCACCAGGGGCTCCTCCTGCTCCCACCTGATAAGGGAACAGTTCTGCAGGGAATTAATCTCCTTCCCAGCACGACACAAAGCATTAATCACATCAGCTTACCTGGCCCACAATAAAACACTACTCCAGACACTTAACCTATGCATATGTCAGGCCCACCTCTCTGCTGATTCTGCAAAAGCTCCACTTTTTGCAAAAGCTCCAGTCCCAGCAATAAATGCACCTAAAATACATCAGTGACTGCAGGAGCACAGGCAGGAGTTTTACTCAGACCTCTGTAACCTTAGGAACTTCACCAGCAAATAATTTTACCAGGTACCTGAGGAGCTGCAAAAATGTAAAACATGATGGACAGCTCTTGCTTACTGTGTTCAAAACAGTGCAGGTGAGCAGCAACAGGTGCAACCAAAAGGCTACAATGGGGACCAGGGGAATTATGAGATCCCAAAAGCACTTGAATAGTGTACAACAACTCACCAGAAATCCATTCAATTAGCTAGGAGAGAATCATTAGAAGAGAAAATTGTGGTACAGTGGATGTGCACAGCCAATGAGCTGGGACAGGAAATTATGAAGAACAATCAGAGGAGTGAAGGTCTAGCACTATCCAAACGGGGAGCAAGGAGTCAGGTGTGCACATGGCTTCCACTTCATAAATTTGGGTTTACATTTTTAAGGAAAAAAAAATCCCTGATTTTATTTAAAAGAACTTTTCAATGCATGGCATTTCATTTGCTAACAAGCATGTGCATCACACTTTTGGAGGTTGTCTGGGTACCTCTGTTCATGTTTCTGGCCAAAAACTGTCTGGAAACTTCACTTCAACAACCCTGGCAGCAGGAAGCCTGGGGGATCATCCCTTTTCCAGAGCACCATATTAAAAGGTTAAATCACTGCTCTAAATATGTGGTTACATTTTGGTGACATTTTATAGACACGAAGCATTTTTGGACAATTATTCCATGAGTGCAGAAATGAATGCACACCTACACTTCATTTAATATACAGTGAATTGCATTCCCAACTCGGAGCAGATGCACAGAAAATATTGTGTCCCCATGTCATCCCTGATTAGCCAATTCCTGTCATTTTAAGGCAGTAAGCTTGGGATTTACACTGGAGCTGCTGCCAGTTCCTGCAGCTCAGCTGCCAGACAGGGAGGTGGTTCTTCAGCACAGAGGTGGATTCAGGTTGTGCCAGCTGGACCCCAGTGCACAAGCCTGAAAAGGGAAAAAACCCCACCACAATTCCACTAAAAGAATTAACTCTTTGTGATCTATCCCTTCTTCAAGTCAGCATTTACAGAGAGAACTGATTCTTTAAGAGCAGTATAAATCACACCCAGGACAAGAGGCACCTCTGGAACAGCAAACGTGCTCCAAGGTAAACAGGGTGAACAAATCCCACAAAAAATCTGTGTGCTCCAAGGTAAACAGGGTGAGCAAATCCCACTAGAGGGTGGGAGCAAACACCACCACAGCACCTTCTACCTGGGCTCTGTTTCGTGTTTACTCCTTATTGCTAGTCAGAGGTGTGACTCTGGCACAGCACACACCTCCTTCTAATAAATCCTTTATTTGGTTGATATGCAGTGCTAATATTTGGGTAACAAGGATGATCTTTCAGGTAGCAGACTTTGCTGCTGCTGGTGGGAAGTAAGGTAAGCACAGAGCACAGCTCTAATATTTGCACAGATGAGAAAGGAGGTCACAAGGGGCTCCATTTCCTCAAGGTACTGCTCCTGCTGACGTCAGGAGACAGTGTGCATAAATATGGCCAAGAAGCAGGATTTAACCCTCCAGCAAAACCTCTGGAAACACTCACCTGGATTGGACTAGGAAAATAAGAAGCCTTAAGAGAAAAAATTAGAAGTGTTTGAGAGACAACACTGATGGTGACATCAATTTCCTCAGCAAGATGTCAAGGTGAGAAGGCTTCCAGGGAGAGGTGGGAGTGCCTTCAGTTAACCTCCAGACTCTTGGGTCTTTTTTGACTTTTTTGATCCATAATCTCTGGACCAAACCATATTTTTTTCATATTAGATCTGTTTTTCAGGATACTCCCATGCCTCTAAAATTTCTAAGGTGTAAACACATCAAAAGCTGGGCTAATCATCTGGATATGTGGATTGGAATAAAACAGGATGCAGACACAAACTGAATGCTATTTTAAGACTTGTGGTGGTAGCAAAAATCTGCAGAGATTTGTGCAGGAGCTCTTTCACTGGTTTTGGCTAAGTGCCCAGCTAAGTCCTGACAACACTTGGGATGTTCAAAAGGGAATTTTCTGTGATTATAGCATGAAATACACTGAGTTGATCTCATATCTTGCATTGGACACCACTTTATCCAAAAGCAGAGGGCTAGACTTAATAGTATTATTAAATGATAGAATTATCACGCTCTGAGTTCCATTGTCCCTGATTTTCTTCTTTCAACATTACATTTAAGATGCTGGTAAACAGCCACTGTGATAGTCAGGCTTCTGCTGAGGGTCACATACCAGAGCAACTCTTCTGTCAATCCCACACACTGCAAAGCAAGGAGGGAAAGCAGCCCCATCCTTGCTCACTGACACCAACCCAACACATTTTAAAATGCACCACAGGATGTCTCACTGGCCTGGGTGATCCCAAAGCAGACAGCTGGGACAGCAGCTGGATCTGGAAGCAAATTTTGCTCTAGCATGTAGGAGAGCTGAGCTCATGTTTCTGAGTGCAGCAGGAGTGTGAAATGCACTGACCTTTCTTTGCCAGGTTGCTGTTAGGTTCATACTTCTCAATCAGCACTTGAACTTGTTCTTGTTTGAGAGGTGGGTAAAGGATCTCATTCAGTCGTGGATCCCGCTGCTTCAAATTGATGAAGTCCATCATCTGGTCAACAGTAAGGTAGGGTTTGCTCTTGGCACCACTGGAGAGAAATTAAAGCAACAGCAAAGTCATTTTAATACATTTCCTTCAAGTCTGGTTCTGCATCTGAAACCTCCCAAGGAAACTGAAACAAGATTCATACAAAACTATCATACAACAAAAACATTGCTCCACTGTGTCTCTGCCCTAATTTATTTTGCCAAAGGTTCTCCATCAGACATCTAGGAGGAAGATCTTTGACAATGTTCAGCATTTCAGGCATCAATGGGAAGACATGGAGCAATGCTAAAAGCCTTGCATTCCTCTGAATTCTTGGAATGAAGCTATTTAAAAAAGTAAAAGAGAAAACAGCCGTGGGATTCAATCCCCACTTTGCCACAGCCACTCTGCTGGCACTCCTGGCCCAGCTATTTGGGTTTGCTGCTGAATAACAGCAGCCCTGATTTCATTATTCTGGTAATTTGTGTGGGTCCTTTTTTATAAACCTTCTAAAAGCTTTGAGGTGCTCTGCAATGCAAGCAAAAAGATGCTGTTTGGAGAGTCAGTGAAGAGAGCAGAGCTTGGTACAAGCTGTGCCCAGACAGAAAGCCAGGCTTGCTGTCCTGCCTCCATTGATCAGGCTGTGCTGGAAGTGAAGTACACAGATTGCTGCAGGGCTAGAAGCACCAGGACTTACAGAGCTCATAACTGAATGGATGAAATCAGTTGTAGCTGGCTGCTAATTTAATTTCACGGTGTGAATTCATCATACACAAATCCTAAAAGTTGCTGCATTTTTTTTGCCGGTCCTAATTAAGCTTTTGGGGGTGATTATACATATTTTCATGCCTATTTTGTGCTGTTATTGCTTATTACTCTTCTTTCTTTACTTTCTTGGAAACCTAAACTGTCCTGATCAATGCAGAAAAACAAGACCTGGCAGTTCTGCTCCTCTAGGAACAAATTCCTTTAAAACTCAAGCCATCAGAAGTGGAGGTAAAAGCCTGGGAGAGAAGGAGCCCTTGATCCAAGATTAAATAACAGTCCTGCTTGACATTTAAATCTGTTACTGGCCAGCACTGCATGCTGCTGTAGTGTAAATAACCTACTTTGCCATGGCCAGGCCAGAGAATCAGTGAATGGGGAAAATAAATGAATAAAGCAATGAGAGTCCTTCCTTACAACTCCGAGAAGATGTGGTCGATCTCAGGCCGAGGGCAGAGGTTGTTTAGGAACACTCTGTACACTTCTGGCGTGAAGTCGTCTTGGGGGATGGAATCATTCTGTGGAATGGGCAAACAAACAGTCAAAGAGACATACAGCACTGTTAGATGTTCTGTGCAAACTGAGCACTCACTTCTTGGCTGCTTTTGATTTCCTTCCTGCAACCCACAGGAGCTCAGATTCTGCAGGGCTGTAAGTTCCCCTGAATCCCACAGCAGCCTAAAGAGTACAGCTTTAAAAAATACATACAAATACATCTGTATTTTTTATTTTATTTATTATATTATATATAATATATTTATGTTATTTATTGTAGATCTGTATTTTTTATTTTTTATTTATTATTTTTTTCTTTTTCAGCTTCCATGAGGCACAGGTATCTCATCCTCTGAGCACCTGGGAAGGAGGAGGAAGGCACCTCTGCCCACCTGACCCCCTGCCCCACAGCAGAAATGGGTGCATCAGCCCTGCTGAGTTCTCTGAGCTCACCCCAGTGGTGCTGAGCCTGTGGTTTTCAGTGAGCAGAGCAGCAGCATCACAGGGGGTGAGGATGTCTCTCATCTTTCCAGAGCTGTCACACAGCTGGGGAACAATCTGGGTCACTGTGTCACTACTAATACACTTGTTCCCTGACAGCAGCAGGGATTCTGCCTGTTCCTTCCTGCAGATACACCTTCAAGATGCCACACTTCTGGGCAGGACTCAAGCAGCACAGCTTTGCCATCCATCTTTGTCCTGAACACTCAGTGTAACACACTTGACAAGCAGATTTCTTTTAGAGGAATTGATAAAAATGCTCACCTGCAGAAGACATGCCAGCATTTTTTTTTCTTACATCTTCTACAATTTAGAGTGATTTAATTTTAGAGTGATTTAAATTTAGTCCAACTTCTAGATGACAATTCCATCACCCTCACTACGTTTTTCTCTGAAAAAATCAAATTACTGGAGGCAATTACTGTCCTGGGTAGTCCTTCATCCAAAGCTGTGACATGTGGTCTCTGGGAGCACCATGGCCCACAGGATGGCTCTCCATGCTCCAAAAAGGGATGAGCTAGAGGAGGAGAATGGTAACTTGGGCACAAAGCTGCCTGCTTGGCAAAGCTGGCTGGGGCAAGCAGTGCCTGTATTACTGTGCCTGTTCAGCAGCGTTGCCAGGGGAACCTGGAGCACGGCTCAAGCTTTTGTCAGACCCAAGGAAACTTTGCTGTGTTCTTCCTGCTTCAGCTTACAATAAATAAACAATGCCACAGGCATCACTTTGTGTCCTTTCATCCAAAATCCACAGAGGCTTGAGAGGGATTTATCCTGTTTCTGTCCACAGGAGTCAATCTGTCCCACACTGACCAATCTGGGCTGTTCCTCTGCTCTGCCTGGACAACCATCTCCAGGCTCCAACATTCTAGGGTGACCCCACAGAGCCCTGTGCCCTCCTTTTTCTGGCAGACTGGGGTGGCTGCAGGGTGAGCTGATTCAGAACTTCCCCAGCCAGGACCTCCGTGTGTGTTTGTTCCACATGGGATCAATCCCTGAGCCAGGTACCTCACTGCTGCCAAAGGCAGTGCCAGGGTGGATGGAGAAGTGGGGATGCTGAGGGTACAGGATGAAAACAGCTCCTTCCAGTGAGGGCTGCCAGTGGCACTGCCCCCATGACACTGAAAAACCCAAGCTGTGGAGCTCTCAGTGCCAACACCTGTGTTTGCCTTGAGGCTGGGATTCTCAAAGCAAAACCAGGGAATTCTCCTGTTAGAGTTGGCAGCCTGCCCTCCCCTGCTCCCTCTGCTCATCAGCCCTGTCCAGCAGGGTGCTGCTCCTCAGCCAGGGGCTTTTCAATGCTTCTCTGACCACCACAGAGCTACAGCCTCCCATCAAGCCACTACTTTTTTCTTTACAAGGGATTTGAAGGTGCTCAGCTGAACAGAAGTGGATGTCTTGCAACAACCTGAGATCCAGGCTCTGATTTGCCACTCAGACCCAATTAACAGACATCAGTTTGCCTCCCTGTGTCTGCAAACACCCACTGCAAAGAGAACAACCAACATGAGCCCTCAGGCACAAGTGTACAGAACCTTTTAATAGGTATTTCCTACCAGTACCACCCTCAGTGGGCTACAGACCACAGATATCTAGATGGGAGACAGAAGCCTCCTCAGGCACAGCCTCCCACAGCTATACTTGGCTTCCAAAAGCCTGTGTGCCCCCAGGGATTAAAATACACTGCCCCCTGAGTCAGCCTGGTCTGAGCCATCCCCGTTCCAGAGGAACCACCCACACACCTTATGGGCTCATCTCTGTGACACCAAAGAACAGAGCACAAACCTTCTGCACCACACGAGAGAGAGCATCCCTCCTTTCCAGCCTGGCTTAACACTGCCATTCCATTTTATTCCTTGATTAGACTCTACTAAATTCAAACCCTGCTGATTTAGGACTTGCCTGCTAACCTGCCTGCTTTTATAACATCTGTATCCAGTCTGTTATGTATTTGGCAGCATGAGAGCTAATTCAGATTATTTGCACAGACTGGACTCAAGAGCTGGTTATTTTATTTTAACACTCAAGCTCACTGGTGCTTCATTGTGAACCCTGGCATTAACTAGAAGGCAAAAAACACTTTTCACAGCCAAAAGGCCAGCTAAAATAAAGCTCTCCAAATTCTATTTAAGGCACCTTTAACCAAAACAAACAAAAAATATCCAACAATAACAAAAAGCAACCCCATTTCCAAAAGATAGCCAAGATTTAAAAAAAACCAAACAACATAGGGGAATCAGATGGCAAACTCAGAAATTCATTGGGGTATTTTAAAACTTTGTTTAAACATTTATTTAAAGATCCTTCTGCTTTCAGATCTGCTGGATGATGACTGTTCCAAAAACCAGAGCTTGACCCTACAAGACTCCACACAGGCCAGCTGTGACCCAGAAAGAGAGAAATTACTAAAGCCATGCTTTGAAAAGTGCTTGACTTGAGGCCTATGGGGCATCCCACTGTGCTCATGCCCTGCTGCTCAGCACTGCAGAGAACCCATCCCTTATTAAGGCCCTTAAAGACAAAACAAAGGATTTATTTTCAGCAATTCCGAGGATCCTCTCTGGTGCTATTCCTCAGGAGGAAAACAATTACCTGGGCAAGGAGAACTCTTGCTCCTCTTGCACAAAATGCAGAGCCTGCAGGTCGTGCCACAGGGTCTCCTGGCACAGACCCCCCAGGGAATTCCCTGGGGAGTGGGGCTGATGGAGGGGGTACCTGTCCTGTCACAGAAAAGCCCACACAGGGACACTGTCCCCTGGCCCCCGTGCCCAGGGCACTGTTGGAGGCACATGAGGGACTGGCCCAGGTTGAAGATTCACTCCTCAGTTCCAGGAGCTGCAGCACACATGGTGTGAAGCTCATGGCCAACGAGCTCCATATCTTCCCAGAGCAATGAGAGGTGTGCAAACTCAGGGGGAAAATCCAAAAGGCAGGATATGAAAATCCAGAGCCTGAACTGCTAACATCCATGAGAGACTTCCATGAATTCTCTGAATAATTTGGTGTCATTTGGCTGAGCGGGACTCCCTGATATTCATGTCTTGCATGCTGCTGGAGTCCATTGCTCTTCCAAGGCTTTATGGGAACACCATGTGTCCTGCAGTACAATAGGGCAGAAAAGCTGGAAGCTGAAGCTAAGAATTTCACTTACTCAAATAAACAGGAACACAAAGGAAAGGAGCTGTGGTTGAAGTTCTGCTTTACTTCTATTCCCTTACCTCCATGAAATTCAGTTTTGCCCTTCTACAGTATTTTCCAAAGATGATCAACACAGTTCTCTTTGGTGTATGCAGCACATTTCCCTTTTGTCCCAACCAAAGAAAGGATCTACTTCATACTCTGAATAATTTTCAAGATGGTATCCCAGCAACAAGCATCCAGCAGTGTGTATGTAAAACTGGCTCTACTTAGATAAATAGCAGGAAAAGGCTGCAGTTTCTTCCAAAGACCCAAATGATATTTAAATTTTCTTTTCAAAGACACGTAGTAAACGGAAGAAATAAATCAGCTGATTCAGAGAGCAGTGCTTCAGAGATTTTTTTTTTGCACACTTTGTCTTGTTTGCTATCAATTAAATGGAAACTCATCTTTAAAACCTTTCTCTCCACATTTCTAACCTCACAATATACTTCAGATAAGCTCATTATAGTATTTTACACCTACTTTGCTGACATTCCTTGGAATTTTATTTAAACCTACGAAGGAAGGTCTCACTGTAAGGGGTGTCTGAGGGTTGGCTGGGGAAGATTCTGCTCCACTGTTCTGGAGCTACAGGAATGGGCTCTGTTAAACCACTGGGGGAGCAAATGTCAAGGAAATCTCACAGCACAGAGCTTTGTATAAGTCAGGGGATCAGGAGATGCAGGCTGGCTCTGCTACAGAAGGGTTGTGCCCCACCTCTTGGGCCCCTGAATGCAGGAATTATCCTGCAAGAAGCTTTCTTGGGATCAAAACCCAGCTTGAGCAGGGAGGTGGGAGCACATGTCCCACTGTGGCTGCTCCCAGCCTCACCCACTCTGTGACTGTGACTCCAGCATTAACTGGAATCACCTGCTCAAGGTCACTCCATGGAAAAAAGCCTTCTTGAGGGCCAGGTGCCATCCTGGAGATGCTCTGGGTTGAGGAGAGCTCCTGGATGAGCAGGATGCAATGGCTGCATCCCTGCAGTGTTAGCAGCTTCCACACCACATTTCCACATTTCCTTCATGCACCTTTAGGGTAAGGCAGGAGGGTTTATCCTGTCACTTATCTGCAGCTACAGATCACACCTCAGGCTAACACTGAAATTGTGCAACAGTCACCCATTCCTAAAATGCCCTCACAGGATTCCTCCAGGACAGGTCACACAAGCTCTGCCCTTCCTTTGAATCCTTTCAGGCTTCTTCCAGTGCCCCTGATCCTAAACAACTCCAACCCAAAGGCACTCAGAGGGGTCTCAGGAACCTCAGGGTGGGACAGCCAGAGATGCTGCTGAGGAGCCATCCAGAGCAAAGGCAGCACAGCAGGCCCAGCCAAGCCATGGCCCAGCTCACAGGAGAGGACACAGCAGCCAAGCCAAGCCAAGCCAAGCCAAGCCAAGCCAAGCCAAGCCAAGCCAAGCCAAGCCAAGCCAAGCCCAGCCCTGCTTGTAGGAGTGTCGGGGGGTAGGACGGTCAGGATGGATGGAGATGAGAGATCTCTGCAGCCAGGTCGTGGAACTTGGGGTTTATTGCAAAGGGCCTGGGTGCAGGGCCCTGCTGGGAGCTGCCAGCCACAGCTCAGAGCAGGCCTGAGAGAAGAGAGGGGCAGAGAGGATGAGAGGGGGAGAGAGTAAGAGGGGAAGAGAGTAAAAGGGGTAAGAGAGCGAGGTTCTCATTACAATACAATAAATCATCTTCTGTGTTGAATACTCTAATTTTTACTAACTAATCTAGTACAAGATACAAATCCTATAGCATTTACATACAGCCTATAAGAATCATTACATTACCATCCTGTGTTACATTTTAAACCCTAAAAGCTCCACTTTGGGCCCCTTCTGCCAAGCTGTAGGGTCTGCTCTGCCCCTTGGGCCTGTCTGCAAGCAGAGGGTGTTGTTCCATCAAAAGGGGATCACCTTCAGCCAGCCACACCATTGTTTTCCAGTAGTTCAGTAACTCAGGTATCTCAAAGCTTGCTTTCATTTCAATCTCACTTATAGTTTCCATATTCTCCAAACCTTTTGCCAGACAATCATACTTATAAGGCTTTGCTGTTCCATCTTCCCCAGCAAGAGCTCAGTGCTTACCCTGGAGGAGGGCAGGTTGCAGGCCTCCAGCGCCGTCTCCACGCGCTTTCTGTCCGAGGAGAACAGGCGGTAAATGCTGCACAGGAGCACAAACACAGGGGTTTGCTTTAAACACATGCCTGGATGGCCCTTGTGGCCAAGGACTGAGTATCTCCCAGCAGTCTATTGCCTCTTTAGCTATTTATTTCCATTTGCTGGCTGCTCAGTACAGAGGGGAGATTGACAGTGCTCGGTTTTAACCCTACCCCACACCAGCCCCTATCACAGCAGGAATTTATTTCAGCCATCACTGGTCTCCTCATTCCCCCAGTGACATGCAATTTGATTCTGTTTATTTACACATATCCCTGAGATAAAGAAATTATGCTGCTTTTTTTTCTATTTATTTTTAATTTTCACAAGTGGAAAGAACCGGGGCAGAGAGGCAGGATGTCTGTGCCCAAAGGGCATTTGAGCAGAGACACCTCATCATCACTGTTATAAAGAGAGGGTAAAATTATTCTTCTAGGCACAGGGGTCCCAAGCACATCCCAAACACATGTTCACAGCCCAAAGTCAGCAGAGAGCACGTGGCAAGGAAGGGGAACAGCACTTACTTCTTCAGAGGAATGCGTCCCTCTGGAGTCACCTGCAGCTTGAGTTTTGTGTAGCTGTGGAGAGAAAAGCACCCTGCTTTATTTTCACAGCATTTTCAAGGACCTTCCACCAGCTTCCTAGCTCTGGGCTAGTGCTCTGATCATGTGGCAAGTCCCACTCAGCTCCTTCTCCCCATATGAAAACATGGTGGGATATCATTATTGACTGCAAACCTACTGTCTGTCCTGAGAGAAATGTAAATGAGTTTTGCAGTAACATCATCTGGTGAAAAATGCAGCAACACTTAAATATTTCAGAGGAGATTTTTTTTGGTTTTTTGTTAAAAAACTCAGCCTTTTGTTAAAAAACTCAGCTTTTTCACTTCACCCACTGGTCTGCCAAGAGAAGAAGAAACTGCATGGTTCTAATAAACTTTCCTTTTCTTCCCAACAGAAAATGCCATTAGCAACCACTTCAAAAACACAGTGCATGCTGAAACTAGGATGACTGGGATAAGAACATTTCCACAAATCCTTGACTGCCCACAGTTTCATCTTCTGGAAACTGAAGCCTTTCGTGCTACTGTGTCACCAAGCACAACTCCGAGCACTGAGGAAGATCAAAACAAAAAAATCACAGCAGCTATTTAAAAAAACCCAAAGTTTCTTTTATTTTGCCTTCTATTTTTTCAAAATTTTGCCTACATTTTGGTGACATTGAGTGTTTTCCTCTATAACCAAGGAAGTTAGGAATAACAGAAGATGGGCAAAAGCTGTTTATTATTGCACTTCCAGTGCTCCATGGAACTGAATGTCATACAGAAAAACCCTTCATTCTGCCCTAATGCAATGCAGTTTTCTCTTTCAACAAAAGGGTTCTGATAGGACTCCAACCAACCCTTTGCTTAGTACACCAATTATAATGGGGAAATAATTTAATCTTCAAAGTCATACATTTCTTAAGTGACTGATTTGGCATCCGTGCAGAGGAGCTGGGAAACCTTACGGTTTCCAAGTGATTTATTAATTAGTGGGAAAAGACACAGGAATGCCATGCTTGCCTGCCACTGAATCCACACAGTGTGTCCAGTGACTTCATCTCCAATTAATAGGGCTTGAAAACCTGCCAAGGAACAGCTCCAGACAGGGAGCTCTGCTGTGGCATGTGATGAGACATTTCTCCCCTGGTTTGGGTAGGAAAGGGTCCATTAGGTACAGCCCAACCCTCCCCACACCAGAGCTGCCAGCAGAGCCCACTGGGCACCTGGGGATTTCTGGGGCAGGGAATTGAAGAACAAATCCCCCTCCAAGCCCATCTCCAGCCTGTGGAGCTGAAGGAAGTCACAGCTCAGGTGGGCACAGTCCCCACTGCCAGCAGGCAGGGCCAACAGGAAATGTGAAATGTTCCCATCCATCTGGGATTTTGTCAGCCTAAAACATCCCTGCTGCCCCAACACACCCTTATCAGACACAATGCTGGATTTCCAACAACACCCACCCTTCAGAGCTGCCTCCAGAACTCCTGCATGGGGAGGAAACACACACCCATAGATGCACAGCCCTCCCTCTCTCCCACAGCAGGCACCTGTGGCTCTGGGGGATTAAATTCAGCACTCTGGAACATTCTGACTCTGAGGGAAGCTAATGGAAAGAGCCTCAGAAAGCCCAGGAAAAGGGGAGGTTAATTTTGGAAGGAAGAAGGTTTTAGGAAGTTAAGTTTAGTATTTAGCTGGTCTGAACCCTGCCTGTGAGCAGGGAAAGGTGTTTGGGGATGACACTAAGCTGACTTTAAGCAGCTAACTCACAGCCTGGGGAGGTGCAGCCCCTCTTTTAGAAGCCCAAAAGGCCAGTGAGTATCCCAGTTCAACACCAGCACTTTCTGGCAGGCTCAAAAACTTTCTCTCAAAGCTCTGATTTCCACAAAACTGTCTCTCATCAGCTGAGAATTGCTAACGTCAGGTTTAGCTCTCTTCCCTTTCAGGTGTGTATTTCACCCAAACCTTCTCACAAACAGCTGTTCTGCTTCATGGAAAGTAACTCAGAATCTGCCCACTCTGCCAGGCAACCCAGAGGAATGAATTCTCTCTGGATCACATGGAAACCAGAGCGAGTGTACTGAAGAAAAGGGACTTCTGGCATTTCTCTTTTTTGTTTTGCTATCAATAAAAGACAAAAAGGAAAACAAACCAGAAGTGGTTTGTCAGTCCAGAATATTCTTTCCTTTTAAATGGAGACTTTCAGCCTACAGCTGAAGCTACAACTTTACAAAGGGCAGGGAGCATTCAATCCTGACTTTTTCTGCAATGATTTTATAGTCTGCCAGGAGAACCCTAAAAAGGATTTTTGCCTAGATGCCTTCTGGATAACAGGCTTTTTAGAGCCACAGGAAGCAGGAGCTGTGTTTACAGAAGTGACAAGGCAGCAGAGCAGAAACAATGGATGCCAAGGTGAGTAAGAAGCTGGAGGAAGATGATGCAGAGGGAGGAGCAGCTCCCCAGGGCGACAGCCAGGGCCACTTACGCCTTCTCCAGGAACGCGTCCCTCGACATGTTCTGGGCCAAGAGATTTGTTGCCAAACTGAACACTTCATCTGACCATTCCTGTGGAAGAAAAAGTGAATAAATGAGGCTCAGTTTAGATGTTTAGTGTCACAGACATCTTTTATGAACAATCCTTTCCTTAGGATTTTTCCTCCTGAGAAGCTGAGGGGCCTCAGGAACAAAATGTAAGCAATGGTTATCTGCTGCTGTGGAATGCAACAGGTGCATCTGGGATTGGTCTCATGGGGTTGTTTCTAATTAATGGCCAATCACAGTCAGCTGGCTCGGACTCTCTGTCCAAGACACAAGCCTTTGTTATTGATTCCTTCTTTTTCTATTCTTAGCTGGCCTTCTGATGAAATCCTTTCTTCTATTCTTTTAGTATAGTTTTAATGTAATATATATCATAAAATAATAAATCAGCCTTCTGAGGCATGGAGTCAGATCCTCGTCTCTTCCCTCAACCTGAGACCCCTGTGAACACCGTCACAATTTAATGATACAATGCAACATATTTTTGGAAATTATGCTTTGAAGAAAAGGGCCTAATTAAAGCCTGAACTTGATTTTACCAATTACATCTTCCCTCCTCATCTGTGAGACCTGTTTTTCTCATGCCACAAAAAAAAAGACTGTTACAAATTGAAGTCCTGACTCTATCCAAGATAAGAAACAAGCTTATAAACTCCCCCAACCAGTAGAAATATACAGGAGTACATTTCAATTACTCTGATGTACAAGGAAGATGCAACTCCAAAGAACTCTTTCTCTCTGATTGCACTTCCTCACACTGTGGTCCTATCCCTCACTAAATATTTTTCCCTCTTGTTGGTGCAGGGAAGAAATGTGATAGAATCATGGAATGGTTTGGGTTGGAAGGGATGTCCAAAAGGATCCAGATGGACACTTCCCCTAGACAGGCTGCTCCACATTGCTCCAGTCCTTCCCCTGCCTCCCTGACCTTTCCTGGGTTCCCAGCAGGGCTGGACCATGATTATAAACTGAATTTTAGACTCAGAGTTTGTGCTGCTCTCTCTCCTCCCTTGCAGGTCTCTCTCACAGATTTTCATTGACAGCTTCAGGGCATTTTTCCTTTCTAACCTGATGCTTATTCACAGTCTTTAATTGCAAACCTTTTTCATCACAACTGTGGTTTTGGATTGGCTTCGTTTCACCCCACTGAAAGAAAGGGAAGAAAACAAGCAGTGCCTTTGCAAACACTGTGATTGTTTTTTTGTTTTAGTTGACAAAGCTTTCAGAGTTTTGTTCCAAACTAAAGTTATGTTTCCTTTCCTAACAGTCCAATTCCAAAATTCCCACTGTCACACTCTTTGGGAAATATTCCCTTCTCCTTGGCCTTTCTTTTTCTTGAGAAAAAAATATATATTAAAAAAAAATGGGGGATTCCATTCTGATAAAAATGGATAGGGATGAGAAGTGCCATTAACTTCCACTAAAACAAATGTTCCTGTGTCACTTTGGAGCTTAGAGCCTGTTTTACCAAAAAAATCCTCATTTTTCCACATGACCAGGTGATTGATTTGAGAAGCTGGGGGGGTTTTCCATCTCTTTTATATGCTAGGGTTTTTTCCCTGATACCAGACCTTGTTCCTGAAGCTGGTCTCCCACCTGAGCTGCCAAGGGTAAGGCTGCCTGCATGCCCAGTGTTTTAGTGGCCTTTGATGTCCTCCAGCTCTCAGACCCTGAGCCCATCCCATTCAGCCCTCAGCAACAGAGATAACACCTCTCCTGTGGCTGCTGTGTCTGCAAGAGAAACCTTCTTCCCTCACACACAGACTTGTTCTGGAGGCAAATCAGTGCTCCCTCCACCTTCTTGTGCCACTCTTCTTCTTTAATTGTTTTTTCCTTCTTAGGTCTAGTCTGAAAAAGCCAGGGGTGTGAGAAAGCAGAGGAGGAGGAGTCAGGCTCGCTAGCAACACAACTGCTTTGCTGTGAGTCCTGGAACAGAGAGCAGCGTATTAAGTGTAGCATCTGTTTTTCTTCTTGGCAACTCATTTTTCCAGGCTCAAAATAGGCTCATCTTGTAAACACTGCTTTGTTTAGGCACTAATAATAGCTGCTCAGACTTCTCCCTGTGACACTAACGGCCACAGAGACTAACACAACACAAAATACTCGCTGGAAATCGAAAATACACTGCCTTTTAACAGACCTTGATGGACTGTGTTCATCCTGCTGCTTCTGCTGGGCTTGAAGCTGAAATATTTTGTGTAGAACAGAAGTAGGGCACTCCAAGAGTATCCCACACCCCCAGCTCTTCCTTTGCTTTGTCCGAGTGCTTGTTGACAGGAATGTGAGGGGAACTCACTCATTATGTGCCTGTCACACACATTATTTATATCAGCAGCCGTGCCATTTGTTCCATTCTGCTCCTCTGCTGGCTTTTCCTGGCTCTCCAAAGCAACCCCATCACTCTTGCCAGACACTCTGAGGGCTGCCTGCAGGCTGAGCCACTCCTAACTGTGCAGTGTTCACAGGGGTTCCAGGATGAGGGGAGGGACCAGGATCTGACTCCATGCTTCAGAAGGCTGATTTATTATTTTATCATATATATTATATTAAAACTATACTAAAAGAATAGAAGAAAGGATTTCATCAGAAGGGCAGCTAAGAATAGAATAAGAAGGAATCAGTAACAAAGGTTTGTGGCTTGGACTCTCTGTCCGAGCCAGCTGGGCTGTGATTGGCCATTAATTAGAAACAACCCCATGAGCCCAATCCCAGATGCACCTGTTGCATTCCACAGCAACAGATAATCAATGTTTACATTTTGTTCCTGAGGCCTCTCAGCTTCTCAGGAGGAAAACTCCTAAGGAAAGGATTTTTCAGAAAATATCATGGCTACACCTAAGCAGGGCACCAGCAACACTTGCTCACTGTCTCTCCCCTTTTAGGGCCCAGCCAGCCCAGAGCCACAGCCAGAAAGCCAAGATCAGAGCATGTGCCAAGGATCACATCATCCCTGCAGCCACTGCTCTGAGCCCCTGGCACGATGGGGAGCAGCAGTACTGAGGACAGAGCTTAAAAATAAAGAGATGCTTGGGCCAAGGTGTGCCTTGCTGCTCCAGCTACCAAAGGGCTCCATTTCCCTGGGTTTGCTGCATGGCAGAGCGCAGAGCCCACAGCCCAGCCTTGTACCAGCAATTCCAGCCCACAGAGCTCAGGGGGAGCTCCAGGGGATGGAGGGCTGCTCTGTGTGGAGAGCAAACAGCCAGCTGTGGGAAGGGTACAGCAACCTCCAGAGTGCCATGGGTGCTGCAGCCTCTGCACAGATGTGATACAACAGGAAAATACAAATCTGGGCTTTTTGAAACAAAACAGGGCTGCAGCAGTGCCAGCAAGCACAGCACTGATCCCTCATGGGAGCACAAGGACCTGACCTGATCTTCAAGAAGCCACATCCATCATGGTAAGAGAGAGCTTCCTGCACCTGATCCCCTCCTGGCTGTGTCCTCCACCCCAGTTCATCTTCTGCCATTCCTGTGAACTTTGCTGATGGCTAATTCAGCTGCTCAGTGCTGTGGCAGGGAGCACATCAGCAGCAGCTCCTGTGGAAATGTGTGCTGCTCAGTGCAGTCATCGTCTCTCTTCCTCTGCATGCCTCATCAGGCTACCATGAGACATTCAGTGCAACAGAAGAGATGAGACCTTTTTCATAAGAAAAGGCAGCACAGAGCCTTGAAAACTCTTCCTTCAAATCAGGCCTGACTGTGTGTGAAGGCAAGGTCCTCACACATTTCTTTTTGGTGGGAGGTTAACAAAGCAAGCTGCTGAAATTCTACACTTTCAGAATTTCATTTTTAAAAACACCATATCAAATGGATGTGAATTTATTTTATTCTACTGATCAAGCTCTTACATACACTAGGGAAGATAGAAAAATAAAGATGTATGCTGGAAAGAATAGGATAGAGTGACTTGTGAATCATCCTTGATGACATCATTTTACTTATGGAGGAACTCATCAGCTCTTAGTGAGGCATTTTACCCAAAGCTCATCAAACTGAGGAGAAACAGATTTCCTGGGGCTCTGCACAGGGCCCTGCATGGCCAGGATGGGCAGTGCAGAAAGAACAGAGCTGCCATGAGAGGCACCAAAGAGAGTGAAAGGGCTGGGAACAAGGAGATGTTCCCTTCTGAATCTGCTGGATTTGGGAAGAGAGGGAACTGCCATGGGAGCAGCCAGAGGTTGATGGGCTGGACTTCTTCATGTTGGGAGTGGAGACAGGGAAAAGGAGCATTTGCTCAGAACAGGGTTTGAGAATGAACTCTGGTGCCTCTGCAGCAATCTGTGGATGCTCACAGGTAAATCCTACCCCAGACAGGCTCTCTCAGAGGGAAATAAGTGAGGGCTCTCTCAGTGCTGCTTCTTTCCCCACCAGGACACACCTTCCTGCCTGCCCTTTAGACCAGGGCCTCATGAATTCCAAGCTGCATTCTTTGATCAAAGCAGGTGCCCCTCAGCTCATCACTGATGTGCTTCCAACGCCAGTTACTTTCTCCTGGAGCAATGGACACAAACCAGCACACTGACATTTCTATTTCCTGCACCTCGGGCAAGCTGAGTAACCCAAGACTTGCATTCTCCTACTGTTCCCATAACTTGGCCAGTGGATGTGAGCAGCAGAGTTTGTAGCAGAAAAGGCAAAGGGAGAAATCCTCTAATGGAATGATTTTAATTGCCTCATTAAGACCATTACAGTTTACTTTGCCTTTCTCCTTAAGGGAGCTCTGGTCAACACTTGCCACACAACTTGAAAAACAAGGTGTCACAAATGAAGGGTTAACCAAAAAATATTCATGCACTGAAAAGGAAAGGTGGGAAGGATTTCTATTGGCACTTGCTTTCCCTGGAACATCAGAAGGGTCCAAATCTGCAATTATGACGCTGGAAACGCCTTGTACTGACATTCCTCCCCAGAGCTCCCTGAGAGATGACTTGGGCCTGATGTGCTTATTTATTACACTTTCTCTGACTCACTGCACGGGGCTCAGAGACAACAGAGACCAAATTCTGTGTTCTGGTTCATATAAAGTTGGTAAACAGGTTCAAAGGGGAGGAATTTTTAGATGTGTTCAACAGTGATCAAAACTGTTTTGATTCCAACAATCAGGATATTTAACATGGCCTCAAAGCACACACAGTTCATTTGCAATGCCTTAAAAATTGCATCCCCAGACCACAGCACCCAACTGATCAAATATTAATTTATTTGCTCTATTGCATTTCCAAATAAAAAGGAAGACTCAGATTCTTAATTACTCGGATGGTGAGAGTTACTCAAGATTTAGAGCAGCCAAGCTTTTACAAAATATGATTTTATCTGCTTTAGGATTCCATTATCAAACAGAAAACAGCCCTAAAACACCCATTTCTGTGCTGTTTTAGCAAATAGATTAGGACTCACTGACTGCTGGCTAGACAGGAAAGTGAAAAAGAAGGACATAATGATGTCTTCTGATTTGGGTGATTTTCCCTGCTCCTTGATAAGGGACAGCAATTTCTGCTGGTAAAGCTTTAGCATACCTTTTCATTTTCCTTCATCAGCGTAGCTCCTTTTTCTCTCCTGAAGAGTTATTTGAATTGCTTTCATTTCTGCAGTGTTAAGATTGCTCACCCTTGCATTTTCAAGCCTAAGAACAGCACTTCCCTCTCAGCTCTTCATGGACCACCACAAACTCCCACAAACTCCTCTATCTCTATTCTTCTATGTCTAAAAGAACTGGAACTCGTGGTTTTGCCAATTGGCTAAAGAAGATTAGCAGAAATGGGGATTTGGCAAGCAGAAATGTCCCCTCCTTGCTGAAGGCTTTCATCCTATGACCTTTTTGCACCTGGCCTAACAATCCTCATGGCCTGTGAGGTGTTAAAATAATCCCTTGCTGTTGTTAAATCCCAGCAGGCTGCAGAGAAGCTCTTTTCACACCATCTGGTGAAGGCCAGGATGTAAAAATGCCCTGTGGAAAGTGTTCTGTGCCTGGATGGCTGGAGGCTGGGAGCAGAGCGTGCCCACATGAGTGCAAGGGGAGAGAGGAGAAGCTTTGGGATGTCTGCTGGAAACAGATAAAGCAAAAGTTCCCAGTTTATTAAACAGAATTGAATTGTAGAGAAATTGGAAAAAGGAGGAACAAACTCAAACACAAATGTGCTAAGTGTAATTTTATGTTGTGGGTTGGACAGAGGAAACTGATGGACCTGCACAGAAAAAAATACTTTTCTAAGAAAATGATATTGACAACAAGCCTTATCAAGGGCTCTCAGCAGGCAAAATGTGATGCTGCTACTGAAACACTGATGTGTGTTTGGGGAGCCACAGTGTAACATCTCATTCCTGAGCTAAAATTTGTGTGTAACACTCTTTTTACTGTGATTATTTGGGCTTTACAAGCAACGTTCTGAACACGAGCACACTTAGCAGGGGCATAAATCTTGCTGAATAAACTCCTTGGGAAAAAAAAAACAACAACAACAACCACAAAACAAAAAAAGCTTGCACATTTCTTCTTGGGAACTGAGTGGCCCAGCTCCAGAACAGAACTGTGCTTCATCTCACAGCAGCTCCCACTTTCAGCTGAGGTAGCCCTACCCCAAAGCCTGAACTGGCTATGACAGAGCTCCTTCTGGCAGGTGTGTTACCTTTGCAATGTCATCCTGGAATGCCACCAGGTTCAGGTAGGAGATGTTGACCAAGTCTGGCCCATACACCACGGTGATCATCCTGTTTTCCAGCCGGCCTCCCGCGTTCCCAGCGTCCAGCAGCTCCCGCAGCTTCGGGTCCTGCAGGGGAACAGCCACCAAAGGGTTAAAAACTGCTGCACATACACTGCACTGAGAGAGGTGCAAAAACTGCAAACACTCCCACTTGGGAAACCTGGGTCATTCTGAACGTTTTAAACACGTTGGCCTCTTGGTTCTGATCCGGCTAATGACTCATTCAATAGTTGAAGTTATTAGCCCAGAATAAAAAGGAAATCATTGCTGTAAATCCTCCAAAGCTCTGAGCTCTGTATTGGTGCTGTGCACACTCAGAGCTGTCCAGCTGATGGCTGCACAGTCCTGTTTTCAGTCATTTTGCTGCAGAAGTCAAGCAAACACAAACTGTCAAAACAACACAATCTGTCCAAAGGCTACTGTCCTCAGCAGTGATTTTAATGGATTTTAGATAAAACTGAAAATGAGAACTTAAGTTTTTCCTAAGGAATTAAGAAGACTTCTGGAATTAACTTTCTTAAACTCTATGAAATGATTAATGGGATTTTGGTGTTGCTCTCCTCTTTCTTCTTCATGTTCAACAGGTCATGTATTATTGAAATTATTAGTTATACTCCATTTAGATTTAGCTTTTAGCCTTTCCCCCCCAGTTTGTATCCAATCCAGAATCATAGACTCATCTAAGTTGGAAAAGACCTTTAAGAGCATCAAGTCCAGCTGTTCCCCCTGCACTGCCAAAGCCACCCCTAACCCATATCCCCAAATGCCACCTCCACACACGTCTGGTAAAGCCCTCCAGGGATGGTGACTCAGCCCCTTCCGTGGGCACCTTGTTCCAGCCTGCCAGAGCAGCCACCACCCAACACTTCTGTGAAGGAAAGCTCAATTCAAGGATTTTTATCTGCTATTAATAGCCTGAACCTCAGCTGCACTGGCAACCTAAATGTGAGTAAAAACCTCAGGTTATTTGGTGACTCTGCTCATGTCTGTGAGGCTGCTCCATTTCCAGGAAACGCACTCAGTGTGTTTGAAATGAGGAAAACGGGTCCCTGGCCTCGTGGTGAAGTTTATGAAGACAGATGAAAAGCTGCCCTGCATGACTGGATTCAGCCCTTTGCAAAGGGCCTGGATAATGGGAAAGCTCAGCTTTCCTAGAAGGCAAGAGTGCTCAGTCTCCTACAAAAACTAAAAAATGGCTAGCAAGAGAATCCCTGTGGGATGGCAGATGCTGTGCAGAGATCAAGTTATTTCAAAACTGACACAATAAATGCACTGCACTTTGAATTTCACTCTCCCATGAACCTTCTCCCTGCACTGCCTGCATACATTCAGTTTGTGGTATTCTTAATATTTCCTAACTTTTGGAATAAGTATCTACATTTCCACCAACTGATACCAATTAAATTTAAAATAATAAGGTGATTAAAAAAGGCCATTTTTCATGGATCTTGCAGGAAATCCTGTACCAACAAGACATCAATCCAAAGGGCATCTCCTGATTGGTATCACACCTTCTTGGAGGCAATGGAGCTGTGTGTGTGTTCACCAAACACTTCACCAGATTTAGGAAAACATTTTTGGAGCATGAGGTAGAAACTGAAAAGAAAGTACAAGGCTGTCTATCATAAGTGCTGAGCCTCTTTAAATACTGGTATGATGCCAAGTGTTACAGGAGAACAGACAGAACGATCCTATTTAAGGGCTCTGTAAATGGTGAATATCATTGTGCTCCCAGACAAAGATGGTTTCGTGGGTAAACAAGTTAATCACAGCCTTTCACAGGAGAGAAACACAGGAGGGGGATACAGAAATAGTAGTTGTGTTTCAGAGATTTCAGAGCATTCAAAGCAGAAAGACAAAGAAATGGTATCATTTAGATCTGGGAGAAGAGCTAGAGAAATGCCCTGCAGTTGCTAAGTCAGTCATGGTGCATTACTTGATGGGTTCCTTTCTCTTTTATTTACAGGCTGGATGTTTCAAAGCTTTGTTTTATGTCTCTGGGAGATGAGAATCCATCTCCTTTCCATTCCAACCCCAAATCAGACAGATAAATGCCTCTGCTCAAGGGCCTGTCTGGGAACAGCATCATTCTTCCTGGGCTCAGACAGAGGGGGATTGTCTCTCTGCTTTCCTCCTTCCCCACCACTGGCACTGCTCCCTCCCTCTCCCTGGCTGTGCCTCCTGCTCACAGCTCCACTCTGGATCATGGACTGCAGCGGCAGCACCAAAAGGAGAGGGCAGAACCCCCTTCTTCTGTATTTACACCTGGCCAAGGATGTCTCAGGGGTGAATCACACTCCACTTGGACCAAGACATGCACCAGCCACAGAATAAAGCAAGAAACATATTTGCAATGAGATGCTTTTTCCAAGGAAATTCATCCAAAGCAAAGTTATCTGGCACTGGCTCGGTTTTTCAGAAGCAGAAATTAGTTGCAAATCAAGCAATGCGAGTGTGGATTTGGTTTCCCAAACCCAAGGGGTTTTTTGCCAGGTTTTCCAAGCAAGCAGTTAGACAGACCATTGTCTTTGGGCTGCTGTGTTTGAATGGCTGAAATGTGAATTTCTCTGCTGTGTTTAAGGCTTGTTTAGCAAAGTTGGAAGCACACAGTCCATTACAGCAGTGCACTGTCCAGCACCACCCAGCAGCTGTTCATAAAAGGAATACACCACAAGTCCTGGGCTGTCTCAGTGCAGCCTGCTGGGGGCCCCACAGACCCCAAAGACATATTTTAATAGCTGTTTTTTAGCTTTTTTTTTATTTTCTATGTTTAATTTCAGTGCAAGAGAATAATTTTGATGCTAACATGACTCACAGCTGTGCTGACCCCTGCCATGGGTGTATTTGCCCTTCAGGGGTGACAGATGCCCTTGTCAGTGACAACCTCACCCTTAGCTAATCATCTAGGTGCTAATTAGTGCTAGGATCTGAGGTTCTCACACACCAAACCCTACTGCCAGCTCCCACGTTCGTTCCTCATTCCTCAGCTCTCTTGTTACCCCCTTTGCTGCAGGCACTGTTAAGGAGATGAGCAAAATATCCTTTACCAACATCTTGAAGGCTCTCGGTGCTCTATGAATCAAAGCCCTTTTGAAAATGTCAGCAGGTTTTCCCGTGGAGATGGCAGGAAAGCACATGGGGAAAAAAACAGACCAAGCAGCAAGACCAAATTTAGCTTCTTTCATGTAAATGGGATTGATTTTGGTGATTCCATTTTGGGGAATGACACTGCCAAGCCTGCTTGCTGGTTGGGGTTGTGTTTCATGCACTGGCTCACGAGTGGACAGATTGGTTTTGGGATAAACTCTTTGCTAAACTGGGGCCTAATTAGCAATATGCTGAGCTCTTTGATGGACATTCAGAAGAATTACACATATTTAATACTGATTACAGCAACTTTTGGAACATCTGAAGTTTGGGAACCCACCCATGGGATGGCCAATGAACAGCAGCCATTGGCAATACCCACATAACTCATCCAAGTTCCCTTTGTAGCTCAATATTTTAAGTCTTTGATGTTTCCTTTTGCTTCTTGCAGTCAAAAGGGCTCAGCTTGGTTTTCCCCTTCCACTGGAGTCTGGTAGGAGCTTCAGCTCAAGGACTCTAAGTACCTGAAGGCTGCCCCAGAAATAGGTCAGGAAAATCAGTGTTTGGATGGGACAGTGCAGCTTAAATTCCCAGAGGGAGATGGAATTTGTGTGGAGGCAAATGTGGAGGAGGTGATAAGGATGGTGTTGGCAGCACAAAGAGCTTTAGAATCTATCAAAAATCACATTAGTCATGTCAAATTGAGGCTAAGGTTGGTCAGAGGATTGGAAAAAATCTTTGGAAAAAAAATCTTCCCTATTTGGTTCTGCTGTCTTGGGAAACTTATCAAAGAAAATATACCTTAAAACAATGGGAAATAAAGAGAGAATAGAGAAAAAAATTAACCAGAAACATAAATTTAGAAAAAAGCTTATGGAAGTCCTACCATTTTCATGAACAAATGCAAAATAATGACTTTTTGTTAGAAACCAGGGTCCTGTAGACAGATGGATAAAAATAGATTTCAATCAGACTTCCCTAACTGTCTCCTGCTCTATTTCCTTTTCACTGGAAATCATAAGAATAACACAAACTTAGAGAGGCAGCTCAGCCACATTACAATCCCTGCTTGCCACTGTGATTGGTGTTATTAAAATGTAGGTCCTAACCCTGAAATCCCAATTAGTGTGTGCTCTGCACAGCACAGCAAATGCCATAACATCTCTTATTAGTATCACCAGCTCCTTAAACTGTTTTTTTCTTCTGCAAACCTGCAGCACACCATGTGCCTGTGGAAATGCTCTGGTTCTTCATGTATGGTTATAAAAGGCTGCCACGAGGTCCTGTGGCACCCAAATGCTGATTCCAACACTTAGACCCCTCTGCTCACTGGTGCCTCCCAAAGCTGCAGTGGTGCCTCAGGTTTAGTTTTTATATTTTTCACATTCTGGGCTGTTTTGGTGTGCAGTTCTGAGCTTCATGTTAGGAGAGAGTGAGCTCTGTGCACAGAGCAGGGAGACAAAACAATTCCTGCTCCAGCTGGGGACCAAGGACAAATGATCCAAATCTCAGGCCCAAGAGCACAAACCCCGTGGGCTGGAGAAAAATAAGAAGGATGGGACTGCATGGGCTGGAGCTGGAATTGGATGAACTCCAAGATGCAAATGGAGCAGAACTTATAAAACTGAGAGACCCCATAACCAGTCGTGGATTTTGGGACCATTTTGGGTTCACCTGGGGTGCAGCCCAAGGTGCATCCATGGAGGAGATGCTTTGAATAAATCCCTGCTTTATTCTGTAACTCCATCCAGCCTCTGTTCCTGGGCAGCCTTGCCAAGGCATCAGCAGCACCATCTCAGAGAGCAGCTTCTGATCCCTTTGAAAAGGAAAGGGAATTCTAAAGGCTGTCCTGGGTTGGATGGTTACAGATAATGTGATGGCCAAGACAGGTGATTATCCAGACAATCACAACTTCTTGGGTTGCTGGAACAGGCATGCAACTAAATATTGGGAATTTTTGGTGAAGACATTAATTTACAATGCAAAAAACTCTCAAAACTATTTCACAGAGCTATAGGGTACTCCAGAATTCCTGCAACTATCATGGTCTGCATTACTACCTGTAACTATCACAATCCCAAATCATTGCATTTATGTCCTGATAACTTCAGGAGAGACTTGAAACAAAAATGGCACCAATTTTCATCTTCATTTTCTGCTCATCCAAGCACTCAAAAGTGCATTTATATTTTTCTAGCTCAATATGTATCCCAGAAGAGGGAATATAGGGGAGGAAAGAAGCTGGCTACATATGCAAAGAGTTTTCCAGGAAACACTGGAGTTTGAGGCTTGAATTAAACAAAGAACCTTCCTAAATTAGGGCTTTCTATTGTGACTCCATTGAAGGCAGAACTCCCACAGATTTTCTACAAATAGAACAATGTCTTGTCTTCAAGAATTCCTTATCACAGAGTGTTTATCAACAAAAATGTATATACATGCTTATATATAGATAGCATGGACATCTCATATATTTGACCCAGATTTCAAAATACCAGCTCTTAACACTTAAAGCACCAGGTAAGTTGCTGGTTTAGGGCCAGTGAAACAGGAAATAATAAGTGACTGCTAAAATCACAGCCCTTACCCCTGTGGCTGGCTGAGGGTTGCCAAACCCCAGCTCTGCTGAGTGACCCAGCCCCACTCCTCAGTGCCAGCTGCCCAGCACAGAACCCCAGCTAAAGGCAGGAATTGCTTTCTAAGGCTCCCAAATTTCCTTTGTGCCACCTGTGGCACCTGAAGCACACAGCTCTGCTCTGCCAGGCTTCTCAGCTCCATGATGACACCTAAGAGCTGCTTCTCATCTTGGTGTGTGCACCAGCCTGACCCCCAGGAACAAAATGTCCTTTTCAGCTGGCTGAAATTCACTGCTCAAAATCCCCACACAGACCTCCCAGCTGGTTCCATTCCCTTTGTGCCACACACCACTAAGAGCTTCCCATCAAGTGCATGGACAGACTCATCCTTCAGAGAAATCTTCTTCTCTGCCCCCTTGGCTGAGAGCAAAGTCAGAACTCTCAAGTTTATCTCCCAGCAATGCCTCTCAGTGATTAAGGGGAATGTCCAACATGGGAATCACATCTGCAGAACTCACTGACAGGATTTTGTCTGGCTGTCTCACTGACAGCCACGTGAAATGAATAGACTCCAATTAAGATATCAAAGATATTCAAAACAGTGCTCTCCAAACTCTCTTTGATGGCACACAATACACAGGAAGTTTGATAGCTAAATGGATTTATGTGTATCAAGTTATCCTCAC
Organism: Agelaius phoeniceus; assembly: GCF_051311805.1. Taxonomy (NCBI): domain Eukaryota; kingdom Metazoa; phylum Chordata; class Aves; order Passeriformes; family Icteridae; genus Agelaius; species Agelaius phoeniceus. Next base: position 115,570,122 of record NC_135267.1, on the reverse strand, counting down.
CAAAGTCATTGTCATTAAACCAGAAATCTATTTAGCCTAACAAATACTGCAGTATGGTTTCAGCACAAATAATGTCTTCACACATTTCACAAAAGAGTATCAGATCAAGATAGAACCAAAATATTTTCAAATAAATTTCTCCTCCTTTCTTAGGTTTCAGAATGGGTTCCAAATTTGGTGTGCTATCACCATAGCTACCTATGCACAGAAACAGAGCCAGGATCTTGTTTAAACACCCAAGTCATCCAGACATCATTTCTGTGCAAACCAAGTCAGTGTGCACAAAACAAGAGGGAGGTTCTTTAAAAAATAATCTCACTCATCTAAACTGGTCTCAATTGGACCATCTGCTCAGTTAATACAGTGGGATATTTCTGACAGCATATGACACAGCATGAGGTAAAAGGAGTCAGAAATGCTTTAGTCAGTCCCTAGGGAAGGAGATCCAAGGCATGCACTGACTCCTGCAGATCTGGTACGTGCAGCAATCCCAAATACCTCAGATGCAACTAAAATCCCAGGGCTGTTCTTCCCACAGATGTTATCAGGGAGGACAGGGTGCCATAAATCACACCTCAAACACTCAATGATGATCAACCTTCCCTATGAACACCTGGTCCAGAACAATGGCTGGTTCTCCCAAAATAGCTTGATCCAATTCCATGCTTCAAGTAACAACATCAATACATCAAGTTTACCAGGACCAGGCTATGAAAAGAGTGAAGATACTTCTTTTCCTGTGATGTACAGCTTTTGAGGAAGAGGGAGCACGTGCCAGCTTAATCCCTATTTTTCTTTGGCAAAGGAATAAGAGGGAAGCCAATCTCTGCCTGTAGAAAGGAACTTTGGAAAAGAGAGGACTGTGCCAACAGACATTTCAAATAGAATTCTAACTGTGAGCCCTGAAAATGCAGGATGAATTCATGCTGGCTTTCTACAACACCTGTGTTGCAAGACACAGGTTATTTAAAAGCATCCAATGTGATAAATCAGTATTTTTATAACACTTAGGGACATCCCCCGAGAAAACCTGCCAGTCCTGTGCCAGCCACCCCAGCAGCAGGACAGAATCATCCTTTGGAAGCTCCCAGGCCTGGGAGCTGCACTGACACCATCATTTCTGTACCAGATGTGCTGCAGAACCTTACTGGGGACAGCACTACCAATTCACTGGTGGTAATTCAGTGCCAGTTTTGGTGAGGATACTACTGAGAGGACAAAATCCGATGGATTTCTGGGGAAAAGGGAGACAGATGCCCACAGGATATCTATGGCATACACAGTAAAACCAGGATTTTATCTGAAATACAAAGTGAATTAATTGCACATGCTGAGGAAAAGCCCAGGGAGAAAACCAGGGCCACCTCATTCCTCTTTTCCTGACCTTTCTCACAGTTCCAGTGATCCCAATCCAGCTTCCCTGGGTCTCTCATGACAGAACATGAAGCAAATATTCAGCCTGGATTTTATTTTCATTTTCCATCCTAACACTCATATTTCTCAAGATTTTTTTTTCCAGGCTCGTGATATTTGAGTTTTAGATTGTTTGCAAGACTGTGTGTTCTAACAAAAAACAAGTGACAGTATAAACCATCTAAGTAAAATCAGACCAAATGTGGTGTTTTTCAGTGCTTTTGGATGTGGTTGTGATTAACATGAAAAAGCTTTACTTATCACAGTGTAAATCTCAATTTTTATTGATGCCAACTCGAAAAAGGTGAAATACTGAGCAGCTACAACCACTCACAACCTTCCTCTAGGTGTTTTCTAACTCATGAACATTTTTTACCAATTTTTATCAGCTGCAGATGGCTCATTATCTTAAAGATGACCTTTAAACACACACACTTCCTTTCCCTGCTTTTTCTTCCTCCAAATTCCACGAGTTTTTCTTCAATTTAATTTTAAAGGAAGAGATGAACAGACAGTGGAGAAAAGCAACTCATCTCATTTCCATGTCACTTTTATGAACTCGTTTGCTTTGGTCTGTATGAGACTATTGCAAAACCTATAAAAAGTCTTTAAATGAAATGATTTCTACAGCAACTTGCACAGCCCCTAAGGGCAGGAATAGCTGGAACAGCAGCTTCATTTTCACTTATCTATAAATCTCACAAGCATTGTTCTTCCCAATTGGAATTGCCGGGTAGAGTTATTTTAATAGTGTTACTTCAGAGGTTGAGGCACAATCAGTTCCTCATTTATCTGCATTTGTCAAAATCTGAGCTGGATGAGAGGCACTGTGGGAATCCCCCACGCTGCTCTGGAGTGCTCCCCCAGGGCTGCAGGACAACCCCTTGCACCTGAATGCACTATTTTGGTTTTTAGCTGGTGCAAATGTGTCCATGCAGATGGTCTGAAATGCTGCCTGCACCAACTCCCCACCCCACACAGACAGAACGGATGAGACCCAGAGAGCCAGGACTGAAAACATCTGACTAACGAGATGCTCATTATTGCAACATTTCAGACACACTCAGCAGCAGAGGAAAATAAATAAATAAAAAAAACAAGAAAGAAAGCCTGTGTGCCATGCCAGCGATACTTTGTTCACTCTTACCTGTCTCAGAGACACATTTCGGTGTCATTTTTTTCAATCACAAAGTCACGTGGGATGCTTAATGCTAAAGGTTTCAATTTACCTGATTTTAATTATTGTAAACACTCACTGCTCCCATTACCTTAAAGTATTTAATTCTACGAAACTCATTTGCAGCACAGGAAAGAAAAATAAACAATTTCAATGATGATGCAACAGAAGTGGAAATTGTTTCCTTCTTGGGCTGCAGCAAACACTCATCCTGTGAGCTGAGCACAGGCTCTTAATGGCACATCTGATTAATTATTGATGGCTAATGATGAGTTGTCCTGCACTGTCCTGGGTCACAAAGCCTTCCCTGCACCTCAGTGCAGAAGCAGAAATACATGCAGACATTTGACACCTACAAATTGATGCCAAATTAGCCCACACAGGTGAACTAATTCCCTGCAGGTCTTGATGGAGCTGTCCTGGCTCCTGGTGACAACCCAGCTCGGTGGGAATTGGAGCCAGGGCAGCACAAAGCCAAGGGATTTGACTCTGCAAATCCATAAAATCAGCTAAAAACCACATGGCAAAATCATACAGCAGATGCCACTGCCTCAGATGGCAAAGTTAATAGAGAAAGAGTAATGTATAATAAAAATCAAATTAAGAGTCCTTTTTACAACTTGGTCAGTTTCTATCTACTCCAGAGAGGAGGATTTTCTCTAAATACATTTTAACTTTTAAAATAAGTATCTAACAGAAAAAAAACCAAAAAACAAGTAGAAATAGGCTCCTGGCTTACAAGTCAACATGACTACTGAAGGAACAAAAGAAGTAAAATCTACAAGGAACAAGAGTAAGAACCACAAATATGTTTTGCTGGCTGAGGAGGGAGAGACAACAGTGAATAAATGCAGACACTGGATTTTGGTGGTTTAATGACAGAATAATTTCACCACCTGAGGAAGTACAGGAACCATGTTCAGTCTCTGCTAGGAGAAGGACATCAAGCACTGATGTCTCTGGCCAGCAGCTGCACAGAGCAATTCTTCAGGGGATGCCATGGACATTATTTTAATATTTAAAACTTATTTTAAGGCATTGGTTTTGCATTCCATGGTTTTGAGAACTAATTGGGGAAAGGAATATAAAAAGAGTGGCTGGATCCGTTTTAAATCGAGCCTGAAGAACACAACACATCACTTGGAGAACAGTGCTGAAGAAAATCCTGAGTGTCACAAATCACAGATTTGTGAGCAGCCAAACAACGTGAGAATACCAAGACATGGAAGAGGGAAAATCAGTGCAGGCAGAAAGTGATGGAAATGGTCCCAAAAAATCCAGATGCAAACTTTTGAGTGAGCAGTTTTGGGCATCTGAATCATTCACATGAGTTCTAGAACCAAAATTCACTCAATAAACACACATTGCTGCCTGTACATCTGCACATACAGAGCATTAAAACAACTGCACCAAACCTGGTCCTTCAAACTCCTCCAATTCCATCAGTTTTCCTCATGGTTCACAGGGAAAGCCACAGGGACAGCAGCTGCTGCTCTTTAAAAAGCAGACAGCTCTCACTGAACACCTTTGCATCCCTGATACCCATGGTTGGCTCTTTTCCACAGCAGAAATCACAAAACTTTGGGAAAGCTCAAGAAAACAAAGAATATTTTTCACCCCAGAAGTTCATGTGATCCTTGATTAGATACCAACACCGGGTGATGCACAGAATCCAAGAGATAACGGGAATTCTGCCCTAATGCACAAACCCAACACCTCTCCCCAATTCCAAGAGGTTCACCTGCACTTACAGGAGCTGAGAAAGGATAAAAAGTTGGCAGTTTAACCATGATTAATTGTTTTTAAAGCTCCTCATACAAATCATGGCAGCTTGCAAAGAATTCAATTTCTTACATTCAGAGGGTGGATCAGCACTTCTCTTCCTAATTTCACTTGCTAAGTGCCAGACAGACTCCCAGTTATCCAAGAATTTAATGAACTAAATCCAGCCATTTAAGGCTGTTTCATCTAGATAAGAAGCTTTCCAAATTGAAGGATAAAACAGCCTTAAAGGCAATGGAAAACAAACCCCACTTTGATGTGTATAAACTACCCAAGCAGTTAATTTCCAATGATAAAAATAAAATTTTAGCTGGGGGATGTCAAGTAAACAGGCTTGGCAGGGAAAGGGAGTCCAGAAAAGAGTAGAGGAGGCTGGAAAATTCCTGCACAAACTCCAGGCCACACTTTGTGCTCCCCCCTCTGCTGAACTTCCCAAGGATCCCCAGTGGAGCACTTGACTGAGCAAAACTATGAACTCCAGGGTTTGACCAAAATATTTCTGAAGGGTTACAAAGTCCAATGCTTTTTGAAAAGGGAATTAAAGATATTTTGTGCACATAAGATTATGGCACTGAGGGTACACTTCCTCCAGTTGGCTCCCTTCCAATACATCCTTGGGAAAACAAATAGTTATAATGGATGCAATTTGGAAAGGGATATTCTGCAAATATGAGAATATTCTAAATGTCACTTCCCCAAAACAACAGTTTGACACTGGGTTTTAATAAAGATGCATTAATACCTTGCTGTTCTGAGTTCGTCCCCCTCCCATCATTTAAAAGGAAATAAGGAGACAAAAACTGGACATCTCTTGTGATGAGAGAGGTGAAAAATCCTGAATTTCAGTGTCTTCATTTCCGCCCTCTGTAAACGGAGCTTGTCTCTCTTTTGCTTCTCTAAAATCTACTGAGTTTCATTTTTCTTACATTCTGATCAGCCACTCTTGCCTCACTGAGAGTGTGAACACAGCAGAAGTCTTTTTTCCCCCTTTGCATGATTTTCATGAAGAATAAATGTGTGCTTCATCCTTCCACATCTGAATAAGCTCTGAGGTGATGAAGCACAAAACCTCATTGCATTCACATGAGCAGAGTTAAGGCCTTCCCTGCCTGCCTGTGTCCCTGGGATGCTGCTTGGAGCAGCCACCAGAGCCATCCCCAGCCTGGCTTACAGCAGGAGGAGATCTTCAACAGAGAATGGCACGGTGCCCTTCAGGCATTTACACCTGCTGGAATTCACACCATACAACACACCTGGGTAATAATGCTGCCAGCCTGGCACTGCTTCCCCCTGGCCACTTCAGAGGCTCCCTCACCCTGGTTGGGACATTGGGAATGCTGCAGTTGGGAATGCATACAACACACCTGGGTAATAATGCTGCCAGCCTGGCACGGCTTCCCCCTGGCCACTTCAGAGGCTCCCTCACCCTGGTTGGGAGGCTGGGAATGCTGCAGTTTCCCCGGGCAGCTGGAGGGGTGCTGCCATGCCACCTACAGCTCTCCATTTATTTATTGCTGTATTCCAGCCCCCTCCAGAGCAGCCTCTCTCTCCTAGCAGTGTTGCTGTAGAATTTTTCCCTCTAGATGTCCATGTCCAATGTCTCCCATGACCCAGAGGTGATGAGGAGCAACGTGTTGCCCTGATTTTTTAAGATTTTCTAATCCCTCTGATGTTCACATTCTTGTAATGAGCTTTCTTACATACTTTCTGTCAATAACTTATTGTATTACATTCTTTTATGGAAGAAGAGAAATTTGATAGACTGTTGGTTTGTCCAGTGTCACTGGAGAGGTGGCACTGTCACCCTCCAATCCACTGTCACTCTTAGAAAACTATAAATGTTGGAGTCAGAAAATAAACTTCCCTTTTTTCACCTCGTGTGTGCACTTGTGTTGCTTTGTGTCCTATAGTGTCGCCATGATATTGTCTGAAAAGTCCCTTTGCCAGGATTTTTCTCCTGAGAAGCTGAGAGGCCTCAGAGGCAAAGAAAACCAATAATTATCTGCTGCTGTGGAATGCAGCAGGTGCATCTGTGATTGGTGCATGTTGGTTGTTTCTAATCAATGGCCAGTCACAGTCAGCTGGCTCAGACTCTCTGAGAGTCACCAGCTTCTGTTATCATTCCTTTCTATTCCTTGCAAGTCTTCTGATGAAATCCTTTCTTCTGTTCTTTTAGTAAGTTTTATTATATCATATTAAATGATATTATATGATATAATATACAATATAATGTAATATAAGGTATAATGTAATATAATATAATATGGTATGATACATAATAAAATACAATATAATGTAATAAAATGTATAATATATATAATAGAATGTAATATAATGTATAATATATAATATAATGTAATATAAGGTATAATTAATATAATGCAATATAATATAATTAATATAATTAATATAATATAATTAATTAATATAATATCATTTAATTAATATTATATCAATAATAAATCAGCCTTCTGAAACATGGAGTCAGGATTTTAATCTCTTCCCTGGTCCTGGGACCCCTGTGAAGACCCTCCCACCACAGTGACAGCCACGTGCCTGGGGCTGCTGAACATTCAGCACCCTTGGGAGGGTATGAAGGTGCCAGTTTCAGTTCTGTGGGGATGTGAGTGGCTGGCCACAGCGTGGGCACAAGGCTCTCTGCAATTCCCTGCTTTATTCAGCTTGCCTTGTTTCAGCAGCTGGATCCCAGCAGTGCTTTGGAGCATCTCCCCAGGCTGTGGAATGGGACCGTCCCAGGCTGGCCTGCCTGCCAGCCAGGTGAGCTCAGCCCCAAAGCAAACAAACCCCTGCAGATAAAGCCTGGTGAGCAATGGGTCAGAGCTATAAATAGGGAGATCAATAGTGCCTGCAGTCAGCCTGAATGCTGCAATTAATGATTTCCCAAAATAGCAGCAAGCCAGGGCCACGTGGCACAGCTGGCACCTACCTGAGACTACAGAGCGTGAGCAACACGGGGTCAACATCCTCCAAGCACCTTTGCTTCCCCTTTCCCATATTTTCCATACCATTTAGGACAGTTAAATAGGACAGGATTTGTTTCATTTGCTCAGTGGGCTTATTTGAAAAAGATTATCTTTTTATACATATATATAAAAGAATAATCACTTATATATATAGTGTATATATATATATAAAATGTAGATTATCCTTTCAGAATAACCTACACTTTATATATATACACTATAACAAATATATTTCTTTGATATTTCTGTGAGATAATTCATATTGGCACCACTATCTGGTTTTAATGTTATACGTGGTGGTGGTGCTTGTGGCATTTGCCCCTTTCTGTGCAAGCACAACTAACAACAGGGAGTAAATTCTCAGCAAATTCTTTAAATGTCTCTTGGATTTTGGTTTTCATCCCAACTCATAGCTAATCTCCTGGAGGAAGGGAACAACAGGATGTTTGGAAAATGCAACACTGGGAAATGGAATGAAAGTACAGCCTTACACCTTCCCAGGAAAAACAACCCGTGCCAATAGAACACACAGTGAATGGAAGTGTGCCTGAGCAGCCTTCTGGGCAGGATTCCCAGCAGAAAATTTATTTCTGCCTTATCAAGTTTCTCATCAGTTTTTTAAACCAGGCTGCTGAATAGGTGTAAATCTCCTGAATGGCAGGAAATTCACTGTTGAGACAGAAACTTTCAGGCTGCAGTGGATATCATCTACCCCAAAATCTGACCTCTGAGACCTCTAACTGCAGCTCTGAGGAGATACTACAGGAGCCACAACCAGACTCGTGATTCAAAAGGATTTTTAAAAAAAATTAAAGACCACAACTAAACAAAATTAAAAAAACCCCCACAAACAAATAACTCACAAAAAACCCCAATCAAACTGTAAAAACAATCAAAAGGCCCCCAATTTACCATTGCTGGGATTTTCACTATTAATACAAAGGAATGGAGAAATTTAAATTACAATGGAGAAAATTTTAAAAAATATAGAAAGTTGATAGAAAGTTAAAGCAATTGACACAAATAAACTTACTGCTCTCAAATCAGAACCTTTCTCAAACACCCCTTAATGTGTTTAATCATTTAGCACTTTTAGAGGGGTTATACCCTGATCTGATAGTGCTTTTCCCTGCCAGCCCTAAATAAAATCAAATTTCCATGTATTGGGTGAGTCCTTGCCTCGGTACCTGAACTTTTCTGCTGCCCTTTGGAGTTGTGTTTGTGCACAACACATCTGCTGATATCCACATCTTCTGTCACGGGAGCTGTGACCCAAAAAAGCTGCAAAGTGCCATCCAAGGTCTGCATTTGTCTGACACCTTCCAAGGAAAAGCTCCACTCTTCTTGACAGGTCTAATATCTAATAATACAGGTCTAATATCTAATAATACCCTCCTCCCTCTTCCTGCCTTGTAAATGCTGTTTGCATTTCTTTAGGTTCTGTTCTTTGGGTCTCACTCAGCCTTTCTGATGTTTGGGGTAATCCACAGGATGGCTCTCCCAGTTGTTATTGGGTGTCACACAGGATGGCTCTCCCAGTTATTGGGTGTCACACAGGATGGCTCTCCCAGTTATTGGGTGTCACACAGGATGGCTCTCCCAGTTATTGGGTGTCACACAAGCCACAGGATGCTCTCCCAGTTACTGGGTGTCACACAGGATGGCTCTCCCAGTTATTGGGTGTCACACAGGATGGCTCTCCCAGTTACTGGGTGTCACACAGGATGGCTCTCCCAGTTATTGGGTGTCACACAGGATGCTCTCCCAGTTACTGGGTGTCACACAGGATGGCTCTCCCAGTTATTGGGTGTCACACAGGATGGCTCTCCCAGTTACTGGGTGTCACACAGGATGGCTCTCCCAGTTATTGGGTGTCACACAGGATGCTCTCCCAGTTATTTGGTGTCACCTGGCCGCACCTGACTGAGCTCCATTCCCTGCACACCCCTTGGGTTCTGGGGTTTGATCAGATCAGACCCTCCTGGTGCCTCACATGGAAGTTCTGCACCTTCCTTCAGAAACCTGGGAGTGCAACTGCAAGTTTGTGCTTCGTTTGATGGACAAGGAAAGAAAAGCACAAGAAACTTATTTATTTTTTAGTGCCCAGAGTAGAGCCCCTGCCTGGGGGATGAGTGAGCTGCTCCAGAGGGGTGTCCTGCATGAACCAGGAGGAGAAGCTGAATGGATCTCAGCTAACTTTGTGAGGAGCAGAAAGCTGGAACCTCACACCTTAAAAAACAAGGAAGAAATCCCAGCTAACTTTGTGAGGAGCAGAAAGCTGGAACCTCACACCTTAAAAAAACAAGGAAAGGAAAACGCACTTCCATGGACACAACAACATGAGCTTGCTGCTGCCTCTCTTGAGGCCTCCTGCCAGATCCTGCCCAGACAAGGATGTACAAAAACAAACACTGAAAAACAAGTTCCTATTCTCTTGAAGCTCAGAGCAGCTCACTGAGCTGTTTCCCTTCAGATCAAGTGGCAGCAGCAGTGGAGCAAATACCTGAGCAGAGCATATTTTATTAGATCAGCTGTCAGGCAAATTCCATTTTGCCTTAAAAACAAAACAAAGCAAACAAAACACAACACAACAAAACAAAAATGGCCACTATCCCAAAAGAAGGAGGAAAAAAAGGGAAAAAATAAAAGCAAAATAGGACAGGTTTTTCTGAGTAGGTTTCTATGAAGGTTGCTTAAAAAGCTTCCAAATCCCGAATTAATGCCACCAATGGAAGCAGTGTGCAAGAAGACTTAGGAGATGCTGGATCTGAGGCAGGAAGGGCTGTGCTCAGGACTTTGGGGGCAGAGGAGCCTTTGGGATGAGCTCTGCTGGCACTTCCAGAAGCTGTGCACAGGGAGCACAACGTGAATAATCCCACTGGGTGTAACCTCCCAAGTCCCCCCTTCCCAAGCCAGGAAAGAAAAGCAGATGCTCACAGAATTCAGGAGTTAAACAGCTGTGGGCTGCTGTAATGGGATGCCCTTGGGAGCTGCAGGAATTAATTGGGCAGTATTAAACCAAGGCACCAAGAAGCCAAAGGATGCCCCTTCCTTTGGGATTCCTGTGATGCTCATCAGTGGGAGCCCTGCAGGAGAGGGGAATGAGCTGAGGGATGAGGCTGATGGGCTGCAGTTTATGCCCTAATTTCTGGTGGAACTCCCATCCCTGGTGGGAGCACCACAGTGATGCTGACACTGACCTGAGGCACCTGAGCGGCCCTGGTGAAATCCATGCCCACAAACTTCCCTTGGGGTTTGTTTTGGCTTTTTCAAGGACTTCAATTACATCTACAATTCCTTTTTACGCTACAGATTTTCCTATTAAGAAAAAAAAAGTGGGTTTTTTTTCCCCTTGCTTTAATGTGTCTGTTTCTGACATATTTCTTTTGCCAAGGTGTGACATTTTAACGTGGGCTTAAGAAGAAAGAAATTTAGAGAAGGGTATAGATTTTTGCAAGAGCTCTGATTCAAGACGAGCTGAAAAAAAGCCTTTAAAATCTTTGAAGAATTCTATTGCTGAGGCACAAAATACTGAAAAAACTGATTATTCTTCAGGCAAGAGAAAAAAAATGAGTAAGTGGCTTTGATATTTCCAGGATGATGTAGACAATGTCACTTGCTTTTCCATTTCCAAGCCTTTTTGTAAATATTCGGACTTCCAAGCAGCAAGAAGCCTCTCCATATTTTCAAACACAAAAAAAAGTATTTCCTAAGCGGAAAAATAAATGTTTTCTGTTAACTCCCCAGCTGTCTGGGAAGAAAGCAGCAGAAAAGGAGATGGGGAAGAAGTATCACACACCTGAGACAGTTTTTCCAATGAAGACAGTTTTTAAGATTAATTTTTGACAGTGGCTGCCAGTTGCTCACCTGAAAGTCTTTCTCAGTCTCTCTGGACCTTTTCTTTCCATGAGTCTTTCTGTATCACTACTTTTTAACATAAAAACTTTTCATTTGTGAAAAGATTACAATTCTGAAATTAACTTTATGAGAGAAAATGGTACCTCTTAGATAACACCATCACCTATGATACCATGGATGTAAATATTAGCAATTTAAAGCTTTCAGGGTGATGTTTCTTCTATTTTTTTCTCCTTTCTCCCAAGAAATTCCTCCTCTGCTGTATTTCAGTTCTTTTTTTCTTCACATTTCTTTTAAGAGCCCCTACGTCCTTGATTTTCCTGGATCATTGTTTCAGCCCATGTGGCTCTCACTGTATTCTGTCTTCTGTGAATTTCAGCAGCTGACATCCCTCATTTTCTCTGCTTGAAAGGAAAATTAAATATACACCATTTAATCAGCCTACATATGCTCATTTTCCTTTGTCCTAACTGTTGGGGTGTAATAGCTCGGGTTTTATTTGCTGTTAACAGGCTTGTAATTGTTTTTGATAAAATAATACAGTGTTTGTTCAGCTCTGCAAAACAGAAACACATAAAACCACAAGTTTTGTGTGCAACCATTGTGTGAGCTGAAGAAGGGTTCAGCAGCTAAGTGCTCCTAGTGACTATCAGATTAAATCAGTCTCTTTATTGAAGTTCTACGAGGAGAATATGAATTTTAAAGTACTCCACCAAAGTGCACCAAGCTGTTACAATGCCATTTGTATCCACCCTACTGCACCTCAGGCTTTGTTTGACACTCCTGCAGCTCCATGCTCACACCACTGTCAATCCCAGGTAGCCAACAAAGCTGTGAGTCACCCTCCTTTCACTAAAAACAGCTGCTTAAAATCCAGGAGCTGCATGATCACTGCTACTGCTGCCATTAAAAGAGTCTGCATGATTACCCTGGGCTCAATCTGCAGCTGCTGGACAACTAAAATTATAGGAAATGAACTTAATTTCATGGATAAGAGAGCTGAAGTGCTCAAATGTTGAATGACCTCGGAACAGGAACCTGGAGACATCACATTTGCAGCTCTGGAAGATGCACACACCTTTACAGTTCTGCTCCTATTTAGTGAAAACACTGAACAGGAAAGGCAGACATGAACACGAAACATGAAAAGTCAGGCAATAAATACTTTGAGGAGAACATAGCTGCTTTTTTGTTTGGTTTTTCCTTTTTTTTTAAGCAATTTTGCTGCAATGATTTGCTGTTCAGATCTTGCATAAAGATCATGAGGGATCCATTCCAAAATTCTATTTGTGGTTGCTTTTTGACATCTTACAGAAATGCTGCTTTTTCTCTGTAGGTGACAGGAAATGTATGTTAAATAACAGAAATTTAGCCTCAGAAGAAATTCAAAGGTTTCTCTGGTGTGAGACACAGCATGAAAATTAATCAGTGGAATTCCTCATCAGACAGTCCACAACACAAGCACAGCAAACATTTCATTCAGTGAACCATATGTCCCTAAAAATACCTGGCCTAGCACCAAATGATGCAAGGTGCAGTTCTCAGGCTTTCTTCCCCAGCACAGCAATTATGCCTCCATTGTGCTCCCATCTCTTATTTTTAGCAGTGAATGTATCCACACAAAAATCTGATTAACTTCTCATCAGCATCTGGCACAGCGCTGGCTATTCTTTTACAGGTAACCAAAAGCTGCCCTCACTTTTTTTGGCCAGCAAAAAATGTTCCAGTGAGCAATTCAGGAATATTTACCCTGGACACAAGATTGTTGTCCTGTTAACATGCTGACATATCTTGGGATCAAACTGTAAGAAGAAATTTCAGCTGCTGAAATGTGGAAAGGTTTTGTGCAGAGCCTGCACACTGCCTCCCTTCCCCTTGGCAGGATGCCTAGTGGATGACTGCTGATTTTTAAATACTAAAAAGTCTGTTCTGCTATTGCTAAACACATTCCTGAGGCAAAGGAGAAATGGGGGAAACATATGAGGATTAAAGCAAAGCATCTAAAATCTCCCTTTTGTTAGGGAATAGAAATATGTGATGCCCTGAAAGCCTATGGAAACCACACTGTGCTGTTTTGTTCTCTTGTTGTTTGGAGGATTTTTCCCTCTGAACTTGTTAGCAATGATGACCCTCATCACTATTTCACAAAACAATGCAGAAATCACAAGTGTTTCCTATTCAAAGTCTGGAGAGCATCTCATAAATTCAGGCTCTGATCAACAACCCCTGAAAAATCCCCACCAAAATCATCACACAAATGCCCCAAACTAAGATAATCCCTCAGCTTTCCTTACAAACTCCTCACTATCAGAAAAGTTGTCTTGCTGCCACTAAAAAAAAAAAAAAACAAAACAACCAAACCCAAGCAAACAACAACAAACCCCAAACAAATAATAAAACCTAGAAGAAAACTCGGTTTCCTTGGAAAACTGCAGCCTGATGGAATCTGGACTTGCAGAAGTGCTGTTTCTGCACAACTGCTGCCATTACTGCAGCCCTGTCACCTGCTCCTGGAGAAGGGGAAAAACAGATATCTTTTTTTTTCCCCCCCAATGAAATATCTGGAAGGTCTTGATCTGAGCAAAAATGAATTTAAATTTGCAATATCCACTTTGGAAGTTTTAATTAATTCAGAATGTCTTCAGTGGCTTTGTTTATTTTTAAAAGCCCTGCAATACCCTTAGTGCACAATCACATCCTAATCCATGGCTGCATTAATCACATTTTAAATGACAAGGACATCCATGATCAAAGAATCTCATCTTGCTTGACTCACAGAAGCTCCTGATACAGCCTGACACTGATCTAGACCAGAAGAGGCTTCAGTGTTAAAAACAAAATCAGATTCACTATTAGCCTGCAGTTATTTGCCTTTCTTGTTAATAATTTCAGTCCTTTCCTATTAAACCAGGCTGGATACATCAGGCAGAGTCTCTGCCAGAGGCATCTGTAAAGTATTCAGCTTTAATCCATGTCCAATCCATTCAGGAATCCTGGAGATAACCTGCAGCTCCCTACACACTGCCTCTGTCCCTGGCTGATCATTTCACTTCCTCGTGGGATGCAAAAGAACATTTCTGCTCCCCCAAATATCCCCTTAATAAGCCACTTGTAACCAATGACTTTAAGCTGTGTGTGGTAGATCTATGTGACCATCCTGACAGCAGTTCTAATTCTGACTGGAATGATTCCATTTCTCCTTTTTCCAGGCTCACAAACCCACTTGGCTCCAACTTTCCAACCCAACTGAGGTTTTGGCAATCAGGTGCTCAGGAAATGGCCCGTGCTGCAGGATGCAGTCAGACACTCTGGCATTTGAGCTGCTGTGGAAATCTCCTCCTGAGGACTTCCAGAGCCCAGGCTTTGTCCCTGGATCCAGCAGCAGCATTGTGCTCCCACACAAGAAGGGCTTCACACTCATTGCCTCACCAGATTTCCAAGCTGTTTGTTCATTCTGCTGGCTTTGCTAATTGTGAGCCCAGGGAGCTCAGCCCAGGCTGTAAAATCCCAGCTCATTAAAGCTACCAGAGAAAAGGTGTGGGGAGATAATTTCTCAGTGTCTTGATCCTCAGGTATGACAAGCAGCAGCACTGGGGCTGCTCCCCTGCAATTACAGGAGCTGCCTGCACTGAATTAATTCATTTAAATGCTAACATGGTCTAACAAGGTATATTGTAAATAGTAAACACACAGGGGACGACCTGTACTTATGCTGCCTCCCAGCAGGTACAAAAGCCCCTTGATAATTGGGATGTTTCAGTACAAACTCACAGAGGTAGAAGGCCAGATGTAAAAGCCATCCCCCATTGGGCCCATTTTGCTCTCACATTTCTACAGCCAATTCCCTGCAAAGCTCAACGTCGAGCAGCTCCAGAGAGAAGGTGGCACCTGGATTACACACAAACCTTGCTGGTACCAGGCAGCACAAACATTTATTGCCACTGCACCCAGTGCTGTGTCACCACTACAGCACCATGGAGAGACTCCTCTTCCATCCAGCCCTGCCTGCAAACTGCAGGGGCTTGAATGGGCTTAAAGAAACTCCCCATGAAACTTAAGGTGACATTTCCCTTTTCTGTGAAGACCTGGGCCTTGTGGGGAGATTGGAGAGGGAAAGGTCTACAGGGTCTACAAAAGGACAGAGTAATGGAGTCGCCTGACTTTATATTTGGTTGTGAAGAACCAAAGAGCAAGGGAATAATAACTGGGACATTGCATGGAAAGCCATCACAAAAATCCAGCGTGGGGCTTCTTCTCAGCACACTTTTCCAAAAGCAGAAGTTTGGCATTTTGCCCAAACTCGTAGCCTAAATCCTTTCTTGGCCAATGGAACAAGAAGGCACTTCCAGAGGGAGGTGCCTGCTGCTAGAACTGTACCAAGAGACACAACCTGCCTGGGTGTCCAGGCTTTAGGCAAGCAAAATGACAATTAATACAGGGGGAAAATGATCAGAGATGGGCCATGCACCACCTGCCCCAATCCCTGGTCTTGGGTCACTTCACAGCTCACCTTTTCCCAGCAGCTTGGCTCAGTTCATTGTGGAGATGCTCCAGCCTGGTGGAGAGCCACACAGGAGCACTGAAAACATCTGGAACTACCACAAACCCATTCTTTGTGCCTTGAGACTCCACACCTGAAGCTGAGGTGATAAAGGCACAAAAAGCTAACAACCTTCTGGGTGTCCCACAGTCACTTCTGGGCTCCCTGAAGCCTCCCGCGCTTTGGGATCGGAGCTGGAATTTTCCTGGCATGGCACTGCCAAGGGGCTCAAGCCATCAAGTCCTAAAGGCCAAGAGTTCAAAGCCTTGTGACTTTTTAAGGGATTGTTCTCTTTTAGTAGGACAATATCCAAAGGGAGGTGCTTCCCCAAAACCAACGGTATCCATCCAATAATAAAAGCATTCTGCCTGAGACACGGAGCTCACAGAATGCAATAAAACTGTCCACTGGTCATGAATCAGGTACTTTAAAGCAATATAAACAGCAATAAAAATGTTAGAACGTTATTCCTGTAAACTGTGCAGCTAAAGCAGTGTGACAGTTGTGCCTCAGCACACAGACTGAGGAGGGAAATTCTTTTTAAACAGGCAAACCAAATGCCAGGACAGGGAGAGCCTCAGAGCTGGGCTGCAGGGATTAGGGCTCTGTATCAGAGAGCTGAAAGAGGCTTCTCAGCAGCTTTTCACTAGGGTGGTTAAAGGAAACCCCCCCAGATTTGTTCCCATAAAGAAAAGGTTTTATGTGTAAAGCAGAAGCACCAGCAGGGAGTGGAATTTCCACTGTGGGCCTGGCCCTGCTGTTAGAGCCCTCTCTGGGGCTGTTGCTGCCCCAGCCCTTCACCAGGCTCCCAAAGCCATGGACGTGGGCACACAGTGGGCAAAGCCCCCTGCAAGACCTGCTCAAAAAGGACACTTTTTCCAGAGACTGATTTCCCACACAGAGAGAACAAGGTTGGTTTGTTTTTGCAGTGGTTCATGTTCTGTTCTGACTCCCTTCCCTGCCAGTGAATAAATCCCAATTCAGATGCAGTTGCCCCTGTGGTTACAAAACAAACTGTCAGCTCCCCAAGAAGTGACAGCTGAGTGCAAGGACAGAAAGTTAAAAATGAAAGGTAAAATATATATCTATATAAAATACATTATTACTGCTTTCTGCAAGCAGAAGAACCTTCTCTCGAGCAGTATATGGTACAGGAATTTAATAGCATTTTTGCAATATTATGCAACTCACAGACAGCAAAGAAGTAAGGGCTCAGTGGTGGAGGTGCTCTGCATGAAGAACTACTGAAAGACTGCTTGACAGGGAAAACAGTGCCTAGATAAAGCATTAGTGCTTTGGAAGATCCTCACTGAGAGGTGTAACTTGTAATATTACAAAAAGAACTGGCCTTGAAAATTGGCAGATCTTTAAAACCCTGAATTCCTTCCAAAATGTGTATTATGCTTTTATTTGGGGGGGGGGGGGGGGGGGGGGGGGAAGCATTTCCACTTGAATTTATGACTGAGAACAGAAACAACTTTACACTGGAAGAGGAACCAAACAGACCTTAAAGAGATATTGTCTGATTTAAACTGAGGCAGTAACAACCATCAGTACCAACATTTGGTGTCAGTGGAAGCAATTTCAAGCACAAAGAGGCTGTAGCTGCTCCTATAACCTGCAAAGAGTGGTAATGTCAGTCCAAAGTATTATAAAAAAAACCACACTGGCTTAGCAGCTATCAAGAAGTTTGAGATCCATAAGAAATCCTGAGAAGCTGGCAGCATGAAGAAAGTAAGTGGAATTTATTTATTTTCAGGGAAAAGACTTTGAGAAAACCAAAACATGTGTGGCACGAAGAGAAGCAAGCAGAGAAGTACAAGCAGGACAAAGCAAACAGCTCTGACAAGCTCATCCTTGAGCCTTTGTAAATAAAACCCAGGAAAGGAAGGATCCTACAAATACCTGCAATGAAATTCAAGCCCAACCAGAGCCATGAAAAAGCTGTGTCAGAAAGGTGAATTACCTGAACCAACCTCAGATCTCACTGCCAGATCTCACTGCCATTACCTTTTTAATTACAGAGAAAGGTTAATAAAATGTAGCAGAAATACATTTATGACACTTCAAAGACAAGACTCTGCTAAATTCCAGTTCCATCCTGCAGCAAGTGTCCAAGACAGAATTAATAACCTGTAACTTAAGAGTCTTTCTTTGTAGCAATAAATACTGAGAGATATTGCACGGAAATTCTGCCCCAGGGACAACAAATCTATGCTTCAGCAATTCAAGTCAACAACAGCAACAAAGCTTTCAGAGTTTTCCAAAATCCTGTTGATCCTTTCAGACCAAGATCTTGGGGTAATAGAGGCAAACCAAGTTACAGCATTTATTCCCTGCTGCACACACGAGCCCTGCACACGATCAGCACAGGAGTGACATTAAAGCACCAGAGGAATTCGGAGGAAATTCAATAAACTCCAACTTAATAAATGGAATATCCTGAGCACCTTCTTCCCCAAGCCTGAGAAACCTTAATATGTGCAACTGGTTATAAATGCCCATGAAAGTACAGAGCTTGGAATTGCAAACTCCTGTTTGCCTCCCAAACCCCAGTGTGTCTTTCAGCAGCTGATTTCATTCCCCCAGCTCAATTTAAAGCATGTACTGACCTGCAGCTGCCAGGTCAGATTCTCCTAATTCCTGGTGGCAGACCCCACAACAATCCACTCTGATAAGCCACCCAGAGTAGTGAGAGCCTTTCTTCCTGAAAGCCCAAGGCAGAGCAGGGGGAATCCAGCCATTGATCTGACAAGTAATTTGTGGCTTCGCCTGACAGGGATTAATTAAGATTGGAAGAGAAGTGGGAGCAGGGAGGATAAGCACCAGAGGTCCCTGAGGGGGCTGATAAACCAGAGGGAAGTTTCCCATCTAGCAGGCACATCAACAAACCCCTGAATGCTGGAGTCCCTCGGAGCAGGGCTGTGCTGAGGCAGCAGCAGGAGGGATGCTGAAAACAGGGACATGGAGATGGAGACCTGAGTCCCACTGACCTGGCTGCAGAAAGGCCTTGGCTGTTGGACTCCAACCAGGAGCTGCTCAAGGAGCAAACATCCCATCTGTCAAGTGTCTTTCAAAACTTAACTCTTGCTTGGAATAGAATGACACAGGTGAGTATTTAGAAGCCTAACAGTGTGGCTTTCTACACAGACTGTTAGCACTTCAAGCTGGCAGGCAGGCTCTGGAGGGTGCTGTGCAGCTACTGGGGTGCATCTGATGAAAATCATTTGCTGTCTTGTAAAACATATCTGCAGGGCTTGAAGGCACACCCAGAGCTGCTCAGAGACATTAAAATTACAGCATAACTATGAACAGTTGGGGCTGGGTACAGACATGGCAACAGCACCTTCCACGCTTTTCCTAGGAAAGGGAAGAGAGAGCAAAAGAAGGCTGGGATCCACACTGCAACTTGGAGCAAAATTCTCAGTGAAAGCAGTAACTTGATTACAGAAATGAATTTTAATGCAACCAGATTGGAATTATTTACCTGGGTTTATCGCTGTAAATGAGCACAGTCTTCTGAATGTCAGCTCCAAATTAGGCCAATATAAATATTTGATGGAAGTTCACCATACGTGTAAACAACAATATACTAATGACACTGAATTGTTTTGTAACACTGAAAATGAGATTTTACTCCTAATGAACTTTCTGCATACTGAAATTATTTTAAATTATTTGTTCTACCTCCATTTGTTCTGGTATACGAGATTATATTAATGAGGTGTAATTGTGATGTACAGCAATGTGTATTTTTCAGTATTCAGTCCTAAGAAAAGCACTAATATCAAGCAATCCTGAAGTTTATGGACAAGTAAACCCCCCCTGATGACTGGAAATCAAGCTTAGGAGAAACTGCTCTGCAGCCATGCATGAAAATTTCAGTGGGAGAAAATTCAGCCCCACTGCAGGTGCCACATTCTCCCCTTGCATGCACTTGAACAGCACGGAGCAATTAGCACGTTTTAAATGAGCTGAGGACACAGGCAAGACCTCCCCCAGCAGGAGCAGCAGTAAAACCTGAGCCTAATTTGTTTCAGGTGCTGAACTGAGCCCAGAGCGCTGCCTGCCAGCTGTGCAACCTCTGTGCCTCAGAGCCCGGAGATCAAGGGCTGCAAGTCTGGCTTAACCAAAGGCTCAGGATCAGGCACTCAGGGAGCAGGAGGAGGCAGCTGCTGCTTCCAGGAGAACAGAGTGGGAAGGGCTCCAAGGCAGGGAATTGCACCACTCCATCAGTCAGGCAGCCACGGGAACATCTGACAGAATGTTACTTGTATGAAGAAAATTGTGGCTGAAGCCAAAAGCAGATGAAATGCAACACCAAAGCAATGTGATTTCTCTTTTTCCAAGACAGATCTGCCTTACTGAATTTCCTCTTGTGCATCTTGTGCGAGCAGCAGCGGAGTCAGCTCTGCTCTGGAGATATCTCTGTGCTGGGATGGGGCTTTGCAGCCCTGTGTCTCACTTTGGGTAGGGTGCTGCAGTTTAATCCTAAACAAAAAACAGCTCTTGCTCTGTGGACTTGTAATCAGTGCTATTAATTGGCTGCCTCAATACTTAATTAATCTTCTCAGGGAAACATCTTCATCCTATGTGACATTTGCACTTCCATCAGTTACTGAAAGTGGGATATTGATTAAGAGACGGAAAAAGAGCAACTTGGAGAAAACCCAACCACACCTCAAGCAAGACCCAGCCACAAGAATGAATCCTTGCTTTGTAACCACCTTTTTATCAGGTACTTTTATTTACCACACCTTGCTATTGTTCTTGTAAATTGGGGTGGGCTCATGCACTAAAAATCACCTGACAGGTCAGGCACAGGCTTTGTATACAGAAGTTTCTTCCTCAATTATAGAAGAAATAATAAACATTTTCTTAAAGGGCTTTTGGTGACTTTACTAAAGTCTTATCTGCCCACAGGTGCCTACTGGGACTCCTGCAAGCACATCCTCCCTTCCTTCACCACTGAAACACCTTCACAGAGCTGCTCTCCAGGCTCTAAATTGGGCAAAAGCTGGAACAGAGTTTCCAGGGTCACATCTCCCCCGTATGTTCAGCTTAGTCCCTTTATGTGTCTGCATTTAATTTTGGCACTGGGACTTCTGACATTCTGGAAAACTTCAGGCTCTGATCATCTGATTCAGATGCAACCCCAGACTCATAGACACCTACGTTGTGGGGGTGGCTGGATTCTCAACTTTGCTTCAACTTTCTCTCCTATTTTAGCATTACATAACGCATCTATTTCAGTCTGTGCCATCAAACCTTAAAATTAAGAAAAGCCACGCTTCACAGCTGAATATAAAGTGAGTTCTTGATGCTCATGTTCCCAGCAGGGACATTTAACCACATCCAGTCACTGCCACCTGTGTAAATGGGGTGCAGCAGCAATCTTGCCTTCACAATCATTTTTTAGAATAAAAATTGCAGGTGCACATTGATACTTCGATGTACAAACTGCAGAGAATGCAAACAGTGCCATTACTATGATTTGCCCAATACCTCCATAGGAGTTTTTAAACTTGAAGTTTATGTCTCTTCTTTTGTTCCCAGATAACAATCTGTGAGTTTTGTGATAATAAAATACAGCCAGAAAAATGCTTAATGCTAAAATTTACATGCTCAATAAAATGGTGCCTAGAAGTTATATTTAAAAAGCAGCCCTTTCATATTTTACTCACAGTTTGGCTTTGAGAAGGGAAAGTTCACCAACCAATTCTTTTGAAAACCTATAGCAACACTGCCAGGTTTGAAAGAAAATACACAATTTTCCAGCAGAGTTGAAAAGGGAAAAGCAGACAATCCCCATCAGCAAAGATGAAATAAAGTGCTCTCTCCTCTGGCTCTGAACAGAGACAAATGTTATTTGTTTTAATGAAGAATGGCTCACACAAATGCTCTTTGGATCTGTTTTGGTTTGATTTTTCTTTTTCTTTTTTGGGAAAAACTTTTGTCAGATAATGTTTTAAAGCATTCCCAAATGTTTTATATTATGCAATCCATTGTCTACTAAGTAATGAAAATGTCCAGATTCATCTGTGAAGCAGAAAGTCCTTGCAAAGTTAATGGTGTTTGATAAATGACACCTTCTTCCCCAGCCCTCCTTAACTCGATGCAGTGATCACACATCTGTCTCCCTTCCCAGTGGAATATTCATTTCTGCTGCCTCCCAGCCCTGAGAGCTCTCACCTGCCAGCTGAGGGAACAAAATAAAATGAATTTGTGCAATTCAAGAGTAACTGGAAATATTCCTAAAGAGGGACAGATTAGCACAAGAATGACTGCTGGTCATTAAGGGCTGTCCAAACCACTCTGCAGTGTCGGTCCCTCGTATTTCATCTATTTCTCCTCTGGGAAAAGTGCTCTGCTTGCAGAGCTGTCTCTATTTTTATACTTTCTGAAGAGAGGGAGTCAATGGGTTTCACGCTGCTTTAACACACAGCACCCTGGAGAATTCTGTCCATGTTTATGTAGTGAAGTGGTTACAGCAAAAAGGAAAACCAGTGCCACACATTTTCCTGAGAAGCAGGCTGGACTTCCCTTAACACTGAGCAGCAGTGGCTGGTACTGAACACCACTGCAGGGAAAGTGCAGAACAATGTCCAAACCTGGAGCCAGGTGAACTCATTTGATCAGCAAGTCAAGAACTACAGTACTGGGAGACAAGGTGTGCTGTCAGATCCTGTGCCTCTCTGCCAGGGCAAGCACTTCTACCTGCTTGTGAAAATCATCCAAGGATCGAGCTGCAAAGAGCTTCCAGAGCTTGGGAAATCCAGCCCATCCTCTGCCAGTGAAATGTGCTGAGGATTGTGTATGGCAAACCCAAGAGAGACATTTTATCAGGGAATTCAGACAGGAACAATAGGCTTACAGCTGTCCCCAGCCCTGAGCTTAGCCTAGCTGTCCTGTGGGTAGAGCTCAGCCATGAGGAGAACAATGCTGCATTCAGCAGGGTGGAGTTTATCCTCTCCTGGGAGGAAGGATTGGGGTTAAATAAGACCTCAGCTTCCTCTGATGCTGCCTCCTGAGCAGCAGCTCATTCCTAGTCCATGTGCAGTCCTGCCTGGCCCTGCACACCCGGTGCACTCCCTGGGGCTGGGGGGCACAGCGAGCTCAGTGTTCCACTCCTGTGGTCTCAGCACCATTCCCCTGTGTCTGCACTCCTCATTCCAGGCTCCCTAAAGGCTTCCCAGCTGTGAGTCACAGCTGCAGAGGCACTGAGACTGAGACTCCCCAGCTGTCCATTCAGGCCCTGCAGGTAAAACCCCCTCAGATACACCCCAAAGGTCTTCCCAGGTAAAACCCCCTCAGGTACACCCCAAAGGTCTCCCCAGTGCCCTTTCAGCAGAGCCCAGCGGGGGCTGTCCTGACCACTGACTCCATAAACCCTTGAGGCAGTGACTCTACAAACCCTCTACAAACCACTGGAGGCAGGGAATGCCTTCCCACAGCTGCTCAGAAATCCCCCTCCATGGGGAAGGCACCCAGGTCTCTCCCAAGCCAAGGCACACACCACTGCAGCCCACATGCTCTCCTGGCATTTCAGCACGTCGCCAAGGTTGGCACAAAATTCTTGCCACAAACACAGGGATTTTGTCACTGCCCTCCTTGTTTGACAAATTTTTGTTCTAATTTTGTCTAATTGTCATAAAGCATATGTGTTCATTTATAAACACATCAGTCAACCATCCAGCATACTTGGAAATACTCATACTGAACAGGAGATAGGGAACTCAGTCTTCTTAAAATCCTGGGATTACTTTCCTCATGGAAAGAAATAAATATTTTCTGAACATTTAGTACTAATTAAGTACCCAATTACTACAAAACCATCAAATATCAAAGCAGATCATTTATATAAAGTGAAGTATACAGAATGCCAAACAATATTCTCCTCCTTCAAAGACCAGACCTATAAAACCAGTGGAACAAAGGAAGAAGCAGTGCAAGCAGGACTCAGCAACCAAAGAAGCCGTACAATAAGATTAAACTCCAAAATCTTTATGAGTACTTTTTCTGGACAAAATGAGCTAATCATTTCTCCAACTCCCTTCAAAGGCATTACTTCAGTGCAAAGCTATGCATGTACCTAAAAATATTGACAGGCACAGAAGCCTTCCTGTAAATTGAAAATAAATTAATCAGCTCGGGCAGTGTTTCACCAGGGCCCTGCTGAAGGCAGAAAATGTGACAGGGTCCGAATAAGAGATGAGGCTGTTCCATAAGCTGCATGGGTGCAGCTCTGATGAGCTGATGAATAAGATCACCTCTCATTAGATCTCATGGCTGCTTGAAGCCGTTCTGCAGCTCGGTGTGCGCGAGCCGAGTATCGCTCCAGCTGGAAATGCAGCCCTTAAAGGAAGCAATTCTGCTCGTGCAGAAAGTCTAATCCTACAAAGTCCCCAGGAAAAGATTCTGCCAACTTCAAAGCAGAGCATGCTTCTTGCAGAATATGGTAATAATTATCCATCCCTTCAGCACATTAGAAATATTCATTTCATCAAGGTCAGATCCACTTGAGGGACTGTGAGTGGTTGCTCATTTTAAAGCCTGATTTCTGTATATTGCCCTATAAGTCTCTGGGAAGTGTGAACACTAAGAACATGCTGAAACTACCAGAGGTTGTTAAGTAGGAAAACTACACTGAACCCATTAATTTAAAAGGCTGGTTTATTTTCTTAGACTAATTTAAGGAGTTTTGTCTGGTTGTTTACATGAAAACACACTTTTTAGTCAGTAGCTAAAGTTAATTTGAAGCTTATGCATATAGAGAGATTCATTACCAACAACACCAAAAGAAGAACTAAATACAAACCCAAGCAATTATGTTTCTTAATTGCTATCTTATCTAGGGTCAGAGATATCAACGTCTCTTCATCACACTTGACATTCAGAGCTGCTCAGATGCTTCAAATGCATCACTACAAAACACATAGTCCTGGGCAGCACTTTGGGGTTTAATATTTCTAAATTATCAAGTTTTATCCCCAACATTGCCTCAGTATCTCACGGGTTCTGGTCTGCAAGGTGGTTCATAAAACTAAGTTGTTAGTGGAAGATTTTTCATAAAAGATGAAGTTGCAGCAGAGTTGTTTTCATTACAATAGCAACAGTCCTACAGGGGCAAGGAGGGTTTCCAGTGAGATTTCTGCAGCTTTTCTAGCAGGAGACTCTCAAACATGAGATATCCATGCCTAAACAGAAAGAGAACTAGATGCAATCAACAGATCCTTAATTGTCTTTCCCATGGCTCTGCAGAAAAAAGCCCACACCTTTATTCTGCAGATACTAATTTCAGAACGTGGTATTTTTAGGAAGGAAAAAAAAAATGACAGAGAAAAAAAGCCATATGACTGACATATATTAATTAAACCCTGCTGTGATGTTTATTAGTTTGGGAATAATTATTTAATCAAGAAATAGCTGCCAAGCTTTTGATTTGATGCTGATGAATAGGTATGTTCAAAGAGATATTTGAAGCCAACCGAAGTAAGAAAAAATCCAGAATAATTCATAGGAATTTGAAAGCAGTGGCTCAGCACAAGAACACTGACCTTGAATTTATTCATGTTCTAAGTCTGAGACCTTTGGCATCTTTTCTGAATAAACACCATTGTGATCTGCAAATGTTTATTGGCATGACTGAGCCAAACATGAAAACAACCCACGGCACAAGCTGGAGGAAACAGGACAAACAAGCTGGCAGCTCGCTGACAGCTTGTGCTACATGTCCTTCCACTGCTCCCACAGAAACACACCTGGGGAAAAAGGAATCATGGAATGGCAGAACAAGGACATCCAGAAAGACCACGAGGAGAAGGAGGAGGAATGGCCCAAATACAAAGCTTGTGTGATTTCTCTAGTCAAGCAAGTGCCATGGTGGACTAAAAAACAGTTAAAACTCACACGTATATGTGCATATGTATGTACATGCTTACATGCAATAAACATGGCTTAGAATTCTCCTTTTAGACATTGGGTAGGCATTGTCTTGTTAGACAATTGCTTTGACACTTTTCTAAGCTATCTGCATCAGGGAATTGCATGGACATGAAAGATCTTTCCTTTATGGCCAATTTTTTCTCTTGCTGAAAGCCATACACTAAACTGGGGAAGGGGTTGTCAGCCCAGCCATTCATTTATGCCTCTCTAAAAATGCTACAAGCTTGAGGGGACGGATCTGCTGCCAGCATTGTCTGACAAAGGAGCACTGATTCCCTCTGGAGTGGCAGGGTGGACCAAGGATGAGCTGCAGCCAGGCATGAGAGCAGGGCTGCTCGGGTACGCTGTGCTGCTGGAACAGGCTTGGCTTTCTGCCACGAGGTAACAATCCTCTCCTTCTGAAAGGAGTGGGAGATTCTGTGATCCTGAACATCAACAAAGGGTTTGTCTGTCAGAGGAGGAGGCGTGATGGGAGCCCTGGGGGAGGAAGGCACTGTGCTGTAGAGAAGGTGCCTGACCTCTCCTGAGCACCATTTTCTCCTTCCCAAGCAAATGTGAGCTCCAATTCCCCGTGTGGGGACTCTCTTGAGCACACACCACTGGTGCCACCATTTCAGAGCCACTCCATTTGTCAGCTGTGGCCTGGGATTTCAGTCCTGGCCTTCTTTGCTGAGGTTCCCTTGCATCTCTTTCTGTGAACATCATTTCCAGCAAAGCCAGAGCTTGGCAAGATGGAGTCTGCACTTACTGATAAGGGGCAGGTAATTTTAGCAGTGCTGTTTCTTGAGGATCCCTTTCCTGTTGAGCAGTTCAAAAGGATTCACACTGGCAGGGCAAGGGGTAGAACATCCACAGTCCATCTCCTCCCACCTCTCCCATGTCCCTGGGTATCACAGGCAGCCTGAGTCCTGCCTTTCCCACTCTTCTGAGAATTCATTTTTGAGTATTAACAGATTTCCTCTCAGACAGAGTTTCCTGTGTTTAACTTACCCAAGTAAAGGAGTGAATAAAATACCTAATTTACTGATTTCTACAGTAAATCATGAACAAAGGCAAACCAGAACAAATACCTGCAATAAAGGAGCAATCTACATGGCTAAGTGATACATGGTGATTGATACAGGATCAAAGCCTGGCGCAGAAGGGAAAATTTCTGTTTTCACAGGTTTAATCTCTTCCACACTGCAGGACAGTTTGTTTTGAGTGGCCAATATATACTCAGTC
Organism: Agelaius phoeniceus; assembly: GCF_051311805.1. Classification (NCBI taxonomy): domain Eukaryota; kingdom Metazoa; phylum Chordata; class Aves; order Passeriformes; family Icteridae; genus Agelaius; species Agelaius phoeniceus. The sequence goes on along the minus strand of NC_135267.1, from coordinate 115,543,199 downwards.
TACAAGCAGCCTGGTCTCCAGTGAGATTTTACTTCAAGCTGAAAACCCATTTCCTACAGACAAGATTTTAAGGAGTGTCTAGACAAGTCTTCACCCAGGTGTCATCTGTTGGAAACACAGAAATCTCTTTATGCTGGGCAAAAACAACCCAGAGTGGTGTGTGCAACAACCAAGTAACTGTGCACAAGGCTTTCAGGAGACAATAAAAGGCTGCAAAACCTTAGAGGAATGCCAGAAAATTCAGATCCATGATTAACAAAATCTTGGTCCATATATTTAACATTTTTAAGGACACCTCTCTCAGCAAGGATTGCATGCACAGAGACTCAGACCTAGTCCCCTCTATCACAGAGCACTGTCACAAGCACATGCAGTCTGTTCTTTCCCCCAGCCCACAGAAAAAGGACCTGAGGCTAAACTGGGTTAGTGTGTCACTGTGGCAGCAGTTTTTCTGCTGAAGACACACCGTGCACAGAAAAGGAACCAGGAGAACAAGAGAAAAATGACATCTTGTTTTGCTGGGGCACAAGCTGGGAAGAAACCCAAGCAGAGTGTGGTGCTCATTTATTGCCTTTTGCATTATTTGGTGTTGTTTGATGCCTCATTTCAGGTGCTCACCATTCTGTCTGTGGGTTCTGGGCTGGAGCACATCATCACCACCTCACTGAGGGGGCTACAGGCAAACAGCTGCAGAGCCACTGTCCATCCCCTCATGCCATTTCTCCTTGCTGCAGAGCCACTGTCCATCCCCTCATGCCATTTCTCCTTGCTGCAGAGCCACTGTCCATCCCCTCATGCCATTTCTCCTTGCACCCTGCTTTCCCAACCCTCTCAAACTCTCCTCTTGCAGATCAGGGCCGTGGTGCATCAGGCTGACATAATCATGAATCGAACCAGGTGTATGACTCTGGTTTGGGTTTGCATCTCAGAAGCTTTTCAGGGCCATCCAAGCCTCTCTAACTCTCCATGTGCTCTTTAAGCAGCTCTGGAGCCATGGGTGCATCTGCAGCTCTCCAGACATGTAACAGTGCTGGGCCCTTTTGACAGAAATCCTGCTGGCCAGACAAATAACAAATACCAATACACTTTTCAGTGTAATCTTGCAGCTGGTTACCTGCCTGCAGTGACATGATGGCATACACAGAAAAGCATTAAGAAGTCTAAAGGAATACAAGGAAACACATCTTGGACTCTTTTAACATCTCAGGGGGAGGAAGAAGGAAGCATGCTGTGAACACAGCAGCATTTGGCTTAAAAACACAATGCATGATTTATTAACTTTGATGAGGGCTCTTGCAGCAAGTGTTATGTCCATCTAATTTAAGAGAATAAAATACATTTAATACTAAGTAATCTTGCTGAACATGTAAGCTGAGCTCTCCCCCACCCAACTGAGCCACACTTCTGTGTATGGAGTATTTTTAGGGAAATGTCTGAGCCTTACTGGACTGAAAACTGCAAGAAGCTGAGGAACAGATTCAGCAGAATCTGCCTTCTGAAGGGAGCTGAAAGCTGTGCCAGTGCTGCTGTGGCTGGGGTTTCTGTTTCCTGATGGGCTGAGCCAGACCTAGGCTCACTAAAACCTTCCAAAGCCTGTATCAGCTCCCACATTATACACAGCACTGCAGGCCAAGTGTCTGAGCACTGCTGGGACTCCTCCCCAGGAAAATGTGCAGCAACACACTAACCAGTGATCCTGAGACCTGTACTTTGGGGTTATCACTAAAGGGTTCTGGAAACAACAAGGCAATGTGCAGCAACACACTCAACATGATCCTGAGACCTGCACTTTGGGGTTATCACTAAAAGGGTTCTGGAAACAACCTGTGGCCAACAGAACTGAAATAAGACAAAGAGGTAGAACCATGCACATGCAGCAGGAATGGTCATTATCTCCAGTAAGCTTGAGATGTGTTTGTTTGCCTACACATGGGCACCACAATTATTCTTCCTTTACCACGGGAAGGACACCTCCCTCCCCTGAAACATGGAGTTGTCTGTTCTGTTTTTCTCTATTTACAGACAAACACAAAGACCTCACAAGCATCTCATACAACAGGAAGGTTTATATCCATGATTTGAGCGTGAAGCCCCATGCTGAAGCACACATCACACAGTGTCAGTTTAATTGGGATGTTCCAAACGTGGTGCTTTTAAAGCAGAGTGGACATGAGCAGCTTTTGTATCCTGCAGCAGGCAGGATCAGAATAGAAATAAGAGTCTGAAAATCATCTTGGCTTTACTCCACATGTGAAAACAGCTCTTACAGTGACTTAAAACTGAGCACTATTTTATGGCAACAAATGATGCTTTCTCTTTGTGCCCAAACAGCCTAAAATGTAACATTCCAGTCTTCCTAACACAGTCCAACTAGTGAGTACAGGTATAACCTTCAGGAAGAGCTGAGTCTTGGGAAATAGGAGAAATGAAATTCTAAAGCTGTACCAACATGCTGCAGTAACCAATGGTGATGAATCTTTCCTGTCAATGTTACTCTCACCCCCAAACTCTCTCCAGTTTAAATAAGGAAGAGTGATGCAAGTTGGAAAGAATCCTGCATTATTTATGTAGCAATGCAGTAGGGACCTGAGAAATTAAGGTTTACATGCACTTTTGCCAAGCTAACATGTGCTCAGGTGTTACACAGTCTTTCTAGCAAGGTTTGCCTGTACAGTAGTGCTGCACTGCTCGACCCAAAAAACTGCTCTAAAGTTCCCAAAGGGAAACCAGAAAAGCCCTAAGGGAACACACAAAGCAGTGAGGGAAAAGGAAGAAAACTCCAGCTTTGTTCCTTTCCAGAAAAGGAAAGACTTTTCCTCATGCCTGCCCCAGGTATTTGGAAGGCTACAGTCAGGACCAGGTAAGGATGAAGCAGCACCATTTCCCTGAGGCACAATTCTCTCTAAATATCCATTTGTTCTCCTCAATCCCTAAACTCCAGTGGCCTTTCCTAGAGCTAGCTGAAATGCAGTGAAGGTGCCTGTATCCAGGGGGCAGAGTGAACCAGGATGTGCCCGAGGGTGCCTGGGAGCTCCGAAATGAAGGCAGAATCCACTTTTGCCCAGGTTATCCCAGGCTTTGCCCTCCCCAGTTGAGTGCTCCATGCATGGGCAGAGCTGAGCTCATCCCAGCAGCCCTGGCCTGGGAAACACAGAGGGATCAGCCCAACATCCTCCTCCTGCAAGGGAACTTGGCTGAGGCCAGCTGTGTGTTTATATGCACAGGACTTGGCTCCAGGCTCCCAGCTGATGTACTAAAGGCTTTATCTCACTTTCCAAAAACGCTGCTTAGAGCAGGGCTCTGACCCGAGCAAAGGCTGCAGGCCTGGATGCCTCAGCCTTCCAAGACACATTGCAGACTTCCAGGAGAAATTCCAGGCAAGAATCCCTGGATGTCTTTGCAGAAGTGGCCTTTGCCCAGTCTGCAGTGGCTGAGAGCAGCCCCACCTTGGCTGTGGAGATGCACAAGCACCACAAGCTTTGCAGCAGGACTGGGAGCTCCTGGCTAAATCCAGACTCTCCAAATATTCCCAGCCTCAAAACATTTCACACTGCAACACTGGGCAGAGAGCTTGTGGCTTGACTTTTGTTAAAAACTGAAAAAAAAAATCCTGCCCTTCCCAGCAGTGGACAGGGAAGGAAGGATCTGTTACAATCAGTGTCTCCATAGAGAAAATGTATTCAACTGATAAAAACTGGAGCATTTTAAAAGCAGCTTTCTCTTCTTCCTGTGCTTCTCATTCATGATTACTGTGTATTTCACATAGATTTTGGCTTAGCTAATCAAGTCCTAAAATGTTTCTCTGACAGTGGCTGGTCAAATAAAATGGCAAGGAGTGGCCTGTGAGATAAAATCCCAACTGTGCTTATGCCAACAAAATGCTGCTGCTGCTGCTGCCATCAGTGAGACCCAGGTATCGCTTTTGATTCCATGCACACACAATTTCTGATTGTAAACAAGTGAAATGGAACAGAGGTATGGTCTAACTTGAAAATATGAGAGTAACAAGAGTGAAGAGTAAAAAGAAATGGAAGAAAAGTAAGAGAGAAAAAAAAAAAAAAAGGAAGAAAAAAGGAAGTGAAAAGGAAGAAAAAGAAAAGGAAAAAGGGAGTAGGGAAGAGAAGAGAAGAGAAGAGAAGAGAAGAGAAGAGAAGAGAAGAGAAGAGAAGAGAAGAGAAGAGAAGAGAAGAGAAGAGAAGAGAAGAGAAGAGAAGAGAAGAGAGAAGGGAAAAGGGAGGGAAAAAGCAGGGAAACAGGAGGGGAAAAGTTGGAGAAAATGAGAAAAAGAGAAGAGAAAGAGAAAAAGAAGAGGACAAGAAAAAAAAATAAAAAAGAAGATGGGGAAAAAAAAGAAAATGAGACTAAAAGGACCACAATAATTGCAATATATATTCCATTCAGCAGATTTCTCTTCCAGAGCAGTATGTAAATGTCAGTGAGCTACATCCCTCAGTAATTACCAGCCTATCTTGTAACTTCATCATCAGAAAGAGTCAAAGTTTAAAAAACATTATCATAGGAGATGGAGGCTGAGCATGAACTTTCCGTGCCAAATGCAAGAAGCTGCTCTCAGAACACTGGGAGCTAGTTGAAATAAATACATCTCCCTAACCACAGCGCTGTGATAAGAGCAGAGAATCAAGCCCAGCTGTACCAGAGGCAGGGGAGATGGAAGCAAAGGTAAATTCCATTTAAACATGGGCTCACATTTAGCTCTGCAGCTACTGCAGCCTGATCTGCTCTGGACCAGAGCGGGGAAAGGGCAGTTTCTGTTCCAGCCTCAGCTACAAATGACAGAAATGAACAAGAATTAGCTGCTGCAGTATTTATAGCTGGGGACACTCTGTGAGGATTTCCAGAGCACATCACCCTGCAAGTCAGGCACATTCACCCCCAGCGCAGAACCAGCACCACTTTTTACCCCTAGATGAGAATCTGGCTACAATGAACTCCAGAGAGTAAATATCTGGGCTTATTTGAAATTATTTTAGCAGAATATCAGCAAAACAATTTACTCAGACTGCTGCTGCTTTAGTGAAAGCAATTGACTTTTCATCCTGATTTTATTGCTGCTGCTGGGGGAAATGAAACCAACTTCTCATGGTAATTCCAAATAATTCTTTGGTAATTCTTTCCTTTACAGAAAAGCAATAAAATGGCCTTGTTGTTAGTAAAATACCAGGTATGAAGAGACTGCTCTGATCACCCTTTTTATCCTGGCAATACACTCTGATTGATTGGGTGCTGCAGATGCACTCCCAGGGCAGCCCCTGAAGCCCAGAAGTACCCACAGAATTTTGGTTAATGTCATACAAGCTGACAGAACAACTTCAGAAGCTTCAGAGTGTTATGCCAACATTTTGTGCTCAATTGTGCTTTTTCTTCAACCTCTGTAAGAAAAACTGGCAGGTGTGGATGGTGGGTTTATGGTTCTCAATTGCTGCTGTTTCTAAGTGTCTTTATGTGTAATTCAGGCAACATCCCTCCCCTCTGATTAGGAAAAAAAAGGCAAAAAAAGCAGCAAGGAAGCAAAGCAACTGGAAATATGACATTCCTCCCCAAAACCCCTCTTAGGGAGGTTGGTTAAACAACCCAAAAGAACTTTCAATCCAACTCCTGCTTATTTTAAATCAATGGAAAGGTGCATGGCCTCTGCTTTTGGAAACCCAGGCTTTTGTGCTCTATGTTGCCTCTGTTTTCCCTTGAATCTCTGTGGAATTTGTTTGCATCAATCACGAGCAAATAGCAATAAATTCTCTACTTTTGTTTAAAGTTCTTTAAGTGATGCAAAACTAAAAATTATGATGCAAAACTAAAAATTACAGAGCTAAAATGAAATAATGCTTAATTTGATTTATTTTTTCAACAACATTTTCTGATAGCAGCCCCAGTCCAGCTGTACTACTTCTGCACACAGTTTCTCTAGTTCCAAGGAGGAGATATAAATCTCCTACATTTAGCTGGGAGACATTATCTCGATTAAATTTACGAAGAGAAAGGAGGAATTTTCCTCACCCAAAAATACAGAAAACAGTGAAGGGAAAATTAGAACTCATGGGGGCAAAATGCCTCACAAGCTGTGCAGAGGTTAGTTAAATATAAAAGCATGCTTGGAAACCAGCACTCGGCCAAGCAGGCACCTAGCAACTAAATGCTGCACGTGATGTGCTTTTAAATAGGAGAGAAATGGTGCTGGCAAGTGAAACAAGAATTCCTCTCTGAAACATCTCCTGCTGCTGGGCTACCAAATGCCACAAGGCTAAAGATGCTTCCATGACACCAAAGTGAATGACCAAATTCTCTGTTTCCTGCTGTGTTTTGGCAGGGGCTGTACCTTCTCCATAGCCACAGACAGGTTCTCCTTTCTTGGTGGATTTTGCCCAGAAAAGCAGGAAAATATTGAAAGGATCTGACGTTATGAATTTGGGATGCTGAGGTGGCTGAGGCACTTCCAGCCATGAAGGGATGAAGAGGGCACTCAGGACAGGTGATGTGTTTTGGGGTGTGTGGAGAAAAATCCCTTGAGGTTCAGCCAAAAAACGTGTCCCTGGGATAACTTCACATCAGTGACTGCACCTCAGAGGCTCAATTGGCATTTTCCTCATTTTTCAGCTTGATATCCTGAAAAAAGCTGCATGACTGACCCTGCAATTTACCACTGTAGTGAAGGGTATTTTATAGTCCTGCACCTCGAATAGCTACAGCACTATTTTCAGGCTGACAGTGTAATGTACAGCTCCATACATGTGTAACAGCTGGAATTAAGAGCTTAAATCTACTTTGTGAGATGTATGGCCATTAAAACACAGGCAGTGATGGAAATAAAATAAGGAAAAGAACAAAGGAAAAGGCTGTTGTGCATTCCTTAGCACGAAACATCAATTCACTTACAGTTGCTCCCCAAAAAGAAAAGAGAAAAATTTATGAAAAAGAGAAAAGGAGAACTTGCCAGTGTAAAAGTCTGTGCCATGAAATCCCAACAGGCCCAATAAGTAATGTAAGAAATCCTTGTGATGTACAAGATGGAATTAAGCTCTCAGGGTACATAAACTGTCACAATTTAATAAATATGAAATGAAAATAAATGCTTCAAGTTGTGTAAAAATACAGCAGTGCTGGTCATACTGAAAATGGAAAATAAAAATGGGGAAAAAAAATTAAAGGCACCAAGCCCATCAAGCAGGACACGGGTCCAAACCAACATCTTTCAAGTTCAGCTATCACAACAGCAGTGCCTAAATGCCACCTTTGGAGCCCTTTTCCTCTTTGCTGTTCTAAAAGCACATTTCATCAGTTCTCCCTAGGGCCTGGGGAATGTTTTCCCTTGTATTACTGCAGAAGCTCTGGGTTTGGCACAGAGGGATGATCTGATGCCATCAGTGGCAGAGAACTGGAGGATCCCTCAGCAGGACCTGGGCAGCTGCCCTGCCAAGGCTGTTGAGCAGAGTGGGTGTCAAAGCAGCCCAGGATTTCTATAAATCTGCAGAAAAGTCAGTGAATTTACAGACACCTGACCATGACAACCTGGCCATCGAGACCAAAGAGGCTTCAAGCCATAATGATCATCACAAAAATTAATTTAGTGTGTGCACATGCACTGAGGCTGCTTAACTCTGAGCACACAGACACAGACACAGGTGTTCACTCGTGGTTCCTTCTCACAGCACTGACATTCTGCCTGTGGGATGGTGTATTGCTCCTGGATAATGTTATTACATATTTTATTGACGTCAATAACCTTGTTTTTGGAGGACAGTAATAACTCCTGGCTATTTTTACTTACGAGCAGGAATTTGCAAATATTAATTGAGGTCCATGATCCTTCATGGTAATAGTTACCAGAATGTTCAGAAGGGAACATCACAACTTCTCCTGTAAATAGTGCCAGGCCAAGAACAAACATAAATTTAAGTTAGCCTTTCAGTTGCTCTCACTGTGGTTTTTTTACTCTGTGAGCTAGTAAAAGAAGAAGCTATAATAAAACACTTCTATTTTACCCTTTTCCACATGATCAGCCTTATTTCAGCTGCAAGAGAATAACAAGTGTTTTGGGAATGTGCACGAAAGCAAAAATTATTAAATGATATTTCCCCAGCTTTCAAAATAAAATATTTGAAGGTAGCAGGGAAAGGGAACATTGTTATTCCCCCTTCTCTGTCCCTGTGCAGCTCAGCTCTGCTTTCTTAGCCTGACAATGACAGAGGTGGACAGAGGGGGTACAGAAGCATAAACCCCTGGAACAGACCTGCTGCACCAAGGGACAGTGTGACATGAAGCTGTTCTCCCATTCCCAGGTATTCTGTGCCCAGAGTAATAATAACAACAATAAAAAATGGATGTGTTTCGCCCTGGGCTGCTCTAACACACCTCAGACTTTCCCAAAAGCACCTTGTTCCATTCTGACCGAGCTCTCCCTCTTTGTGTCCCTCTTTTCCTGCTGGTGCCCTCTCCCCAGGCACCCTGAGAGAGCAGCAGACTGCACCAGCCCACACATCCTGTCCTGCTCCTGGGCACCTCCCAGTCATCTCCTTTGCCCCTGGTTTCTTCTCCTTCTCCTCTGCAGGGAATGGAATCCCTCGGGGGCTACAGAATCCTGAGGCAGCAAAGGAAGCCGAGGTCACACCAAATCCAGCACCTCTGGGGGCTGGAGAAGCTGAAGAGGAACAAAGTCTCTCATTCAGGTCCTACAAAATCAATCAAGGCCTTGGTAATCAGCCTGAGGAGCCATTTATTGTAACACCTGGAACATAAGGGACCAAACACTTTTTAATAAAGACACAAACAAGGACAGCAAAACCCACTGTGCCATAAACAAAGAGCTCTTCTGTACAGTGATAATTGGAGTTTTTCTCCTCAATATAGTCCTTTGTTCACTTTCATGTTCACCCAATGAGCTTAATGCATTTCTAATTCAATCTGTGACTGCCTGGCTATGAATAAAGGATTAGGCCTGATAGGAAAGGTCATGTTGACCTTGAGAGCTATCAAGTGACAAGACATTTTAGCAATGGAGTAAACAATTTAAATACATCTTGGAAACAGACAGATCCTAATGATGGAGCCAAACATACAATCAAATGATACTTTGTTCTAATAAAAAGTTTATCCTGTCTCTTCCAGCTCTGTTAATGCTGTGATTTTTATGTATTTTCTGTCAACTTGACAACCCAGTTTATCAATTACAGCTTTTTTTACCAAGCACATTTTCCCACCACATAAAGTTTGCAACCCCCAAAATACAAATGTTCAGAAATGCACATTAGGAACACTTGCCTTGTTATTAAACTAAACCATCTTCAATAATCTTTATACAAACACGACCACACCTTTATTTCTAACTCTTCTGTAAAGCAATTCCCCCACCAACCAGAATTTGCACAAATGCAAATGAAGAGAAAACATTTAGAAACTGGAGTTTCTAAGCCCTTTTTCTGAGGGGAAAATGTGTCTCCAACATGTCTCTGCGCTGCTCCCAGTCACAGAAGCAGGCTTAGATTGTTTCATGATGCATTTCTGCACGTAACAGGGAAAGAATTCCAAAAGTAATGAGAGGTCAGTTTTTGGCAAATTCTGTGAAAAATGGAAATTACAAAATTTCACAGCGTCTCTCCTATATAAAATCACTAGGTTTTTTTCCCTCCAGACTACTGTCTGGCAGCTGTTGACAAAACCTGACTTTTTAATGGTCTGCATAAGCTTGGCTGACAAAATTCCCAATAGAGAACACCCATCTACTACACAGCACTGACAGATGACAATGCCCTCCGAGTTAGGATCACTGCTCCAATAATCTGTGCTCTTCACAGCACCATCAAACCCCATTTATTTATTTATTCATGAGCTTCCAGTGAAGATTAACACTTATCCCAGTGAAGCTGGAAGGCAGAAGATGTCTTTTGCCTTATCACTCTCCAGATAAACCCAAAGAACAGATGACAGCACTTAATGCTGATCACAGCGATGTGGTACTGAGAAAGTTGAACCTCAGAAACTACAGCCCCACAAATCACAAGCAGCTGAAGGACAGCCAAAGTAAAATTCTGAAACCAAACCGTTCTGGCTTGTCTCATCAAATGACTGGAACTGTAACAGGGATGGCATCTGACCAAAGCCATTTGAGGAGGCTGTGCCAGAGTGTCCCAAACAGGGCTCGGTTTGGCAGCAGCTCCTCTGAACCTGCCCTGGGAGGTGCAGCAGCCTTGGGTCCATCCCCAGAGCCCCTGCAGGCGTTCCAGCACTGCTGGATCCACAGCCAGCCCTGGCAGTGATGCCCTGACACCGGGGCAGCTCTGGGACCTCTGCATTTCTTGAGGGAAGGAGATGCAACAATCTATGAGAGAAAGCAGGAGAAAAGCAGGAAAACAACACAACTCCCGTGACAAGTGCTGCAGGGAGGGCTACAGCCTTTCAGCTCCTGCCAGGGATTTTCTCCAAGGCATTCTATTTTTGTCTTCTTTTCTTCCTCCTGAAAAAACCACACCTGGGAAGGAATCTCAGGGGCTGCCCTGCAATGCTGGACTGGCAAGGTGGGAGAAAGGAACCACAGCAAGCTGTGTGTGCTGGTGTGCAGGGAGGGCAGCAAAGACAGCTCCAAGAGGAGTCTGATCCAAACCAAAAGCAGCAGCTTTTACAATGCTCTGAGGTCCAGGAACATCACCCTGGTGTGAGACAGTGAAAAGCTGCTCACATTCCCTGCACCACGGCAGCTCTGGTTTCTAAACTCTGGGAAGCAAAACCAAATTTGAACAGGTTTTGTACATGACTTAATCTGTCAAGAACATTGACACTCTATAAACCACAGCACAGCACTGTCCAAGCTCCTCATTGCTGAGACATTGCTGAAGACTTGACATCAAACCCTATTTTGTTTCCATACTAAAGCAATTCCATGGGCCTCTACAGAGCTAGTCAGATCAGCTAAACTGCACTGCTTTCTGCTGGTTCTGATCAGGAAATTGGGGATAATTTTCTCTTACTTGTAACCTGAATTATAAAAGCAATTTTCAATCATGCACTGGGTGCATGAACAAGCCTTTTCCATAATAACACCACTGATTTAAGAGGGATGATACTTCACAGAGCACAATCACATTTGAAGGGTTCTTATTATAGTAACTCCTCTATAACTGGAGCATTAAATAAGTTCTACTGTGTTATTAAAAAGCCTTGAAAATACTCTTTGAAGTTACTTGAAGTTACATTATGGGCCTGTCACTTCTTCTTCTGCAAGAAATAAGACCTGGGACTTGGGGAGAGGCACAGAATCCCAAGGTTGGTGTGACAGCTGTGCCACTGCAAGAACCACCAACCCCTTTGTGCCTAACAGCCTGACCCAGGGGCAAAGCATTTCTTACAACACAGCAAACCTGGCTTGTCTCCTTGCAGGGCTTCTCAAACCTCTCCTGAGCACACAGCAAGAAGCCCAGTCCTTTTTACAGTTTTTGCAGTGCTTTTTGCTGCCTTGGGATAAAAATGCCTGCCAAGCAAATGAGTGAGGCCATGGGGAGAGGCCCCCCCTATAAGTGGCTGATCTTTTATCATTAACTGTGTTTTTGATATTTCTGAGGAGAGGAGACTGATGGCATTCTTTGTCTCAAATCCCACCTGCTGAAATGTCACACTGCACATCAGAGTTCAGGTGAGGATGACTGACCCCAGCCTCTCCATTAAATACAGCTCAGTCAGAGAAACTTGACTTCTGCCCTTCCAGTTGAAGTCCTTTAGGAAATCAGTCCCATTAAGTATCATGCACAGAAGGGCCTATAAGCAAGTGGCTGAACCGACTTCACTAAATCCCTGCACTTTGCTCACTTACACCCAAGAATTTACCCCACATGGAGTTTAACAGCCCCACAAACCCAAAGCGATGTAGGAACGCTGGCATGGATTACCCAAAGTGTAAGAAGAATGCAGTTGGTGCTAAGTGTGGAGCCCTGGGATGCAGATCATGCCCAAGAGAAGCAGGAGGGTGATTTTCCACTGCAGAGCACTGGCAGGTGGGCAGATCCCAGCCTGCCAAGGGATTTCTCCAAATGGCACAAAGCACTTGCAATTTGTGTTCCTACTGACTGTGCTCCCCACACACAGAATCTCTGCTCAGCTTCTTGGCTCGTTTCAAACCCCCAAGAGTGAAAGCCTGCATTCAGAAGAGTTGCTGTGATTCTTCCCAAAGGAACTTTTCAGCTGCAGTCTCTCTGCACATCACCTAAAGGACTATGAATCTGTTGTTTGGAACCCTGTGGTCCCATTAAGAAATCATAAAGCTGAAAGCCCAAAAAAGTCAATGCCTCTAGAAGCTTGGAAATTTCCTGCTCTCAGTTTCATGCTCTCTATGTCCCTGTCTGGAATGGGAAGTAGGATTACTTTTCTGCTTCACCTGATAAAGCTGATAAGTTTAAGTCTCTAGTCTCAGTGCATAATTGAATCAATAACATTATTTCTAACTTGAAGACACACCCCAGTAAGTTTTAAAACCCAATTCTTGTGTATATCTGGCTTCCTGACAGTGGCAATGCATCACATGCCCCTCTGCTGTGAGCAGTGAAAATTCAAGGGAAATTTTTGTCCCAGGATAGCCCAGACTGCAACACTGCATTCCCTGGACAAATGTTCACAACTTCAGCATTCCCAGATTTCCCTGTGTCGAAGCACACAACTGACAGCTTAGCAAACCTGAATCACGTCCCTTTTCTACCACACACAGCAATTAGGCAACACAATGGCAACAACATTTACATCCTTTACACCCTACCCCTGCCAGGAGGAGGTCAGCAGCACTGGCTCACTTTGCAATCACACCTGAAAAGCTCTAATCCTTTAAAAATGGAACTTTTTCCCAAATTGTGGGAAACAAACTGCACAAGGAGAGGCGATGGTGCCTCGTGGCTTTGAGGTAGATGAACATTAAGTTCAGTTTCCAGACAGGGCAGGAATGATTTAACACATGTATTGGTTGCTTAGAAGCAGGGAAATCTAAAGCACAAGTGAAAACATGACTACAGTGTCACAACTATGCAAGTATAATGAAAAATATATTTCCCTGTGCCCAGGGAAATACAGGTTTGCTATTAGGAAGAAGTTTTTTACAGAAAGAGTGATAAAGTTCTGGAATGGCTGCCCAGGGAGGTGCTGGAGTCCCCATGCCTGGGTGTGTTTAACAAAGCCTGGATGTGGCACTGGGTGCCAGGGTCTGGCTGAGCTGGTGGGGCTGGGTTGCACTCAATGATCTTGAACATCTCTTCCAACCTGGTCATTCTGTGTGAATTCTGTGAAAGGTTTTGGTAAGATAACTGAAATTATAACTAATGGAAAGCACCCAGACTGCCTTCTCCTGCACTGTCAAACCAGCAAAGTGCACAAATACCTGGAGGGACGTGTGGGACCTGCAGCACACAGCAGCGTGAGCAGGGCAAACAAAGCAGATGGTGGCACCTCCTCGGCTCTCTGGAAGAGCTAATGCAGCACCAGCATTTTGTGAATCCAGCTGGAAAATGGGCAATTACTGCCGGGTTTGCATCCTGGAGGTTTTGTGCACAACTGCCCTTCCCAGCCCCAGCAGTGCCAGAGTAATCAGCTCTTCCAGCTCCCCTGTTAATGGCTCTGCTGCCAGGCTCTCAGATAAATGGCACCGTGGACAAAGAAACCACCAGATGTTAATTCAAGCTACAAAGCTCTCTTCCAGGACAGTGACTCACCTGCTCTCTCCCTCATCAGTTTTACTCTGAAGTTTGAATCAGAGAAACAAAAACGGGGAAAAGGGAGTGCTGGATCCAGCTTTTTCTCACCATCAGCACTCACGGGCAAAGAAATCTGTACTTTATTAGGTCTCAACACCTTGACCCAGAGTCCCTCTTCTCAGAGCAGTTAACTCCAAAGGTATCTATTTTGTCCACAGGACTTCAGAAAAAACCCCAAGCACATAAATCCATCTGGATGGAAAACAGGGTTTTACCAGAAAGTTATAATTTTTTTTTTTTTCTTTTTGCCTTAACAGCAGAAGAAACTCAGAATGAATCATTTCATGATATTATCTGAGAGCATGCTGGTAACCTCTAACATGACTGAAACTGCGGCTCCAGAAGGATTGTTTTTACCAAGGTATCATCTCATAACAAATTATGTTTAGGCAGTTTGATTCATTTTAGCAGACCAAAACTCCATGCTCGGACCAGACAGTGGTGAAAAAAATCTCTCTAATAAACTGAGGCTGCAAAGAAAAAGTAGTCCACCTCTCTAGATGAAAATTTAATATGTATTCTTATATTTTTCCTCTGGCCAAGAAGGAAAAAGAATCAGATCTGACTAACTCCCCACAGAACAACAATTCTGGTATTTGATTACCTTATAAAAGGCAATTCTAACCCAGTTTTTTAAAGTTCACCTACAGCAAATTGCTGCCAAGCAATGGATGGCCAGTTTTTGAGAGTTATTGCCTTGAAACATTTCCCTAAACCAACACAGCTGATGACCTGCAGTGAGTGATCTGTTCTGAACAGACTGTGCCTCCTGTTTGCTTCTCCATGCTCCAGGCTCAAACCCATCCCTAGGAACTGGGAATGTGGTCTGCAGTGATAGGTAAAGCTCACAGAGAAATGTGGCATCCTCATGGAAAGTTTCTTTTAGGAGTACGGGAGTGAGGATCTTGATTAAAATTTGAGTAAAGGATATTCTGAGGAACAAGAAGGGGAAGGAGGCAGAGACGAATTTTAATATTCCGACAGGAATGCAGCACCTTCCCACCACACTGATTGCATCCAGGATTTATGGATTGTATTACATCCAGCTTTTCCCTGGATTTACCCTGTTACAGGACAGGAGAAAACGTAGGGGTGAAGTTAAAGATGACACTCACCCATGGAGTAATTATACTGAAAAAAAAATAAATCCACTCCACTTGACTGCCAAATCTGTTAGAAAACACTGTGTACTTTACCTGTTTATACCTAATTGTCTACTTTCCTAAAATTAGCTTTCCTATGACACCCAGCTGAGTTTCTAACAGCCTGTCCTGTCATGGTTCCATATCTGAATCTGGAAAAAAATCCGCAAAACTTTCTTGCTGAAATGCTTTATCCAAAAGATATTTAATGAAAAAGGTCCTATAATTTTTCCCTTAGCCTTTCCTAGACAGTTTTTACTGAATTTTCTGCATTTAATTGTAAAAATCCCCAAGCAGCCTGTGATTTGCTCAGTGCTTGTTTTCAAAGCACATGGAAGTGCCCTGTAAAGGTTTCCTAGGAAGCCACGCACGGGATGCAGATGAAAAAGCCCCCTCACAACCCCCCCAAGCCGCTCTGCATTGCAGCCCTGGTGTGTTTGAGGGAGGGAGGCTGCACTGGGGTGTGCCCAGGACAGGATTTCCCTGCTGCAGGGGCAGATCCTGCTCTGGCACACTGAAGGACAGGTGCTGCTGCTGGCAGGGCAGGCATGGGGAGCTGGCAGCTCTGGTGTGGCATTAGAGACACACACACACAGCATGACAGGATTTACAGGCTGGGAGTGGGAGGGAGACAGGGGAGGAGGCAGCTCGCGGGTGAACACGAGGGAGGAAATGGGGACACAGCCAGGAGGGTCTTGCTAGGGAACTCCTGAGGGTCTCTGGCCTGACTGTGAAGTCCAGAGGAGGTGAAAGCTTTCCCACCAGGAATCAGCCCCAAAGCCCAGCCTGGACACTTCTGAAGGGAATATAACCAGCAAAAATAGAAAAACCAGCACAAAACGATTCCACCTCCCTAGTTTGCATCAGCAAAGAATTTAGTGCAAAGGAAAAGCGCTGCAGCAAATACAGACTGTGGAGATGGTGGGAGTTGGAAATGACAACCTCATGGAGTCCTCAGCCCCCACAGCTGCCCCGAGCCTGAAACCCCTGAATAATCCCCAGCCCACTCGTGCCGTGCCCAGGAAATAACATGGCTTTGAGCTCGCCTGTCTTGGGTAAAACAAAAGCTTTTGTGACTCACAACAGAAACCTGCATGCTAAAATTTCCTGCAGAACTATTGAGTGTGTCTTTTGAAACACAGTGCTTATTACCAGGGACTTGTCGTCCCAAGAGCAAGTGTAACCTTGACATCTGCTTATTTTCTTTCAGAAAAGCACCTTGCTCAGTTATTATATATTGAAAGCTTGATGGTTGCCAGCAGCTAGAAGGGTACAAGCCACCAAGCAAGTGCCACAAAGTGGTAATATTGAAGCTGCAGGATGTAAGGCTGCTGAAAGAACAAATAAACACTATTGCTACAGAGAGCTTTAAGAAGGAAAGAAATCTGGATTTCCCCAAAGAAACATATAAAGCAAGCCTTGCACAACTTCATTGTACAGAAGATTTCTATGAAATACATCCCTGTGCTTTTCACATTGCTTGGCTGTCACCTTGTGAAGGCTGGAAATGGAATGGGTGCCAGAAATAGAGAGTGGTGAGGTCTGGCTGGGCAAAGCTGAATTGAACTTCTCCTCACCAACAACCCCTGAGAGCTGGTGGCAACCAGGAGAAGAGTTCTGCTGTGCACAGCCTCAGTGAATACTCTGCAGAGCTGCAGGATGCTGAAGGCATCTCTTAAAGCTGGGCTAATGACACCCAGGTGGGTTTTGCCACAACTCTCTTTTGTGCCATTTGTGTCCCTGAACTGATCCCCAGTCATTAAACCAGAACACATTCACCTCACCACCTGTCCCTCCCAGTCCCACACACCTGAAGGGACAATCTCCACTTCTCCTGGCTCTTTCTTCATGGAATGAGGTGCTGGAATAGGTGTAGAGGTGCTGACAGAAGGGGTGGCTCCTGCACAATGCCAGGAGGTTTATGGGGAGCAAGGACAAAGGAAGTCAGTCAGTGGCTTTTGGCTGAATTCTCCAGGAGGGGATCACACTCCATGCCCCAAAGGACACTAAAATCCTGGCTATGTGCAGCCTCTCTCCATGTCCCAAAGAACACTAAAATCCTGCTATGTGCAGCCTCTCTCCCTATCCCAAAGGACACTAAAATCCTGCTATGTGCAGCCTCCCTCCATGCCCCAAAGGACACTAAAATCCTGGCTATGTGCAGCCTCTCTCCATGTCCCAAAGAACACTAAAATCCTGCTATGTGCAGCCTCTCTCCCTATCCCAAAGGACACTAAAATCCTGGCTATGTGCAGCCTCTCTCCATGTCCCAAAGGACACTAAAATCCTGCTATGTGCAGCCTCTCTCCATGCCCCAAAGAACACTAAAATCCTGGCTATGTGCAGCCTCTCTCCATGTCCCAAAGGACACTAAAATCCTGCTATGTGCAGCCTCTCTCCATGCCCCAAAGAACACTAAAATCCTGGCTATGTGCAGCCTCCCTCCATACCCCAAAGGACACTAAAATCCTGCTATGTGCAGCCTCTCTCCCTATCCCAAAGGACACTAAAATCCTGCTATGTGCAGCCTCTCTCCATGTCCCAAAGGACACTAAAATCCTGCTATGTGCAGCCTCTCTCCCTATCCCAAAGGACACTAAAATCCTGGCTATGTGCAGCCTCTCTCCCTATCCCAAAGGACACTAAAATCCTGCTATGTGCAGCCTCTCTCCATGTCCCAAAGGACACTAAAATCCTGCTATGTGCAGCCTCTCTCCCTGTCCCAAAGGACACTAAAATCCTGGCTATGTGCAGCCTCTCTCCATGTCCCAAAGGACACTAAAATCCTGCTATGTGCAGCCTCTCTCCCTATCCCAAAGGACACTAAAATCCTGGCTATGTGCAGCCTGGCAACCTGCTGGCTGTGGGAACAGAAAATAAGGCACTGCTTCCCTATGGATTTAACAGCACCATACATGCCAAGCTGGGAAACTTCAAGGTCACTGGACAACCTTTAAGATGCTGATACTTAGTCATGCAATAATAATGTCAACTGCAATTAAATGCATTGGAATTGAGGGCCCTAGGTGCCTTTCAGAACATACCTTTTCAACTGTGGGGATAAAAACATCTTTAGGGCTCATTCCAGAAGTGTCTGGTACAGAATGATGCCCACAGTTTTTCCCATTGAAGTAAATTCAGACATTTCAAAGTACACTTGTAAATAAAGCACTACCAGGAGCAGCCTTGGTGATCACACTGGAATCAGACACAAAATGTGTGATGCTATAAAATCCCCATGATCAGCAGGGAAAAGCAGGCTGTCCCCAGGTACCATTTCCAGAGGGGGTATGCTCTGAATGTCCCTGTATTGCAAAGAGGCTCTAACTCTGGGGAAGGAGAGTCTGTGCAGTGGGAAGAGCAAGGATTCCAGCAGGCAAAGGGGAAAGCCCCAGTGGGGAGTGGGCTGATGGTGCCATCTCAGGATGGGAATTTTTCTGCCAACAAACACTGCAAGGTGAGCTCTGCTCTCCTTCCTCCCCCAGTTAATAAAAGCCAATTCCTGTGTTCTTGGTTTGAGATGCTGTTGCTCTCCTGCAGCCCCTGCCCCGAATTTGGCTTCAGCAAAAAGTTACTCCCAGAGCCCTGCTCGAAGCCTTTCCTCCAACATCCTTTCCAAAATCCCACCAGGCCACTTGGCAAAAACAAGGGCAAGCTCTTGCCCAGCTGCCAAACACCCTTCCAGGTCCTTCTCTTCCCTCTTCCCCTGCTTGAAATGCTCTCAGCAAAACCCTCTCGGTGTCTCTCTGCCAGTGCAACTTGGTAATAAACACTTTTACTCTGAGCCCCTGAACCTCTGCCCCAGCTCACAACTCTGGCCTTGCCTTTGCCTAAAATAGCTTTTATTTTCATTCCTTTCTTCCCCCTGTCCTCTTGCCTGCCCCTCTTATTTCCTGTTTCCTCTGTGCACCACTTCAAGAGCAGCACAGATTTGCTGCTCACGTGTTGAGGAACGCTGCTTCTGACAAAGGTGTCATTTACAAGGATTGGAAGGCTTTTTCCTGATGAGAATTTCTGGGCAGGTTTTGGTGCTGCCAATCTTTGTTCCAAACAGAAAATTAGCTTTAAAAGCTGATTTTGAAAATTAGTTTTGAAAACTAGCTTTAAAAGCCTATGAAAGCAAAACAGCTGAACAGAAATTTGTTTTTACAACCCCAAACTCTTTGGAAGCATTTTTATAACAGGGGTGTCAAGCTCTGTGAACCCTCCAAGCAGCTAAAGAACCAATGAATGAGCAATGAAGGCATTTTTAGCTGTCGGGGTGGGATAATTCATCCTGCCTTCACTTCAGGGCCAGGGCCCAGGTTGCCTCTGGGCCATGTGCACTCTTTGACACATGCAGAATTTAGCATTTCAGAATTAGGCAATCTGCCTCACACCTTTCAGGGTGCATCACATATCTAAGGACAGTGTGTGAATACCTAAGGGAAACACAGAGCTCCTCAAGCCCCTTCCACCAGAGATGGCAAAACAAGAGTTCCTGAGCCTTAAGCCCCAGTCTCCAGTTAGGACAGTTCTTTTGAGCCTACCTCAGCTATTTCAACAATAAAAATATCTACTTTTTTTTTTTTTTTAATAAGTTCTGTTTGTCTTTTTCTTTTTCATGCTAGATATAAAGCAAGCTTTCAATCTTGTAAGATACTTGTGTCCTGTTTACCCAGCTAGAACAATAGAAATCCAAGTAAAAAGAGAGGTTTTGCTGACAGGCAATAACTCAGAACTCATTCTATTCCACTGTCAGGAATGGGGAAAACACACAGCAGGAAGATGTGAACACCCACAAACACCAAGAAGAATTTTGCATTCAGCTCAAACACCCAAGGAAAGACCCACCTCAGTCCCAAACAGAGGCACGTGGAGGGGTTTCACCAGGCAGGTGAAATCCCAGCCCACAGATCTGCCTGTTCTCCATCACCAGCAGGAGGGAGAGAGGACAACAATTCCCCCTTTACTGGCCAGCTGGAAGGGGCTGCCAGTGCACAGGGAATAACCAGGTGAGGATACAACACTTTAATTTAGGGGCTGTGAGTCCCTCAAAGCAGCAGCTCCTCCCCACTGAGAATCCCAAAACCCCACCTGGAGCCAAATCCTGCCCCATCCATGCTGGGCTTGCTCATTAGGCTCTTCAGGAGCTTGGAAATAAAATGCCCATTTCTGTGCTAGCTGTAAATCCTTCGTCACCTGCCAAATCAGGTCTATTTTCCTTCCACTTTTACTCATAAAAGCACTACTGGTCTGCCTAAATTTACATTGTGTTTTTATTGTGGAGACTGTGGAAGTTCAGAGTTCTCAGCAATGTTGTCATAACTCAAATTAAGTTGTGAGGGTTTCCAGACAAATTCCTTATCAGGATATTAAAGCCACTGTTAAAACCAAGAGAAAAGAAAATTACTCATTAAGTTTTGAAAAAAAAAAAAGAGTTATGGACCTTTAACATGACATTTCATTCATATTCCTTGTAGTGTATACATTACAACCTCATTTACAAATCACCCAGCAAAGTCATTATTTTGGGGGTTTTTTGTTGTTTTCTAAAGAATATAATTTAATGTGAAGATCATTCTTTGCATTTCTAGATTAGTCTTTTTAGCCTGTAAATAAGATATCAAAAGTGGGAATGAAAGCATTTTACTAAAAAGCACTTTGAAAAGAAAGAGTCTACCAAATTAATTCTGAGACTGATCAAAAGAACAAACTTTATTAGTTTTCTTTATGTGCCTACTAATGATGTCATTTTCTTTATTCCTGAGGACTGAAGTACTACTCTCCAAAAAGTGCTTGCAAACCCAAGATATCAATAGTTAATCAGGTAGGATAAACATTAAATAACTTCACAGGAGAACTTTGCCTCATGCTCCAAATTCTGACTGCACTGGAGTAAGGAAATAAAAGAGAAAACAAGGGTTTTTATGATTAAAGTCAGTGAAATTCTTCTATTTGCCTCATACCAGCTGACTACAATGGCCTCCAAGTGGCAGGCCCATGTTGATGAAGCTCCTAAGAACACAGCCATGGACGGAGCAGGACTTGTTTTAATAAGAGCTGGCCATGCTCAAACGGAAACAATTTCTAGTCCCTTCACCACCTGCACTATGGGTTTGCTACCAAGCAATTCCCAGAAATAAACGAGAAATAGGAAAAACTTCCAGTGCTTACAAAATTTCAAGAAATTTTTTTAAAAGACCTTCATCCAGTTTAAGAAAACAATATTTCAAAATGTAGAGTTGGACTATGAAAATAGTAAAACCCCACCAGTATTGATATCATTTCAGGTAACTTTTCCTCTTTGTTTTCTGTGACTCAGTGATAGGAACAAGGATCCAACTACTTTATTTAGACCAAAAAAGAATGTTCTGTTTGAAACAAAAAGAGCACTAGACAGTATTTCCCTTCTCCAGGGCTGTGAATGACAAAATAAAAGAGGCAGTCTCTGGAAGATTTGTTTTCTTTCTTCCTGGAGTTTGTGTGACTCAGCCAGCACTAACAGCAGGCTCCAAAATGCCTGCAAATGGGGGCTTGAGAGCAGCACAGCCAAATCCCAGCTTAGGGGGGAGCACTTTGCAAAGGAGATGCTGCTCCTCTGGAAAAGTCAGGCATCCATAAAGAAATTTATGGAAATCACTGTCAATCTGAAAGCCTGCCCATTGCTTTCAAGTGGTTCGGTTTCTCTTGTCCCTCTGCCTACCACAGAGAGGATTAACAAAGAATGAGCAGCATCTTTTATTTATCACCTGAAAACTCCTCCTTGTTTCTGCTCCATGCCCTGCCAAACAATGAACAGGTCTGTGCCACAGGCCAGGGCTGAGGGACATCACAGTGCTGCAGGAAACAACAGTGATGGTGCTGTCATGCCTCAGGTTTAGCCTTTATATTTTCAGGTTCTGTGCTGCTTTAGTCTGTGGGTCTGGGCTCCATATTATGGGATGGTGAGCTCTCTGCACAGAGCAGGGAGACAAAACAATTCCTGCTCCAGCTGGGGACCAAGGACAAATGATCCAAATCTCAGGCCCCAGAGCACAAACACTGTGGGCTGGAGAGAGAAAACAAGGATGGGACTGCATAACCTAAATCTGGAATTGGACAATTAGCTCCAATAAGGAAAGAACTGATCAAAGTGACAAACCCCATCACCATTTTGCATTTTGGGACCATTCTGGTTCATCTTGGGTTCATTTTGGGACCATTTTGGTTCATCTGGGGTGCATTTTGGGACCATTTTGATTCATCTTGGGTGCAGCCCTGGCTGAGCTCGGGTGCAGCCCAAGGTGGATCCATGGAGGAGATTCTTTGAATAAATCCCTGCTTTATTCTTTAGGCCTAGGGCAGCCTCCCCAAGGGATCAGCTGCACACAGAGGATGTGATGGTGCCGTTGGACAGGAGGGGAGCAGCACCGTGTGATGGAAACCCGGGAAGAACTTCAAACAGGTTGAATGAAGGATCTGAAACCAGAGGAGGCCACAAAGCTGATTGAAGGCTGCAGCACCTTTCCTAGACTGAGAATGGAGGCTGCAGGGAGAGCTCAGAGCCCCTTCCAGGGCCTTAAAGGGGCTCCAAGAGAGCTGGAGAGAGACTGGGGACAAGGGATGGAGTGACAGAAAAAGAGAAATTGCTTTAACTGTCGGATTGAATATTAAGTTAAAAAAAATTACTCTGAGGGTGGTGAGGCCATGGCACAGGCGGCCCAGAGAAGCTGTGGCTGCCCCATTCCTGGAAATGTTCAAAACAAGGCAGGATGGGGCTTGGAGCATCCTGGGATAGTGGGAGGTGTCCCTGTCCATGGCAGGGAGCTGGAACAAGATGAGCTTGGAGGTGCCTCCCAACCCAAAGCACTCGGTGGTTCCATGATTATGTGAAAATTTAATATAATTATAGCCATGATAGATATGAGGGCTGCAAGGTCTGCAGGGAAAATAATATTGTTTATTAGAATAATTGATGCAGTTGGAAAGGATATAAATTTCTAATAGAGCATATTTCACTTTGTGCTATCTATGTATTCCTTTCAAAATGTGTCTAGATGATTACAGCTCTCCAGCAAGGCAGAAATTGCCTCATTATCAGTGAAATATTCCAACTGATGGTACACACAGCATTGTCAAATGTAGGAAATCATGAAAATGGGGGTGAAGGAAAAAGAGAAGATTCCACATTTCAGCTAAAGGATTTTCAAGTCAAGCTTCCTTTGCAGAGTCAGACAGATAAAAACTTGCACTTTTTCAAAGCAATCACAAATGGCTTTTAAGAAAGATAAGGCCAGACCATGGCTAAACCTCTGTGTGCATCAGGGGGCCAAATCCTGTTGAACCCCAGGATGAATGTGGAAAAACAACTGGAAGAGCTGCTTTGCAAGCAGCCTGTAGTTGCTGGGACACTTTGTGTGAGCACAGGGACACCTGAACCCCTTCTCCTGGCACAGGCACCAGGCACAGCCATCCTGCTGCTTTCTTCCTTTCCCCACAACCCTCAGCGTCAGGATCCTTGGGACTGATAAGGAACATGTTGGGAGAATGGCTCTGGGCACCAGCCTTCTCCCCAGAAGAGGAACATGTTAGAAAGATCCCAATTCAGCTCGACTTCTTTGGTTATTTGGCTCTAAAATATAGAACAATCCACATATGCTCATTTTAATAATGCATCAACGCTCCTTCCTGGTTCCCAAGAGTTCTTCTCTCTTTCAAATGATCTCCCAAATTCATAAGAAATGAGCTTAATTTCTTTCTGCACTAAAAGTGCAGATTCCCTCTCAATTACCTATATTTCTTTCAGAAGTTGGATTATTTAAAGCTCTCAAATTATTCAGCCACCAGAACTTAATTCATTTAATGATTACATGCAAAACTGGACCTTTGAACCATTTCAGTCAACTGGCTCTCTAATTGTTCTTCAGCAGCCCCCTAATAACTGGAAATATTTTCTTGAACTGTGGAAAAAAGCTGAACTGAGATGTGTAGTCTGGAGCTCAGACATTTCAGATTTTGCTGCACAAATACTCCATTACTGTTGCCACACATGCATTTATAACATTATCCTCAGGATTATTTCTAGACTGCCAGGACTTTGGGAGAGCTCCACACTCAAAGTATGGCCCCGTTCATACTAAATTCAAAACCTTGAGGGCCAGACCTTCAAGCCAGGACAGCTCAGCACAGCTCCAGTGATTCTGGGGCTGCGCATCTATGTGGCAAACAAAGCTGATGCTGGGGACCTGCTAATTCTGTTTCCTCAGGAGCATTGATTGGGTCATTCTGCTTTCCACAAGCCTCAAATGCTCCACCACTTCAGCACAAAGGGATTAAAAGAGCAGAATTCATTCTCACATAACTCACTTGACCATACTGCCAACTCTCCCCAGTTACAAGCACATGACCCCTGCCCACGCTGAGAGAAGAGATGACAAACTCTCCTGCTTAGATGGGTGAAATATTTTCAGTAACAAAAACTGCCTGCAAAGGGATGGCACACACACAGCCCTGTAAGTAAAGCTTTCTTATATCTTCTGTATCAGTGGCTCTAGATTTCAAGAAATAAATTATTCATCTTCCCCAGCTCCTTGACAGCCTGTGCATTAATTTTAAGAATAAAAGTAAATTGCTTTGAGTGGAAGAATCAATCCAGAGTACAGACTTACTGAGCTCTATTAGTAGAAATAAAAAAGTGAAAGAGTCTAAATTTCAGATAATAAACCTCAAAGGTGGCAAAAAAAACCACCAGCAAGATGCTGCACCCAACCTTCTCATTACTCACACAACCCTAAAATATGTCCTACAAGAGATAACCTCATTTTCCTTACTTAACATCTTCAATTTAGCAACATGGGGGCAAGAAATTACTGCCAAACTCAATCCAAACCATCACATTTGATAGCAAAATCCACATTCCCTATAAATAATGTGGGAAATCTGCCTAGCCAAGACTAATTTAATTCTTTAAGGATTGCAGTTGTGACCATGTGTCACAATGGTGGTGGAAATATCTTAAAGGAGTCCTTTAGCAGAGACACAAGAGTTTTAGAAAGGACTAATTATAGAATATTTGAAGGACCAGGCAGTTTTTCATAAGGCAGAAAGATAAGGCAGCATGAAGAGCAACACAACTGAGAGTGAGAGTAGAGTTAAACCCTTATGTTCCTGTTGTGCACACCCCAGATGAAAACTGCTCCTGTCTGTCAGCTGTAAATTTATTTATTTAAATAGAAGGTCTATGTCCAAGGACCATTGTGAACAACAGATACATGTAAAGTTCAACACACAGTTGAACCAGCAAGAGCAAAACAGGAGCATGTGGTGAGTGAGATGAAAAAAAACCACCCACAACCAATAAAACCTCTTGGAAGATCTACAGCAAAGCAGTTTCACAGAATTCAGTGGCACCATAACAAATTGAAATGAGCAAATAAAAGACTCCAAATTAGCTATTTGAAGTTTTCATAAAAAATTCTCACGGTCTCCAAACCACCACGGGAAGGTTCATAGCCTTGCTTAAAAAAATTATTATCTTCTTCCCAATTTCAATCTTTTTATAATGCAGCCTCTCTTCAAAGAGAGTGCCAGATCATTTGCTGAATTTTTTGAACTATTTCTCATTCCTTCCCCTCAATAAAACTTCATTAAGGTTATTAGACAGAGAAGAACTTGTATTTGCCCCTCTGCTGTAACCCTGCACTCTAGCAAAATGTGAACTGCATCTTTTTGCCACTATTTTGATATTCAAGGGGAGCCAGAACTGCAAGTTTAATATTTAAATAAATACAGTGATAAATCTGAAGAAACCCATGCAATTGTGTGACTTCTTGCTTTCTCTACTTTCCCATTCTCTTCTACAAATCTATTTGGCTTGGTATAATTGAAAAACAGGAGTCCAGGTGTGAGGTTCAATCTTTAACTTGGTGAAAAATTTGTCTCAAAAGGAAATAAAGGCAGGAGGCAAAATGACAGTCAGGACCATGTGTCTTATGGCCATGTGCATTCCTGATGCTTTTCTACAGAACACATGGATTATTTCCAGCCTGGCTCAGGAGTGGCACTGTGTTTGCAGGATAACCTTTCTGTGTGCTGCTACTGGCCCTGTAATTCCCATTCTGCCCCAAAGGGCTGCCACATTTCTGCTGATGGATTTTATTTTTTCATCTCTACAAATAGGACCTTTTTAATGCTGACCAAGTATCTTTTCCCTAGAAATGACAGCTTAAGCAAAGCTGTGTGTTACAGCTGGTCTCTACAGATACCTGCCCACTCTATATCCAAGAACTTCATCCAGCAGGAAACTGGAAAAGCTGGAGAGCTTCAACAGCAGGCAGCATCCTGCACTTTTATGGCCATCTTTACAGATACAGAGCAGTACAAACAACCCTCAGAGCCAAGACAAAGCAAAGCAAACTGAGAACATGTCAATAGCCCTTTCCCTGACACAGATACCAGACAGCCAAACCCCCACTAAGACAGGAGTTACTGATTGCCTGTTGCAGCTCAAACACTTCTCCTTCCCTGGTGCTCCTTTGGGTTTGAGAGAGAAGGATGTGTTAATGTCACCTTCTGCAAAGCCATGGAGATGTCTGGAGTTTGTCTGGGCATTTCTGGGGGATACAGGGAGTTGCAGGGCAGCAGCCTTGCCAAGAGCACTCCCTATTGCAGCTTGAATGGGATAAAATATTTCTAAAACAAGCCACCTAAATACGTGCTAATTTCATCTAATAAATCTAACTCATCTGCCAGAAAACTTCCTGGGACAAGAGAGCATCCTGTTTGCCAGCTTAAAAACCTCCAGGCATTCTGTTTGCTTCCAAATAACAAGTTGGTCATTTTAGCCAGAGTTCAGGACAGTTTGATGCAGGTGCCACCCTCCTGCAGATAATGATAATAAAGGTGCCATTGCCACACAACTTTGCTTTCCCTGCCCTGTACAAGCAGACACATCCCAGCAGCTCCTCAGGGATGCCAGAGAAGTCTCTCAACCAGCAGACAGGATTTGTTTAAAGGCACACTTATAAAAAATAAAAAGGCTCTGCCTCTAGGCAATTTCTGGTTTGTTCACTCGTTTATTTTGCACAGGAGAGCACGAAAGCATAGTTTCCAACAGGAACATAAAATCATAGTTAACACACTAAATCCCTAAAGAGGAGCAGCAGACTGATTTTTCTCCCTGAAACAGGCAAGAGAAAAAGATCTCTGCCACACAAAGCAACCAAAGAAGAGCTACACAGATAAGGCACTTCAAAAAGAAAATTAATTCTTTTATAATTTGGAGGACAATTACTTAGAGATTTGACATTCGCAAGCATCCAGCTCCTCAAGGACAGGAGCAGCAAGACCAGAAATCCAGCTACCACTACTCCCATTTTCCCATTCTCACTGATGCACAGCCTGATTAAGATTATACCCTTTGAGCAGCCAAATATGAGGAAAATGCCAAGTTTGCTACCTCAAAACTGCAGGCTAGAGTCCCTCAGATGAAAATGACAGCATAACCTCTGAAATCACAGGGGAATCATTAACTTCATCCCACAATGGACCTTTCTGCTTCTTCACGGTTCAACTGATTTTAGTTTTTTAATCCAAATGCTGAGAGTAACCTGAACTTTTCATCATGTAGAATATGAACAATTTTCCCTGGATTTAGCTGCTGCAATAGCCAGCTGTGGCAGAGTTACAGATGGGGCCAAAGCATGAGGGACCAGCCTGAAATCTCTCCAGTCAGAGGAGGAGCCTCTTTTGCCAGTTCCAGCAATCTACTCCAGGTACTGATGCTCTCCCCACCACTTGCAGAAAGCTTCCCACAGAAAGCAGGGAAATGAATGTTCCTTAAGCCTCAAAAATGTTTCACGCTTTTCCGATGGAATTTCAGTGAGATTCAGTTAAGTTATGAAGTGCTAAAATAATCATCATTTTACTTCTTGGGAAAATGTCAGCAACATGGCTAAACAAGCAACAGAAAACTGACACTTCTACTTTTCCAACTTGTTTTGCAACTTACATAACCTCTAATTTTTGTGTTTGGTAACAAAATATGTAGATGATAGAGAATTAAAAATTAACAACTTGGAAGTCAACTTCCATCACAATTCCAGTGGGATTCAGCATGCTAAATCCTCAGGTTCTTCTGAAATTCTTAAGATATTTAATCTTAAAAATTAATCTTTAAATTTTTTTTAAATTTTTTTCTAAATTAAGCTTCAATCTTTAGACAATTCATCTCCATATCCAAAACCTGGCCCTTCACAGAACTGTCCTTTGTGGGTCAGCTACCAAGATCTGGAAGAGGAACAGAAAATCAAACCCACTCTGAGCAGCTGTTTCCACAGCTGCAGCTGTGCTTGCTTCCATCAAACCAAGAATGATTCCTGTGATCAAGACACCCAAGGATATGTGCATCCAATTCCTTTTGACAAGTAAATTCAGCTCTATGGACTCTAGCTTTAATAACACCTCCTTCCTCCATCCTTGTGAAAACGTGGCACCTGGGAAAGACAGGGATCCTTGTCAGGGCTCTGCAGGGAGTTATGTAATTGCAGTGGAAGATGAAAACATGGGGTAAAAGATGAGAACAAAATACCACAAATCTTCAGTTTTCCCAACACAAAGTACAAATATCACATGCAGACAAGAGCAATGTAATTATTACTACTCAGTTTAAATTTATTCATTATGAGCTCACCTTGCATCGCCTAAAAATCAGCAAGATTCTGTGGAGCAGCAGAAATATAATTACCAAGATCACTTCAATGCACTGTGCCATTAACACCTTATTATAATGAGGCCACAATATGAAAGCATCTCATAGACTGAGCTGTGGTTTGCAATTCATGCTGCAATTAGGTCTAGGTCTAATTCAATGAATCCAGTTCTAAGTGGGATGGAAATTCTGGATGCCTTTGTCCTCAGATATAAAGGTCGATCGTGCAAGTCCAAATTAACTTCAGTGAGAAATTCACAGGGGAAAGGCTTGGCAAGCACTGGCATGGGGAAGGGGCAGAGCCACCCTCCTTGGAGGTATTTAATTGATGTGGCACTTGGGGACATGGTTTAGTGGCCTTAGCAGTGCTGGGGGAACAGCTGGACTCCATCATCTCAGAGGTCTCTTCAAGCCTAAAGGATTCTGTGACTCTGAGAACATGTGGAGGCTTTTCCAGCAAGGAAATACAGCTAAAAAACCTAACAGCTCACCCCTACACATACACAAATCCTGATCATCAATTATTTAGTCAAAATATTCCTTGATGTTTCCTTTTCCCCCACCCTTTTTTTCCCAAGTTTTCTCTGTATGGTGGCACAGATTTGAACTGAAAATGGACACGTCTGAAGCTGCAAACCACATTTTTCTGCATCAGGGCTTTAGATTGGAATTCTGGATTCCTGTTTGATTAATTGTAATATTCAGAGATCCATACCTTCAAAATGGGCATATTAATGAACTTCTCCTATGAGCCAAAGCATCAGTCCTGTGAACTTTGAATCTTTGATTCCTGCAGGAGTAGTTACGATATTCGTTTTGAGTGTATCTCTGCAACATATTGGACCATCTTCTTTATTTCATTATAGACAGTCCTAGCTCAGAGCAGCAGAGGGAATTTGTCTGAAGGCTCATTCCCAAAACACCCAAGTGATACTTCTGAGTACAGAACTGCTATTATCAGTCATTACCACCCCAGATCTCATAGCACAACACAATTAAACTGCTGAAAACAGCCAACGCCTGATGCTGCTCCATTTTTGCATTTTGCCTTGCACAGCACAACACAAAACAAATACATTACATGAATCAAAGCCTGAGAAAGAACTTCTGAGACAATGAAATTAAGCATTTAAGTGTTCCCTTTGAATTGAGATGCATTCAGAGACAGCAGGATGAGGCACAATGTATGCTGTGATTTCTCCATCTCAGATGCAAACAAATCACTCTCTTGGGTATTGTTTGTCCTGCAAAGACCACATGAACTGAAGGTGCTGGTGCTCTCATTAAAGTCTTTTTGCTCTGTAGCTTCTTCTTCTCAAGCACCTGAAGCTTATATTGAAGTTATAAATGAACTTCCACCTCAGTTATCCTTGGCTAAAAACCACTTTACTGAAGATACAAGGTCTCTTAAAACCAGCTAAAAAAAAGCAGCTGCAAATGGACTCTTTAAGCAGGGAATTGCAGTTTTAAAGCCTGAACACTTTGCAGCTTGCCAGGTAGGGATGTTGTTTTCAGGAAATAGCACAATGCTATTCCTAAGCAGCTTTGGTGACTCAGTGCTAAGTCTCTGTGTGCATGTGGGAAGCTGGAATTTGAATTTGTCTTCCCCCTGGGTTGCCACTTTGGGACTCTTGTGCCAAAATAAAGCCGCGGGTTGTGCAGGGGAGGAATTTTTGGTGTGCTCCCAGGATGGCTCCTTGCTGGGGGAGGCTGAGTGGGCCCAGGGCTTGCCTGG
This sequence comes from Agelaius phoeniceus, assembly GCF_051311805.1. Lineage (NCBI taxonomy): Eukaryota > Metazoa > Chordata > Aves > Passeriformes > Icteridae > Agelaius > Agelaius phoeniceus. The sequence continues at coordinate 115,512,917 of NC_135267.1, read as the reverse complement.
AGGGGGCTGTGCTCAGTACCTGCCTGCCAGCATGGGGAGGATTTATGGGCTGCCAGGAAGGGCTCAGAGCAAGGAAAAAAGGCAGAGTTTGGGTTCAAAGTCACCTTTTCCCTTCTCTTCTCAATACAGTGGGTTTACCAATCACAAATGGAGGCATAAGGAGTCTGAGCAGCCCACCCTCTCTTAAAATGATATTTTATTCTCCAGTGAATGTTTTTATTGAGTGTCCTGCTGAGGTGAGGGTATTTAGCATCTCCAGAGGTGCCAGAGATCAAGGATTAGCACCTGAATTTGCTTCCCTACCCACACTCAGCTTCCTCCTGAACCTTGCAGCCCCTCTCTCCTGCTCCTTCCATCTCCTGGAAGCCTCCCCAGGCAGGGCTCAGTGTTTCATGGTTTGTTAAAGGCAGCAGGAACGTTGCTGTGCTGTTTGCAAAGCTGGCAGCACCCACCTGGGGCACACACCCACGATGAGGATAAATCACCCATCTCTGCTGAGCCCCAGCTGGGGCACTCAGAGATCAGCACTGGTGAGGGCACTGATATTAAGGGAGAGATGAACAAAAAGGGAGCTGAACCAATGGGGGGTGAGAAAGGAGCCGTTTTTCCCCTCATACAAGAGAGCAGAGCGAGAAGCAGTGAGCATGAGCTACAACAAGGCTTGTGCTGCAGCCCATGAGAAGCTTTGGAGCTGTCCTAGGTAGGAAGCAGCCCTTGCTGGAGGCTCTCAGGGAGGTGCCTGATGCAAACCCTCTCTAAAATCCACACCTTGGGTTCTCAGGCTATTTGGGAATGAACGAGTGCCTCAGCTGAGAGCAGGCATTACAAAATGCAGATCTGGCAGTGCCACAGGAGGCTCTGAGGAACATCCCCAGCACCCTCCAGCACAGAGCCCTGCACTTCTGGGGCCCATCACACACCAAAGCACAGCCTGCCCTAAGTGGATAGAGCCAGATTTGCTCAGTAGTCTGAGGATTGAGCCACCAAAGCCTAATCCACAAATATCAGTCTGGAAAGTAAGGCTAATTCAGGCTTACCAGAGCATGCACTACCTTCTCTAAACCAGCTTTTATTTTTTTAAACTGTCTTTAATTTGCAGCTTATGCTGCAAGTTCTAAGCTGTTCCATACAAGCCAACAAAACAGCCAGGAATTCACTGGAAGCATTTCCTATTTATCAGGAAGTCCTTCCAGGCTGTACACAAAGACACTGCTTTTGTTACTCAGAGTCTCCTCCTTGTCTTATTCCTACTTTGAGTGGCTTGTTAGGGGCACATCTGTGCAAGAAGCTTCTCCAGAGAGCAGTGGAAAGGGATCATCCTGTGGATAACCAAGTGGGGGTGAACAGACCAAGGCCCACATCCCTGACTTTTTGGAGACACCAAAAATTCTGCATCTGTTTTAAAGGGGAGCAGAAATTCCTTCTTCTGCTTTGCAGTCAGAAAAAACTCCAGAAATGAGTTCTTTGAGGGCCATTTCTCCTACAGCCACCTCAAGATCAACAAGGAAAAACACTCAACCAACAAATCAACCAAAAAAACCCCAAACCAAACAGGCTTGAAAAGTCAAACAAAATACAAAGCACGCTCTGCATTCTACAACATGGGAAGCAAACCTGATAAACCATTTGGTTCAATTAAGACAAGCCAGTGTGGGAGCACCTTCAGTATCCAACTTGGTTCCCAAACTGCAGTTTGATCTGCTCACATTCTCATGTTCTTAACTCCTGGGGACACTAAATTATAATAAAAGTTCTATCTTCCGAAAAACCGAGGGTTTAGTTTTTATGTAGTTGATTTTATGAGGGTTTTGGTAGAGAAAAAAAAAAAGGCAGGGTGAACACATCCAGTTTTAGTAAATAAAGAGGTGGTAAGAAAAAGGAAGAACAGTTTATTTATATATTTTTTTCTTCAATCAGAAGCTGCATTTCATCTGTAGGAGCCGAGATTCCAGCAAAGCTTTAATGATGGCTTCAGCATCACCACTGACCTGTGCAAATCCCATCCTGGACAGTGGAATTTGAGCTCTTAAAGAAAATATTAACTTTCACACATTACTTTGGGCAGCTGAGGAGCTGCACAAAACACACAAATAGAACAACTCAGAGGGTCACTGGCCTGAAGGGAAGACAGGAAAAACATCAGCCACCATGTGCCAGGGCCAGCTGGGCAGCTGCAAACTGGAGGGAGGAAGGGAAGGAAGGGAAGGAAGGGAAGGAAGGGGTTCTACCTTAGACTAGGCACAGCAAGGTTAAAGGGTCAGATAAATTAAATCACTTTTAATCAGATACCGTGCAGTAAGCACTGAATTTCTGCACTTCCTTTTTACAGCCACATTGTGTCCTTAGCCTGTGTAATTGTTAAATGTGAGATCAGGAAGACTGAAATGCATGAAACATTTACACAGGCACACACACACACACCCCCATCTGTGAACTACCCCATCTCAGAGCTTCCAAACCAAATCTTCACAGAGCATTTCAAAAATGCACAAAATGCAGATTCCCTTCATCACGTGAAACGCCTCAGGGGAGAAAACAAAACAGGAAAAACAGCTTGAGGTAAGGATTTTTAAAGCATGAAACGTGCCAAAAAACTGGAGAAATGTCTTAATCTCCAGTGGTGGAAATGCACCAAGTGAAACACTTCAATATTAAAACAACCAATGTTTTTAGGACAGAACAAGCTCCCCAGTAGTATATTAATGCAAAATTATGTGCTTTGAAATGGGAAGTGATTAAAAATATACCAAATAAAATCAAAACATTGAAAAGCTTTTTTGATGGCAAGATCAAATTAAGAGTAATTTTTATTCCACTTGGAGGGAAAACTGTATTAACATCCATTAAAATCTATAGTAAACTGATTACCCATGATTGCTGTGGTTTAAACACGCACTTTGCCGACTTTGGGCAACACAAGGCAAAAATGAATCCAAAATGCCCTCAGAGAGCCTGGTTGTGGCACCTGAGGGAGGGAGGGAGGGAGGGAGGGATGGATGGATGGATGGATGGATGGATGGATGGATGGATGGATGGATGGATGGATGGGGATTTTTCACACCTGCAGCCTGCTCAGGAGCAGCCACAATGGAGGAGCTGTTGGTCACTCACCCAGCAGGGACCAGGACATCCTAAAGCACCCCAGGTGTGGCACAGCAGAAAGCAAAGCCACGTGTGTGTGTGTGCCACTGCAGAAACAGAGAACTCAAAGAAGTCCTTTCAATAAAAGGACAAGCGTGTCCCTGGCACACAGGCAGCACAGCACAGAGCAGCCCCTGCAGGCTGGAGCATTTCTGGCTGCAGAAGACCAAGAAGGTTGTGGTGCTTTGCCAGAGGTAGCAAAATCTCCTTTGGTGTGTGACAGGACTTGAGGTGTGTTAAACATCAGGGTAAGAAACGTGGAGGGGTATAAATAGAGTATAAAGCCTGTTAATATCCTCTGTTGATTGAGCTGGGCCTCAGTAAGGAGAGAATGGCTTCAAAAGGCATCTCAGAGTGCACAGGACACGGCCTGTGGCAGATTACAAACTCCTCATTGCAGGAGCCTCGCACTGACCCATATTTGGAATCAAAATAAAATCCTCCTGTGAAGGCTATCAAAGCTTCACTTGCCAAAATCCCACTAACCTACAAGATAAGCCCTTTAGGCTGGAAACATTCATTTAACCTCACTGTCACTTCTGTGTGCAGAGCTAACACGGAGCGAGTTCCCAAGGTACCCTTCAAGGGGAAAATGCCTTTTTGCACCCAGCTGCAGATGGATTTCCCCTAAAAAGCCACCTTGGACACTTGCACTGCATTCGAGCAGTTGCTTCACGGTGTTCAAATGCAGGTTACAGATCAGTGCAGCTCAACAGCACCTGACAGAGAATTTCACTGTCACAATTAATACTTAATCAATTTGCAGTGCCTTGTTCTCCAACAGGCACTTAAAATACAGGGAACAGGTAGAGCCTTAAACTGCTGGGAGAATAATTACCACCCTGACTGGGTCCTCAACACAATGCCACTCTGCTGTGGTGTTCTGACAAACACATACAGACACTCACAGATCCAGTGACATTTTCTGTTCTTTTATTAAACACTCTGTGTGGGCAAGAAAAGAAAGGAGGCTGCAGTGTAATTTTTGACACCGTGTAATATCAATGCTAAAATACAAGTAAAAGACTTTTAAAACAAAGTTGCAGTGTTTCTTCCAGTAAGTTTCCCTTTTGTGTTATGAGTAAACCTCATTTTTGATATTCACAAGGCAAATGAATGGTTTTCTTTTCTGAAAGGGAAAACTGAAATCACTGTCAACAAAATGATCAAGAAACAAAGATGATGCATATTACAATTAAGATGTTAAATTGTTAAAGACTAAAATTTCAAAACTCCCTGTACAATGAGAAGGAAAAGTCTGAGACATGATATGCAGAAGAGATGGTAGGTAAATAACTCCAAGTCTAGAATTGTGCAGCTTGGAAGTGAAATGCATGTTAGAAAAGTGGTCAAGAACATCAGAGAACAGCACAGAGAACACAAGCAGGTGACAATTATTCCCACAAAAAACAGAGAAAACACCTCAAACAATCCTATTTAGAGCAGCAAGCAGTTTTGATTTCCAGTCCTGCTGCAGTGAGCTGGGCTGAATCAGCTTCACACGGACCAAGGAGAGGTTTGCAGCTGCATTCTGCATTAGCACAGCTGCCAGCTGTGGGGCAAATCCTCACCCCACACACTGCCTGACCCCTCACTGGGATGGCAGGAGGGGCATCACTAGGGAATTGGGGACTGAGCCTGGAATCAGTCACTGCACTCAGAGTGCTTCCACAGCTACTGCAGCAGGGCCACCAGGATCTAAATGGGCCTGTCCTTTACTTATTTATTAACTCTTTACAACTGTTTGTTAATTTGCAATGCCAAGAGAAGGTGCAGATGCCCAGTTACACAATCTCACCTGCAGGACAGTTCTGTCTGTGCAACCCTGCACAAGATGCAAACCTGGCATTTCAGCCTCAGGAGCAACTTTCAGTTTTACATTCAATAACACCACTTCAAACTGATTTGACACCACAGCCTTAAGAGCAGGCACAGCATTGATATCATTGATATCTGAATTTGATGTAAAAACTGAGTTCCACACATTGATGACACTGTTAGGTAGGTATTTACTACTACACATAATTAGTGCTGACCTGGGGACAAGGTGTTAATCTGATAATCAAAGGGTTAAGAAATGGAGATACCAGCAATAAACAAGAACCTCATTAAAGAAATTTTGTTCTCCCAGTATTTAAACTGCTGCTAATCTTTAGAGAATCCATTTTCAATCATTTCTTGGGAACATGTCCTCAGCACCTTTTAGGCTGAGAATGTGATCATTTGTACTGGCTCTCAAATAAACCAACACTGAGGAAAATTGCCTGGGTCACATGCATTGGGCAATTCATTTAAATGCACAAGCTCTTTTTGACAGACTGCAGAAGTACCCATTTCCCTGACTTTGTGAGGCCCTGCACACACAGAATTTATGAATTAACAAGCCCAGTTTGCCAGTTTCTGAATGCACACCTGAAAGAAAAGAACAGACATAGCAGTAGATTTATTGGTATAGTAATGCCTAAATGTTGATTTGTTCAGCATCAATTAGAGAAAACCATATGTTCTCCATGGGAGACAAAAATAAAATGGAACCAAACCCATTTTCATTTAAATGCCTGGAATTTACTCTGTTCTCAGAATGATATTGCCAAAGAACCTACTTAAGAGGCTGCTGCAACAAAAGCATTCAGCAGAGGAGAGGAAGAGATGCTGAATGCAGGAGCTGCAGTGCCCTTTGCAAGCCCTGTCCTGGGAAAATGACATCATGTCCTGCCTGCTCTGTCAGACACCCTCATTTGCTGGACAATTCCCACAAAATGGCTCAGGCACTGTCATTTTCCATTCAGGAGCTGCTGCAGCTTGGCTGAGTGCTGCCCATTAATGCTCCCCAGCTGCCTCCCAGCTCTCTGCTGGCATCCTGATGATGCCCAGCATGCTGATGATGCCCAGCAAAAGAGCACCAAGATGGGGCTGTCACATCCAGCCCAGGCTCTGAGCCCAAACCAACCTGATTTCCAGCCCACCTGCCTGAGCACAGAGCTCACATCCAGGCTGCTGATGCTCACTAGTGCTGCACTTGGGGCAGGACCCAGACCCTGCTCTGTTTCCTTTGCTGCAGTCACATCACCTGTGATAGCCATCTATCCATTAACCAAGGAAAGCCTAGAAGTAGCTTTCCTCTTGCATGAATGCTGGAAATCAATTAAATAACCTGTTGCAGAAAACCCAGGCAGATGCAAACTCTGGCCAGTGTAAGAAGGGAGGAAAAGGAGAGGACAAACAATCTTCCCTATAGGGTCTCTCCTTGTTTCAGAGTGGAGACTGTTCATATAATGGTTTATTCCCTGCCCTTTCCTCATACAAAAAAGTGAGCACATAAGAGCCATTCTGGTTTTGTAATTTTACCGTTTTCTCCATGTTTAATCTGTGTGGAGCTCATGGAATCCTTTGGGCTATAGCACAGATGCCAGAGCCAGAAAAGAAGGCTGCCCATACTGCAGTTCTTTGGAATAGCTTCTTCTGTTTTGAATTTCTAATAATTTCTAGTAAATCATAGGCTCTGTAGCTGACTGGTGAATGATTTGTCTCAGCTACTGTTTGAACCACTTGTATCAAGTGAAGAAATCACCCTTGGAAGCTTTCAAAACAGATTCCCACGTGTCTGTGAAATGTGAAGGGTGGGCTGAATTAGTACAAGCAGGTCTAAGTGAAGGTTTGCACTGTCAGCTCACAGCTGGGTGGGTCCCTCAGGAGGAACTGCAGGCACCAAGTGGGTCTGACCGAGCTGGAACAAGCAGTGACAGAAAGTAACACAACAATCCTTGTCCCTGATCACACTCAGCAGCAGTCAGGACTTCCTCCCCTTTCTTCTGTCAGCAGCACAATTCCCAGGGCTGCTTCTACAACAGAGCTAAAGCTGTGAAATCCTTCAAATTGCCCCCATGGAAAACCCAGCATTAAGGTGCTTCATTTGTTTGGGTTTTTTTTTCCTCTTTTGCTTTTGATGGAGGTGAAGCCCCCAACCAAACAGAACAGAAACATCCAACCCCCTAAAACTGAACAAAAAACTTCACAGCAAAGCCCCAGATCAAACTCAAATGAAACCAATGCACCTTCTCCCCCTTCAGAAAGTCTTTTATCTTCCTGGGGCAACTGAATCACAATTTAGATGCCTTGGAAGGAAGCAGCAGGTCTGGCAGCTCTAATGCATTATGCAGGAGGCCAGACCTCACCAAATGCAATAACAGCACCCTGAACAGTCCCAAACCTCCCCAAATCCATCTCTCCACTATCTCACCCTACACCTTCCCACTTGAAATAGGCCTCTCTGTTTCTAGCTTTAAAGATGTGACCCTGCAATCCAGAAATGAGCAGAAACACACAATCTCCTCACATTGATATAGATAACAAATTAACACAGAGCCAGGGCATCCCTGGGCACCCACTGCACAGTCTGTGGAGTATAAAACTTGGGGCATTTTAAGGTCCTAAAGGAAGGTCAGCCTTAGGGGTCTGTATTACTTTAAACAATAAAAATGAACTTTTCCCACTCCTCCGAACAAAGTTGAAGAAAGGAAACAGCAGCACTACCTAAATGCTTTGTCATTTAAAGAAGAGAGGAACAAGAGTTCCTTTTACTCTAAAAAAATAAGCACTGCAGTTTGGTGTGGGGTTTATTTGGACACATATGAGCAAGGAGAAACCACAGCACACACATTAACAGGAAGATGATCTTGCAGCTATAGTCCACTCCTTGACAGAGGCTTATAAAATAGACTTGCAGGTAGTATTTTTATCCATTAATTTCTATGAAAAGATATTACAATACAAAATTATCCCACCTACCAACAACATTTAAAAATGGAGAATATGCTTAGAGTGAGAAAAAGAAGTTGGCTTCAGAGAAGGTTTTGGAAAAGGGCAGGGGAGAACCACACTTATCCTGCCAAAATGTGGAAGGGCTACTTCCCAAACAGAAAGATTTGGCAGGTATGAAGCATTTACACATCTCATAGCAAAATACAGAATGTTTTCCTTAAAATATTTTAAGAAGAAATAAAATGCATATTTCAAAGACACTTTCATGAGCATGTGTTCTAGTCCAGATTACACAACACTGCTTCTATTAAAAACAAAGCCCAGTCTGAAAAAACACCCAGCCATATTCATGGTGTTTGGAAATGAGAAATAGATGACGAGGAGCCTTTTCTTCATTAAGTAACAAATTGCTTCTCAGAGCTGGATATTTTAAGATATCCAAGTGGCCAATTGTCAGCTGGTGTAAATTATCACGGTTGCAGGGAGCTCTATTTTTACCAGCTGAAGATTTTGCCCCTAAGCATCTGCCAGTGAAGCCAGCCAGGGAACCATGGACATATATCTGGAAAGGCATTGATTCTAAAGAATGACAAGGTAATTACCACGTGTTGGGCAATTGCAGGGACAGGGGGGAGGAAAAGGATGAGCAAAGTCACAGTAAGTGACAAAACGAGCAGGAAAGCAGGCAGCAATCCTGGTAACTCTGCAGGCTTGGCATTAGTGCACCGAAAGCTGTGTTAGAGCCCTCCCTTCCAGCCCTGTGCTGCAGATCCTGGATATAAACTGTGCTTCAGCATCTGGGCTGAGTCAGCACCGCTGCTCCTCCCTGCAGCAGCCAGGGACAGCTGCTGACTGCTGAAACCAAGAGAGTGGATATTCTGAAGAGTAAGATAAAGCATTTACGAGATTTTAAGACAGAATTTTCATGTGCATCTTGGCTGAACAAGTCTAGTGAGCATATCCAAAAGCACCTCCCTGACACCTGGGGCTCATCCCCACACACTCTGTACCACGCTTGACCGGCTCCTGCCCACAGGGCACCAGGCCCTGGGCAACCTGGCTGAGGGCTGGGCATCATCCCATCCCTTCTAACAGCTGGGGCATCCTCCCAAAGACCTGGACTTGCTTGCTGGGGGTGGCCATCCCCAGCCATGGTTCGGGTTTCTGCTTGTTCTCTGTCACCGAAGGCACAGGGGACAGTAAAGGAGGTGACATATGGACTCCATCGTTCAGAAGGCATAAAAAGAGGCAAAAAGCCTCTCCTTTATTCAGATGTCTTATTTTATATCTTCGTTCACTACAGGTGGACCTGATTGGTCATCTAATTAATACATTTCACATGACTGGCTAATTAACAAGACACCCATTTGGTAAATAACCTTATGTAAACACACACAGCACGCGTTGACATGACTGCAGCTGCAGAGATTAAGGATTGTTTATAATTCTCTTCTCTGAGCTTCTCACAGCTATTCCCAGAACAATGCCTGGGAAGCTATCAATTTCTCCCTGTGACCAGAGAGCTGCCACCACAGTTCTCCACACACCCTTTGCTGGTGTAACCCAACTCAACCCCTGAACTTGATGTGCAGTTTAGAGACTGCAACAGAGCAGCTTCCAGGGCACCACAAGCACTGGAATGCTCCAGATTTAAACAAAACACCTTCCCCAGCCATGTAATGATTACATGGCTTTCAGAAACCATATTCCATGGGGAAGGTGTTCCATGTAATGATTCAGTGCTTTCAGAAGACAAGAGGAGGATAAAAGATGTTTCCCCGAGTGTCCCACATCACAGAATCACAGAATTACTAGGTTGGAAGAGACCTTTAAGATCATCGAGTCCAACCCATGTTCTAACACCTCATCTTTTTGTGTGCTAACAGCTCACCTTCCCTTTCACAGACAGCAGAGGTGCCACTGCCAGCCACCTTCCTGTTGCCTCATTTGCAGGGAAACAAGAGACTGGAGCTGATGCATTTCTGCAGAAGTGAACCATGTCAACCCAGCTGGGCACTGCTGCCTCTTCAAACGATACATTCTCATTGCTCGGAGTGTGTCACCACTTAGACTGAGTAGCCCAGCGACTGGTAAAGAATAACTTCTAATTACATGGCATAATCATTAATTAGCATTCATCCAGAGATGAAGCTTGCATTCATGGCTGATGAATGACGTGATAGAGAGTGTTGAGCAGCACTTAGTCACATCCCTGGGACATCACGGATATGCCACTGCTAAGCGCCTTTACGTGAAGTCTGGGTACCTCTCTAAATGGCCACTTACTCTCAGAAAACACTGACAGACTAAAATACCTGGATTTGGACTTCAATTCAGAGCAGATAATTCTGTCAAGGAAACATTATGAAGGAGATGAAAACCAGCAGAAGCAGATTATTATATTTATGCTGTGCTGGATTCGCTGCCATCACTTTTAACAACAGGCTTTATCCTTCATGTAACCAAATTAATGCTAATCTCCTCAAGAGTTCCAGAAATCCAAACCAGAGAAACTCATCATTTTCAGCATTTCAAAACTCACTTCACAATAGTCTGCTTTTCATTTTTCTTTTAACCTCCCCACAAAAGCCTGTTTCAGCCTTGCCCAGTAAATACTGTAGGGTATTTACTCTGGACGTCAAAGTGCCGGCCGTGCTTCCATTTCATTGTACAAGGCCAAGATAACAAATACAGATTTATTATTAAATGTCCCACCTTTCACACTATGCAAATTTGCCCAGCCTGCAGCCTACTTTTGGCAGTCCTCTTTCCCAAGGGCCCTTTAGGAAGAGGCTATCAGCCAGATTAATTATTTTAACAATAGCAGCCTTTTCCTACTGCCATTTTTTCTGTCACCATTATATGACATAAAGCAGGGGGGAGGCGGAATGAATTTATCCAGCTTGTAATATATCTCAGCCCAAAGCTTCCCAGAAGCACTGGATGCAGTGTGCAAGAACAAAGCCACCAGCCTTGCGTGACAAGTTACAGGGGACAAGGGGAGAGCATCGCGTGTCCCTGCCTCTGGAAAAGGCTGCGTGGTCCATCTGCCTGGGAAGGCTGACCACCACAAGAATAGAGGGAGGGACAGCTGTTAAAAACCCAGAACTAAAATAGCCTGCTCTGCCTGTTGGCATTGCTTAGGCCCTGTTGGCTTTCCAGTGGAAAACGCACCTTGTAAATGCTGTGATGCTCCGTCACTCAGGCGCGGTTCGTTTGCCGGGCCTGCTCTCCTGACAGGACCGTAATTGCAGTGACCTCTGAGCAGCTTGTGGCACAGGGACACACAGTGACCTCCCCAGATGTCTCAGGGGGAGCCCTGGCACCCCAGGAGTGACCAGTGTCCTGCCCAGCAGCGCTGCTCCAGGTCCTCCCAGGGAGGACAGCCTGGGGCCACAAATGCACCCAGCACCCAGCCCAGCACTGCTGCTGCCCAGGCTGGGTAAAGGAATGCTCAGGGATCCCTGCCACCTGCTATAGACACCAATGTGTTTATAGGGAAAAAAAAAAAAACTTATGTACATTACTTTAAAAAACGTACAATTAGGGATTTTCTCACTTTGAGATAACACCTGAATGCAGCAGCTCAGAGTGAGTAGGATAACACAAACCCAAGGATTCCCTAACTCCTCATTATTATTTTTTTTCACAACTCAGAGTCACAGATCTGCATGGAAGGAGAGGGAATCATTCCTCTGCCAACCTGAGTTGCTGTGGGTGTCAGGACCTGCCCTTCCACTGGGCTGAGCAGAGCCTTGTGCCTCTGTATTCCAAATTCACTCATTTTGGAGATCCTGGTCCCAGAATTGCAAAACAACTCGGGCACAGAGGATTAGGTCATGTGAATGGGCTGCACTGTATGTTTGATTTAACAGAAAACATAAAGCAGTTGGCACTCTGCAGCCCGCTCTGTAATGTTTACAAAATGATAATAACCGCAAAGAAACGCCAACAGGAACTTAGCACAAGTTAAACAAATCACCCTCAAAGTGGCACTCTGACACAATGGTGTCAAAACACATTTCCTTTCCCACTGGAACAATCCCATTATTTCATGCTGGCAAATGGAGGGGAGAAAAGCGGTTTTAAACCCATGGGAAAAAGGCACATTCACAGGGACATGAGCGAGGCTGGTGAGCTCACAGAACTACTCAGGGGGAAAGTTGGGCTTCCTCAGAGAACTTCTGAATGCAAGAGGTTTGACAGAGAAAAAGCCTCGAGGGTTATCCCATGTCAGCATGAATCCAGGAAAAGACAATGCCGTCTTTATTACTCCAACGGCGCCAAATCGGAACACTCCCACAAAATGAAAAAAATTCATGATCTGCCCCTCCTTTTCCACACCAGCAGAGAAGTGAGAGAGACAGAGGACAAGAAATGGTTTTCCCAGTGCTCCAAGACTGGCCAGACAAACATTTCAAGGACAAACAGATGTCAAAAATCAAGGGTCACTCTCCCTGGCACTTCACTTCTGCAGGAAGTACCTCCATCTCTCCCCCTATTTCTGCCCATGGTGTGAAGGGCTCAGATGCCAGCTGGACAAAACACCACATCCACAAACTTCAGTGCCAGTCAGGGTTGGGATGGAGAAGTGGACAGCCCAACCAATAATCCCATCATAGAGTAATTTAGGAATCGAAGGAATTTAAGAAGTCTCTGAATAGGATTTTAGGGCAAAGCTTGTGAAACCAGGGGATCCAGGACCTAAAGACCTAGTAAATCCCTCCCAACTCGACCTCCCCATGAAGCACAGGTCAAGCACAATAAATCCTGGAGCAGCTTTCAATGGAAAGCCCAGTGACTACAAGTTGAGTGGTTCTAACACTGCCAGCAAAAAGATACCAGTCTGTCAGTGAGATTAAAATCACTTATTACACAAGTTCAGCACAGGATGCCATAACTTCAATCAGGAGGGGAAAAGCTTAAACAGCCCTGTAGATTCCTGTACATCAGCAGCAGTGAGGATGCCAGGAGCAGATCTGCTGGTGCTGCAAACCTGACTGGTGCATGCCTGAGGTGAGGAGAGGATCTGCTGCACTCGTGGACAGGAGTCCATTAGGAAATGGTTTTTTTAGTTCCTAAAATGACAGCACAAACAACTGCCTGAATTGTTGCTTATGTTGAAGAATTTCTCTCAAATCTCCATGGCCAGAGATTAAGCAGTCACATCACTGAAAGATTAGTCAAAACTATGTAAAAGCACAAATATCCCAGAATTAAGGAGGAAAAATCTAGATGGTTGATTTACATGTCTGAAAGAGAGCAACACCGAGTCTGCTGTATTACAACAGTTACTGCAAAACTTCAGGCCAATTGCTAAGACAAAAGCCCAATAATGATCTGTACTGTGCAACCATGGAAGGTCAAAGAGTGCTGGAAGTGTTTTATGGCTTCCTCTTTGAGCTCACCAGAGGAAACCTGGAGCGATTACATGTGGGGATGATGAAGGGGCAGGAGGGGAGGATGAGGGTCAATTGCACCATCACTTCTGAACACTTCTAAAGAGAAACCTGGGAGGTAGAAACCCCGATGTGGACATTTCTGGCGCCCCAGCCAAAGCCTGGCTGACTGGGAACACCACACAGCAGGATCTGACATCTATTCACTGCTAATTACAACAGTGTCCCTAATACACAATATTGATTTTCCTCTTCTGATTGCTCAGGCTCTAGAATATCTGTTTTTACTGAATGTTCCCAAGTGTTCCTGGCGCTGAATGGGCTGATTCCCTCAGACACCTCACTTGTCTCTAGAGGCACCTCAGCTCAGTAATTAGGCTGCCACCTTTCACTTCTTTCTGGTTCCAAACAATGCTTCTGCAGGCTTGTTCTGAAGCAAACCAGCCATTTAACCACACACAAAGGGACTGCTGCCTTCCCAAAGAAAACGAAGTCAGATTTGTGAATTTCCTTGGAGGACAAAAAAGGTGTAATTACCCACCATTAGTAGCAAGCCCTCCCCTCACAAAAGGTTGAACACTAACATTCCTTAAAGGGTTTCCTGAGCTTTTTTTGCTTGGTAAAAATATCCCAAAAGGGTGGAAGAAAGAAAGCCCTCCACAACATAAGCAGCATGGAGTCTTTTTGCCGGATAATGCATTTCTTATTTTGGCAATAATGAAAGGCATGTTGGGCGCTTTCTAAAGCAGTTTGTTCCAGATTGCTGCCTCCCACTGTACAAAAAAAAATAATGATCCCTTCCCCACCCCATCCCAACAGTAGCACGCCATCCCCATGGCACAATATCCCATTGTATGCTCTGAATGCTGGCCTGGCAGAGGAGCTGGCAGCAAGGAGGGAGCAGAAGTGCCGCAGTGCCAGCTCGGGGGAGGATGAGTGCTGGATGCTGCCAACGTGTTGATCCGAGGAAAGGAGAAGGGGCCCTGCAAAGATAAATGCATGGAAAGATGCCACACTCTGGCCCTGCCTCCTCTGAGCTGCTGGAGGAGATGGGGAGAGGAAGCTGGAGATGGACTGCACAGGCATTTCAGCAGTGCTGCCTTCTCTGCTTGCAGGGCAAGTGACAAATCTCCTTTTTCTCGTGATTCTGGAGTATAAAACAGGAACCCTGTTCCAGCTGTCCCCGTTTTTTTCTTTCTATCGCACTTTCCTATCCCCTGACCCCCTGCATTTATCAGACAAGTATGGGCATGGGTTTAAAGTCTCCCACAGCCCACACTGAGCACCTGGAAGCCACCCTGAAAGCTCATGACAAGGCTGAAGCCACCTTCAAAAACAGAGCTGTACAGGAAAGGAGGGACACATCCATCCAACTCCTGTGTTCAGTGAATAACCCATCTCCAAGGATGCAGTCAAAAAGTAGCCCCTGTGCTCAGGTAAGGCACAGGAACTGACAAACAGCACTTGGGTTTCTACATGCCTCAGCCATGTCCAGAACTTCCCACCTAGGACAGCATGCCTGGCTAAGCCCTGAGGTGTGGAAGGCCCACACTAAACAATAATGAGCCCATGGCTATTTTCATAATGACTATGAAAACAGTGATCCCATCCCTAGGAGAGTCTCCTGGCAGAACTTGTGATGGCAAGGGAAAGGCCATTTCTGCATGGATGGCAGCTGCTGTGCCCCAGCTCCTCCTCACTGACCCTGAGCCCAAGGGGCTCTTCCTTCCCCTGTGCTCTCTTTGCTTGCCATGGCTCTCCTGGCAGCCCCTTTTCCACACCCCAGCAGTGGGGAGCCTCTCAGCCTGTTGCCTCCTGCAGCACTTGGTTGACAGCTCTGTTTTGTTTGTGGCTCCTCTCCGTTTAGCCACATAATTATGTCCATTTGCAGCACAGAAACCAATTCCAAGAATAAAGTGACTCACATTCATTAGGGCTGTTTGTACAGCATCTGATGATGTTGTTGCTCCATCCAGAAAGGACTCTGTGTCCATGCTTGTGGCATGCCTGGGTGCACCCATGACACTGATGAGTTTGTCCACTGAGATGTGCCCACCTCCACCCCATGACCAGGAGCACACAGAAAACTTTAAACAGGTTTTTGTTTTACCTGTCTAAAAACCACATCCCATTTTCTCTTCAATGCTGTTTTAGAGATTATTGGGAGCTTTTACTCCAAAAGAGCTATGACAATTTATTGCTATTACCTTGTATTAAATGGCATGATTTTGGTTATTTAAGCTGAATCCAGGGTAACATAGTTCATAAGCTCATAGTTCATAAGCTTTAAAGTTTTAAAACAAGTACACCACAACCACGCTTCTGGACAGGCAAAGAGCTGATTACATGGAACCCAAGCAAGGAGCTGACACAAAAAACAAACTCAAATTCTCCATGAACTTTGGCTGCAGTCACACAATCCAGCAGCACACTCCCCTGAACTACAGGCTTTTCCCACTATACCAATTAAAGAGACATTTTAGGCACTTGGAAGCCCTAATGTAGGCACAGTGTGAAAACATTTTTTTTTTTTTTTTTTAATAATAGATTGGTAAGCTTATAAGTTAACATCTCTTTGAAATATTTGCCCATTAAAAGCTATACAGCTGACCCTGAGGTGCCTCAGGGAAAATGTAATATTGTTCTTCAATAATTAGGTCAGAATGTGATATTTTGACCTCTGTGTACTGCTGCTGAGAAATATGAGCAAAAGTCAGTATAACCTGAGGCTTTCATGATAGGGTCAGAACCTCTGTACTGTAAAATATTCCAGCTGACCCCAAGGGGATTCAAGTCATTACTGGATATTCCTGCTCTCATACTGTGTCTTCCCTCCCACTGACAGCAGTGTATAATATTTCCATCAGCAAAAAAACATTCCCCAATTTAAAAAAATGTCCTTCTCATTCACAATCAGCAAGGGTCATCTCCAAGGTGTATTTTGTCCTCCTGCAAACACAGCAACTGTTTCTTTACTGAAGTGGCAAATAAAAATCTGTGCTTGGTGCCGAGTTTAGTTAGAAAAGTGTTTTGGTTTTAAAAAAAGAAATATCTCGTCTTCAAAATCACCCAAGTAACACTAAAGCTGTGTCCTGCTGACTGTCAATAACAACTAAATCTTTAGGAGGTGACATAATGACAAAATTGTTGCAAGCAGAGAGAAGCAGAAATATTTCACAGACTGAATGTGGCTATTTGGCTGTTTTCAATTTTTCAGAACACATTTGCTATTTGCAACTTTTCAAAAAAGCAACAGCGAGTGCACAGCACTAAGCCCAGAACATTTTCCAAAAACCCAAAAGCTCTGATGGGAATGTGCACATGGCTTTTGCTCCATGAGATGAGATGAAAACCAGTTGTGCTGACCCAGGCTCTGGAGCTGGTTATATTCCCACTAATAGGTACTGCCAGTCAAGAGAACTGACAGCTTTCTTTTGCCAAAACTTTTGGGACCACCAAAGTTCATGCGCTCAGGCTAAGTGTGTCTTACAAAACATTGTGGATCTCTGCTCATTTTTCCATGTGCCAGAGCAGGAGATAGATAGCAATTGTATTGTGAGGCCAATAACCACCTCACTTTATTCATTCCTCCCCAAAAGACTAACATTGTTTGGTTTTCCAAAAGCTTGATTTATTACTTCCAGCAACCCGGATGGGAATTAATTGGGAGAAAATGCAAGAGCTGTCCAAACAGAAGCAAGCCTGCACAAGAGCTACTGCCTGTAAAGCAAAGCTGAACTGAGAGCTGGAAAAGGTCACATCCTTTTATTTCTGCAGGCAATTAACCCTCGGAGCGGCTTATTCAGGGATTCGATCCATTCCTCAAGTAGAAATACCAAACAACTTCCTCAGTTTAATATTGATAGACAATGTTCCTGTTGAGTTAACTCAGCTTGAGCCTGTCCAAACACCTAATCCACCTCCACTGTGAATCTGTGGGCAATGGTGGGCTGGATTTCCACAGCTCCCCTGGGATGAGCAGCACTGCTCCCACCCCCAAGGTGCTGACAGAGGGGAACACCTTGTGGTGCTGACGTGGAGAACCAAAGTGCTGAGTGCCAGAGCCCTCTGCAGAAACTCTGGGCCAGCAGAGCAGACTTTACAAGTGACTGGATGGATCTCCTGGGGTATAAAGCTCAATAAAGTATTTTAGAGGGCAGCAATTGTCAATAGCTTCTCCTTTCACACTACGCTTCTGTTTACAACACTACTGGGAAATAGATTTTTTAAAAATTTATTTTAAAATGTCCTCTTCTCACAAAAGCAATGGTGAAACTGTTTCCTGTGAGAGTGGTGCAGCCCTGGCACAAGTTGCCCAGAGAAGCTGTGGCTGCCCCATTGCTGGAAGTGTCCCAAAGCCAGCTTGGATGGGGCTTGGAGCAACCTGGAATAGTGGGAGATGTCCCTGCCCATGGCAGGGGAGGTTGGACCAGGTAGTGTTTAAGGTCCCTTCAAACCCAATCAATTCTGTGATTCAGTGTAAGATGAAGTGACACTACCAAAACAAAAAAAGAGCTAAATGAGGCACAGGCTTGGTGCTCATGACACCAGCTCCAGTCACCTCCAGAAAACCTCCTGTATTGCACGAAGACAACTTACTGCTGGAAAGCATGTCAAATAAAAAATGGTACCATGAATAAAGGCAACTTAAATATACATTCATTGGAAAAAATAAAGCCTCAACTTCACCATTTCCAGAAAACATCCTATTTGAAATAATAGCAGCAGCTTCACAGAAATGATGCAAAGACAGAACACAGCTCTTGTTTCTCTCACCATCAGTGAAACAGAGGAAAAGTCATTTCGTGTTCAGCTCCAATGGAAAGCACCACTGCTTTTAAGTTTTGAAAGAAAGCCAACCAGTTCACTTAGCATTTTCTAGTAATAAGCATTTACCCAAGACAAGCATGCCAGCCTTTTGTTTAGTACAGAATTATTGCCTGTATGCCTTGAAAATTGAGCCTGTCATGCAGATATTTTTTATAAACAGTAGCTCACACCCATTTAATAAATGAAAGCATCTCAGACACAATTATAGAGATGATTGTGTCTGAGATGCACAGAGCAATCAGACACAGGAATGTGGCCATTTTACAAAGCACTGATGACATTTGCAGGCCCCCAGCTTCTCTCCGTTCCCTCCCCATGGGCAGCACCTTGACAGTGCTGGAACACGGACGGAGCGAAACGGAGCCAGCTCAGAAACGGGCACAACATTTAAATCCTCCACCAGCGTTTCACTCAGGTGCCAAAAGCCCCCACAGCACAGCAGCTTCAGAGCTAAAGAATGCACAGCACACCCCCAGCTGGTTCCAAAGCTGTGCCATTTCACACCAGATCCCAACCCAGCAAAGGTGATTCGATCACAAAGGTACACAGAGACCTGTGATGTAGATGGATGACTTGAATACAGTTCTGCTTCTTCCTGCAGATATATTATCCTCTAAATTTAATAAACAGAAATGCAAAAGCATTCTTTTTGTTGCTGTTTTATATTTAATCATCTACTTTCAAGCACCCCTTCAAGGTGCTTAAACTAAGAGAGCTTAGGCCCAGTAAGATCTTGGCTATGTGATGCTAAGTGGTTTTGACAAGCTTTATTATAATTACTTTAAAATGCTTTGTTCTGATGCTCGTGTTTGCTGAAGTCTTTGATGGGAGATTAAATTACCTTCACCCAAAATTCCTATAATAAATTAAAGAAAACAGAAATGTAGCGTCAATTTGTGTCCAAATCTGCTTACAAAAGAGAATTAGCTCAGGCCTTTGCCCAGCCAAGCACTCAATCATGTGCATAATTTTTATTACGTCAGTATTCCCACTGATGTCAGTGACCAATTGCAGCTACAGTCACAAGTTCTATGCATGCCTGAGTGCTTTCCTGGAGCTGGGCCTGAGAGGATTCTCAACACATGGCAGGGACCTAGGACAGCCAGTCCAGGGAAAGTCTCTCGGGAGCAATGTCAGGAGAAAGCTCAGCACGCAGCCCGATGCTCCCTTACAGACAGAACCAAGTCCTGCATGATAAAACTTCAATTACATTTGTAACATAAAACAAACCAGCACCAGGCTGCCCTGAGCCAACAAAGTACCATCCAAACTTCAGGCAAGCAATTGATGATTAGAGCAGTGCCACTTAATTAAATAAAACCCTGACAGATACAAAAAATGGTGAGGTTTACTGCATTTCCATATAACCACAAGTCACCTTATCACATTTTATGGAGTCCAGGGGAACAAATGGGTATCTCCACTTCCCAAAGGAACTACTTGGGGAAGAGCTACCTTGGGTCAAGGACTTGCACGTCGCTGGGCACTTGCCTGCAGCCAAGAAGTGACTGATGCTGACTGTCCTGAAGGCTCCTTGAGAGAGAGAAAAGCATCGCTGAGATGCATCCTCAGCTGGGAGACAACAGAACCAGAACAAAAGCTTTCACACCAGCCAAGTTCTGGGCTCCCAGGCTGAGCTTCTGCAGAGGCAGGACATGTTATCAGTGCTGTGGGGTTGCAGGCAGGCTTGGGCAGCCAGAGAAAGGGATTTAATTATCACCCACATCCTGTCTGCAGGCAGGGCTGCTGCTTTGATGGCTGCTGCCACTTGTTCTCCCCCAGAACACGCAGGGAAGATAAGGTAAGGAGTCTTTGGGTTCTTCTGCCTGCAGAGGATATTGTTTTCCTTCTTCTTTTAGAAACTCTGCTCTGTCATAGCTCTTGGCCATTACTCAGAGGAGTGAAAAACAAATATTTCCTGCTTTCTCCATAAAGCAGGGATTACACTTGCAATAATTTGCATTGTACTTCACCAAGTACCTTTTAATGCATAGTGTGTACGTGTCCATTAACACAACATAAATAAATATATACTTACACACGTGTATTGGTAATATTGGGTTGTAGCCTCCAGATTTTTCTCAGAATGACTGCTCTCTGACATCCTTTTGAACAACAAATTTCAACATGTAGTCATTACTACTAACACAAAGAAAAACCTACAGTTTGAATTTCAGAGACACACTTAAACTCATCCTAATACAACTAATTTTTTATGCTGACCAGCACCTAAACTTATGCCTAAATGGTAAATTTGTGGCTTTGCTCCATTTTTAAGTATGTGTGTTTTATTTCTGCACAACAAACCTACAAAAGTTCTGTGTAACTGGGCAAATACCAATCATTGCTCTGAAGATAAAGCATGAAAAATCTCCTGCTTGGTACCACCTTCATCCATCTTGTACCATTATTCTAGCCTTGGTGACAGCTGCAGCTTCCAGCTCCTGGGAGAGCAGGAGAAATGATAACAAACCCTTCCCAAGCTTCATACTTCATAAAATATATCCAAAGCATCACAATAAGCAGCACAGCTCTTGCAGAACAAGTGCTTCAGTCTTTTTGTGCCAGTGATTTCCTGTTTATACACACCAAAACTACATAAAATACTTTATATTTATACTTTATATACTTTATACTTTATATACTTTAAAATACTTTATATAGGTATATATTTACAGTGGGTCACTAATATCAGGCACAGACACCCTGACAGCTCAAACATGCTTTTGTTGATATTCAAAGAGGATGAGCATGGGATTGATTTATTTTTTCCTTTTCCCTTAGGAATGGTTTCCACAAAGGACAAATTTAATAATCAATTACTATATAAAGAACAGAACCTATATTAAGGTACAAATCTTCATCCAGCAGTTGCAATATAAACAGACATATCTGGTTCAGAAGTTCTCTTTTCATTACCTCTCTGTTTGCTTTTAAACTTCCTTAATTTCTTCATACACTTCTTTAATAACAGTTCAGCAGTGTTAAGCATCTCCTGGTGGGGGGGAGCAGTAAGAGCATAAAACTCCTTCACAAGGGGCTGCTTTTGCACATTTATTCACCCTGCTGTGAAAACCCCTGGTGAATTTTTGATTCTGTGGCTGCTTGTGTCTGAGGTTCAGCTTTAGTTACTTTTCAAAGATTAATGGTGAGCCAGGCAGAGCCCAGGGCTCTCTATTAAAGTCCTGCCTGTGTTTACAGAGCCCCACAGAAGAGGGCTGCCTGCCCTGCACCATTTCCCAAAGGAACAGGGAGCTCCTCTGCTGCTGCTGCTCCATCCTACAGCAGCTAAAGACAAAGCAAGGGCTTGCATGGATCACAGGGCTCCACCTCAGTCTGTAACAGAAACCAAAATTCACTCTCTCACTCTTTCATTTGCACTTCAGAGTGCAGAATGCCAACCTGTACATCAAACCAAAACCAGCAGAGGGACAGGAAATAGTTCAGCAGTGTAAAAAACTGTTATTTTTTATATAGAACTCACATAGCCCTCATATACCCTTATTGAAAGACATTTTTGAGCGGTTTTATGAAGACAGGATTCTTAAATTAACCTTGAGGTCTAATGGAGGTATTAAATATGAAAAATTGTGGAAAACCCCACCAGTTCACACTGATATTCTGTTCTGAATTAGTAACATTAATGCTAATCTTTACATTCTGCTCAATTTTGAAACATGCATTCCAGACAAGTAACTCTGATGCTTCTCAAACTTCATCTGAAGTTCCTAAAATGGAATTTTCCAATTTGAATCATCTCAGCTTAAGAACAGAGACCAGAAGTGCCTCAGTACAATTCACACATATATTTAAGGACACGGCGTTCCCCAGTGCTAAAATAAAACATTTTCTAATGATCTGCAGGAGCTCAGATAAGATGCCTCATGCATTTGCCCT
This sequence comes from Agelaius phoeniceus, assembly GCF_051311805.1. Lineage (NCBI taxonomy): Eukaryota > Metazoa > Chordata > Aves > Passeriformes > Icteridae > Agelaius > Agelaius phoeniceus. The sequence goes on along the minus strand of NC_135267.1, from coordinate 115,490,889 downwards.
TTGCATGAAAGACCAGAAGGAGATGCCAAAGGGGTTTAAAGATGCTGCATGAACACTTGCATAGTGGTATTGATCTGGCAGAAAGAAATGCCTGCCACGTCACAGCACAGGTGACCTTCAATCTGTCAGTGATGGAAGAAAAAAGAACTATTTACAGGTTTAAACTCCAGCTTTTAACCTGTTTGCAAGTGCTGTCTGGGACACCTGAAGATTATTAGGTCTTACCGTCCTTTTAATGATTTTTTTATTATCATTGATTTTCTCTTTAATGCCAAAGAGCCTGTGTTAGATTCCTGGAAGCCAAAAATACAAACTATTCATCCTCCACCAGGCCCAAGGAATCCAACACCTTCTTCTCTTTATTTCATTAGAAATTTGAAAGTTAAACGTTTCCTAAAACGTAGAATTAAAAGTAGGATGAAGTAAATACAAATTTATTTTTGAAGAGTCCTCACAGGAAAGGCAATCCAACCAGCATTAAAAACAGGGGCCCAGAAAAAGCACAAAAAGTGCTCTCCATGCTTTACAAAGCCCATTTTCAAGCTTATGATCTGACAGGAGAAGAGTAACATAAATCCAAATGGTATTTGAGGTTGTTTTTTTTTTGTTTTCCAATGCCCACTCAACTTCCAGGCACCTTTGCTGGTGAAGAGGGCATTTCTTCAAACCAAGTCATAGGGGTTCCTTTTTGGGCTGCTTAAAATGCTTAAAATGTACGGGGCTACCTCATGTTGGTGCCAGAAGTCAGCAGTGAAGTAAAGACACCCAGAAGATACAAAACATATAAAAAATACACTCAAAAAGAAGTCCACTTTTTGTCTCTTGTCTCCAGACTCAAATGTTGTACTTAGGAAATGACAGGACTCTACAAATAATGTTTCCAGTTCTTAAATTGTTTTGTCCCAAGGCTAATTATATTAATAGACTTCCCTGGGTTTAATTAGCATTTTGTATAACCCCAGCTGATCATTAAAATTTCATTTAATCTGATCACCAAAGTACATATTTTAGGTCCAGTCCAGATGAAGGAATTGCAAGTATACAATTACAACTGAGTGGATGAGCCAGGGCATTTTTCACTCCTAAATTTAATTTCAGTATCTCAGGTCCATTAGTGTGGATTGCTGGATCTTCCTCCTTGTTTAAGAGACAGCAGCAATCAATCACAACCTCCTATTTTGTATATTGGGAGCACTAATTCTCAGTTCTGTCACTCAGCAGTCGCAGGTGGCCCTTTCCAATTGGTCTGCCAATCTTCAATTATCAGACACGCAGGTAGCATGAAAGTTTATTCAGATAACCTTTCTCATGCCTCCTGAAAAGCTTTAGGAACCTCTGGTTTTCCAGTTCCATTTTCCTGGGTATTGGCTGGAAGGTACCAGCAGACATCTCAGTGCAGGCAGTTTGATGCTCATATTAAGTTATTTTGCCAATAAAACCATTTCACCAAAGAACACATGCTCCTACCAGTAAATGAACTGAGCAGCTTCTACAGCTGTGTTTGTGACAGGACTTTCACTACCCAAATTTTTGTAGCAAAACCTCTGGAAGTACATCAGGCTCCCAAGAGCTGAATGTGCCCTTGGGTTTCTGAGGAGCTGTGCTTCCAGGTGAGTTATTGGGTTGGGAGCTAGTGAGGCCCAAGAGAGGGATTTGTACAAGCCCAGAGCTCTGGGCACACACAACTCCACAGCTGCTTTGTGATGCCCACAGGGAAGCATCAACTCCTTTTTGGAGAGGTACATGAAGGATTGAGCACAGCCCCTCCCCTGCCTCTGAGGCTCAGCCACTTGTGGAGTCCTGCATGCTGCAATTCCCACCACGTGGGGAATAATGGCACCACCAGGAGCAGCCTTACAGCTCCAGCTGAGTCCTGGAAACATGGCAAACTGAGGTTAAACCAGTCCTTCCAGAGGGAACCACAGCATAAGCACACATAGCCAAAACAGCAGCAGGAGCAAAGCCTAAATCGTCTCTATTAAAACCAAAATCAAGCAGCAAAACCAACTGCATCAGCACTGCTTTATATCATAATCCTGTACTTTATCCAGACAGATAAACCCCAAGAAACGGCCCTGCTGCACAGAATTTTATAAAACAACTGGACAAAGCTGTAGACACACCTCTGTACAACAAATTCCCACAGGAGAGCTTTCCTCCTTCCCTGAGCTCAGAGGGACAGGCTGTAAAGGTGCTTTGGGCACACTCCTTGTTTCTATGTCATTATCTGCCATCTCCACTTCAGAAGAAATCCCAGGGCTGGATACAGAGCCTGGCCCTGGATAACTTATGGAGCCATTAATTCCTCTCCTTCTGGCTTCCCCACAACACAAACTGCAGCCAACACCTCTGTGATGAAAGGACTGAGCTCATGGAATCTCTGCTGCTTGTGAGCACTGATTTTCCATGATGCTGAGGGCTCCTGCCCAGGTACAAAATGACTCCAACTCCCAGCTCTCAGTTCAGATGGAAACTTTATTCTAAGGTAAGTTCAAGTCTTGAATAATTGCTGCTGGGCACCAGAACTTGTGCAGCTCAGATGTTTACAAGGTCTGGTTTACATATACTTGTGGTAGCAGCCTTTAGGTTAAACTGAGAACACACAAAATTGTTTGTGTTTCCGAGAGTTTGCTTTAATTGTCCAATATTTTAATAATCTGCTTACAGCCTGTCTGGTTTTGTTTATCTGGAAGAAGCAGTTTGCATGAGCATGATAATTCAATTTTAAAAATGCATTCCCTGTAGATGTCTCCAATATGTAGAACATTTTGGTCAGTGATGTGCTTCAAAAAGGCTGTGCTGCACTTCCTACACTGAAGCCATAACACTCTTTCCTTGGGGGAAAAGGTTATTTGGTGCATGAGAAGTTAGGGATTTTATTCTGTTAAATATTTTGTTGCAGATCTGACCTCCTTGGGCCATTTTTGTTTGCACAAATCTTTCCCACCAAGTATTAGTCATGCTCTGAGTTCTGTTAAAATAGTTTTGATGAGAATTCTTGTAGCTGGCACAGGGGCTCAGAAACAAAATAAAGCTGACTTGTAAGCATTTATTTTATCCAAAGTTTGTGGCTCAGCTGCTTATCTGAACTTCCATTATAAACTTTGGCTTGCTTGTAAATCTTAGGAAAGATCTTTTCATTAAACCACCAGGCATTAACATGAAAATTCAGTCAGGAAAAGCAAGTGCTTTGAAATTAAATTTAAATAAAAAGAAGCTCTTTTTCAACCTATTAGTACTTTAAGAACTTGATTTCTAGATACAATTAAAAGCAATTAAACCCCAAAGCTCCAGAACTGCACTCCAAGGAGAACACACAGTGGCACAACAAAACGCAGGGATGCAATCAGAGCTGTGTTGAAAGTGCTGATGTTTTGTGTGTCTTTGGCTTTTAAAGCACACACAAAGTCACTGCACTGGGAGAAATTAAACAGCCTGGAAGGGAGGGGGGCCCAAGCAGCTGCATCTCCCATGTTCTGGAATGGCTCATCAAAAGCAGAGAGCTGCTGGCACTTCTGAACAAACTCCTGTTCCAGGCTCTCTCTCTGTAAATCCAGTTTCCACTCCTCAGACCCCATCTGCTCCTCGACAACTTGCTCAGGTTGTCAGATCTCAGCACCAGGGAATCTCTATTCTTGCCAGGCAGTGTAACCTTCTGTGTGACATGCTCTCCACACAGCCCCCTCCACTGCTGCTATCCCTGCACAATCAGCACGTGGTTGCACATCCTTCAGTGCACAGAGAGTCCCTGATTAATTACCAGCACCCTTTGTGTCAGAGATCACCCAGGGAGGGACAGCAAGGGGAACTGGCTCTCTGGAGCCTGGAAGAGAGAGAAGCATTTGCAGGAAGGACTCTCTCCACTGCCCTTAACTCTGCACCCAGGGCAGTGTTTATTTAGCCACTGTTTCACTCGAGAGGTTTTGAAATATCCTTGTGTGTGGTTTGCTTGCAGGTACAGCCATCACCTTGTTTTAAATACCACAGCTCAGCTGAGGTAGCTTGTTAAAGACACTGTGCTTGTCTGTCAAAAAGGGACATGGCCCTGGCAAGGAAGGGTGCTGCTCCCACAGAGGCTCCAGTCAAGCTGCTTGCAGAAGAAATTGCTCTACACTTGTGCAGAGACCTCTGCCAAGGAAAGAAAGTTCAAAACAGGACCAAATAAGCTGAAGGTGGAGAGGAAAATGAATAGAACAGCATCAGGTCCAGCATCTTTTCAGGCTGATGATTTCAAGAGCTTTCTGCTCTGTTGGCAACTGAGCTCCAGTCCACTTCACTCACTCAGCATCTCTCCCAAAAAGTACATTTCAGCTCTGGCTCTCTTCAGTCTTCTTTTTTCTTAATGCAGAAAATCCAGTACCCAGGTGTGAATGCCATTTCTCAGTCAGGAACAGGCAAAGCTCCATTAGGAAATTGTGCTACCAGGACATTTTACATTCTTGATAAAGTGACACAAACTTGACAGAGTTCCTTTTCTCAGTGCCATAACATGACCCACTGCAGCATTTGCTTATCTGCAGCTGCTGCAGATCCTCTGAGCCTGGGGCTGGAACTAGAGCAGCTCCAACTCCAGTGTTTCACTGTCAGGCAATGCCTTCCTGCAGCTCCTCCTTCCAAGACATCTGTATTTGATGTCAAACAATCCAGAACAGAAAGCCAAGGAGTCATGCAAACCAAGAGCAGCAACTCAGTGGCAGCAGATGTGTCCTCCTTCAATTATCAGACACGCATGTAGCACAAAAGTTTATTCAGATAACCTTTCTCATGCCTCCTGAAAAGCTTTAGGAACCTTTGGTCTTCCAGTTCCACTTTCCTGAGTGTTGACAGTTAAGAACAATCTCTGTTTCTCCAAGAGAAAAAATAAGGGATGATTCAGAGATGCACAATTAGATTGAGATATTCCAGGTTAGGGAAAGCAAATGTGACAAGGCTGTCAGGATTTTCCTCCCAGATTTAGGAGAAACAGATGAGACATTACATAAACTCCTCACTGATCACCAAGGTTAAGCTCTACAGTAGATCATCAGTTTAGAACAATTTACTATTCCAATATGAAAGATTTGCTTAGAATTACAAGTACTCTCTCCCATAGTTTAAAGGTTGTTGGAGGAAAGAATGAATTAGAGCTTATTTTTTATAAATAAGACCTATAAAATTGAAGAAATGTAAACTTGGAAAGGACTTGAACGGTCATTAGCAAAGTGTAATGGAGAAGAAATACTTGAGTAACACAAATACAAATGCCTTTGTAAATGCTGCCCCTGCTTAGGGCTTGACTCCCATTTTAAAATATCCACACTATTCCCACTTCACTGCATAAAAAGCAAACAGATATTGAGGGCACTGTCTGACTTAGTTACTACTGGGAAATTGCATTAGGCACAGATCCCAAAATAATAACTATTCTGCTCCTCAACTTCTAAACAAAACATACACATCTGCAAACGCTCTCCATGCTGGGCCTGCCAGCCTGCAGCTCATTACAGAGCACAGCAAAAAGGCTACACTGATAGTACTGCAGATAACACATCCTGATCCTTCACTGGCAGGCAGCTCTTTCATCCCTGAAATAATGTCAGGATAGAGCCACGCAGCTGCAGAAGCAGACACAGTTTGGGCTTTAAATACACCAAGAAAAACCACGCAAATATTTATGGGATTGAATTGCAATGCTCAGAAGGGCAGAACAGGCAGGAGGGCAGGGATTTGTTTCCATCCATCTCCCCACCTGCCTGGTGCTGTGGCTGTGACATGCTGAGAGATGGTGATGCAGGGTTAGTGGTCATTGCTGCTGCTCTGGGCAGCAGGATGACAGGAGGGTTTCATTAACAGAAACATGGCAGCAGCTTTCTAGGATCAGACAAATCGGATTTCAGCTCTCAAACATGAAGTGCGCTGTCAAACGCAATTCTTCTTCAAAGAAACATGTCCTAGATAAAGGAATGAAACTGTAAATAGATTATAAACCATATTTAAACTGATTACAGGTTAATGCAGGATCCAGAGCACAGACATGCAGTGCTGCAGGCTGCATATCACTGAACTGAGCTCCTGGCTCAGGGTGACTTCACACACAGTTTTCAAGAAACAAGACCGACTACCAAGAAAAGGGAAAACGAAAGAAAAGGGACAAATGCACTAAATGCACTAAAAACGAGATGACACTAGGTAAAAATGCTTTGCTGGGCTGGGTGTAGCTACACCAGGCTCAGGCTGGACATGAAGGAGTTTTTTCATGGCAGATGCTGTTCAGCATTGGTTGGGACTGCCAAGGGAGGCGATGGAGTCACCATCCCTGGTCAAGGAATGGCCAGACACGGCCCACAGAGCTCTGCTCTGGTTGATGTGGTGAAGGCTCAGCCACAGCTTGGACTCCATGACCTCAGAGCTCTTTTCCAACCTTAATGATGCTGTGATTCTGAAATAATCCAACATCAGCTGAACTCCATAGCTGAAGGTGCTTCACACAGCACTTCAAACCCCTTCAAAGGAGCAACTGTTTGGACTCCAGCTAGGAGTTAAGTAAATACAGATGTAGAAAGAGTAGGAAAATAAATACATCAGTGCACTAAAACTGCACCAGCATTACTAATTGCTGCTTATTGGACTTTTTCCTGGCTTAGCTGTTTCCCAATAAAAACCAAACAGCTGCTAAGATTGCACAAGGAGCTCTTTGCCCCCACATCTTGTCCAGGCCTTGCCAGATGCTGTTTGAGAAGACATCTCAGCTGCTCCCCAGGCCCTGAGGGCTCCCTGGTGCTCGGTGCCTCTGCCTGGAGTGTGTCCTGGCACGGGCTGAGAATCCATGACCAGTGCTTGTAGGGCTGGCACCAACTCCCAGCATCTCAAGTGTGATTGCAGAGCTCTGCCCTCTCCCTGGGGTCTCCATTTCCACCTCTCTCACGTCCCCTGGCTGGCTGTCACTCCAGTTTGGTGTCCCCTGGCCGGGCTGTGCTGGCCTCTCCAAGACAATGCGATTGCAGTCAGCTGCTGACACTTCAGTGCCGCCAGACAAGGCATGTGAGCACCACCCAGCCCTTCCCTTCAGGAGAAAAAGCCACTTTTAACAGATGACAGGCACGCTGGGAAATAGACAAAACCATTTCCCACATTTCTAAAGAAGTCTATTTCAGCCAGCACAGTTCATGCTTTGTAACAGCACTCCTCTCTGTGACATCAATAAACAACGAATAGAAACAGATTTCAAGTCAGAAATAGAAAAGATTGTGCTTGGCTCAGATGACCCACTGTGCTCCCTTCCAACTGTACCCACTCTGTGGTTTTTTTTTTTATTTAAGAAACAACAATTTGTTTCACTAGAAATCTGTCTCTGGTCTAGAAAAATGTAGATGATTTCCACTGATATCAAATATTTAAAATGAGAAAACCAACAGAAATATTTGCAAAATATTTAAATTCATAACTAACTACTGCTTCTAAAATATGGAATTTTAAACTATATATGAATTTTCCTCCAAATCTCCCTTGTGATGCTGTTTGCTAAAGAAGCTCATCAGAACTGGTTTTGTCTCATTCCATTCTCACACTTAACAAATAAAAATTATTCTACATTTGTTAAAATGCAACTTTTAATGAAGCTCCCAATGCAGAAATACAAAGAAATCAGAACACACACATCAAATTCTGCTGAAAACCAAACCAACCCAGCAGAATGAAGCAGCCTGGCTCTGCTCTGTGTGCCCAGACTAAACTGTGCCCTCCCAGGCCAGGGTTTGCAGAAGAATTTAAACCAGAGCCAGCTGCTGCCCACATCACTCGTCCCTGCATTTCAAGAAAGCTCCTCAAACACAATAAGCCATCATATTTCTTCCCCAGCCATGGTTTCAAACATTAGTGCTTTTGTTCTGAGCCTGCACATTATTTTCTCTCACACACACAGGACGTGACCAGCCAGCCCAGTTTTTTGCAATGTGATGAGGTTTTCCTTTGTTATATCCACTAATCAGTATTGAGAGAGGCTTGGGAAAGAGAGATTCTGGATGAGCAGAGCCCACTCAAGTCGGCTTCTCAAGCTAAGATTTTATTATTTGAAGCAAAATTAAAAGGAAGCCAATCAGCTCCCTCTGGGTGATGGGAATTTTAAAGAACCCTGCTGCACATCTCAAAAATAAATAACTGAAATACAGTTTTGGTTTTTTTTCCCCTTTCCTTTGGTGATTTGCCTGTTGATTGCCTTTTCATTTCCTTGAGACATTTCTAGGCCTTCTAGATCCCAAAACCCAAACAAAATCAATCCATCCCCCAAACTGCAATGGCCCAGTGGGAGAGCAGAGAGCTGGAGGCAGGAAGGAAGGAAGCCCCAGTGTTTGTGCTGCCCCTGCTCACAGGCCCAGCTAGAACAGCATTTCTGTATTTCACTGGGGGTGGGCTCACTCCACCACCAGGGGAACTGGAAAACACGTGACCTACTGATAAGTGCCCTATAAATAGATTTTGGCTTGGCCCATGGGCTCTGATTTGCAGCAATTGATGTGAATAAGCTCTGGGTTTAAAGCCTGTGACAAACACTACTCTGGCTGTGTAAACAGCTGTCTCCATGGTTCAGGGGAGGATGCAATCCACTCCTCAGCTCTCTCCCTGCACAACTGGGCACATGGGCTCCAAGGAGGGCTTTTGCTGTGTGCCTTCAGCTTTTCTGTTGTGTGTCCATGCTGCTGAGACCACAGAGCCTGGATTAACACCTGCAAGGTGGTCCTTGCAATTATCAAGCACAATCCCATGCAGAAAAGCAGAGAAAAGCAAGAATTTACCATTTTTTTAATCTCCAGTTCTCTTATTTGCAGCAGGTAGAACAACTGTAGCACATTCATCTGGCCAGACTGAACTGTGTATTCATGCAATTCAATTCTGTACTCCCCGGAGCAAGAGACAATGCACACCCAAAGGAAAATATCCATCTGCATCTACATCAGGGGTTCACTATTTTCATGCAAATAAAAACATCTCTCCTCATCTTTTTCTCTGGTTTATAAGCACATTGGAATTCTAAGTATGTCTCTAATATTCAACTACAATTGAAATAACTTTAGATCAAATAGCTTTGTATCACATTTGACATAGCTCAAAGAGTAAAGTGCATTTTTTTTCTCATACCCTAAATAATCTTGCAAATAGTTTTGAATCTATCACCAGGATAAACTGCATGACTAACAGGCACAATTCCTACTCAGGGGAAAGCTGCTGACAACAGTTCTACATTCTCATCACTCATCTTAGTTCTGGCTACTTAATATAGACTTCTCTTTAAACAACACTTTGTCTCCCAGCTCTTATCCTGGGATCACACCTTTCCTGGATGTGCTAAACAAGTTCTTGGTCATGGCAGGGCTCCTTCCTACAAGGCTCCTGGAGCCCATGCCAAGTGCCTTGATGAATCAGGCTCCACAGGCAGGCAGGGCAGGAATCCACTTCCCTTCCATGGCATCTGCAGTCCCAGCTCAGGCAATTCCCTCTTCCAGCAGGAAGTGAGTTCCCAGTGGATGCTGATTGCTACAGGAAACTCAAACAGCACTGAGCAAACCTGCACAGGAGCACTGGGGGTGCTCACTCGAGTCCTCCCTGCTGTGGAGCTGCACAACCTCCTCAGTTTGCTTAAAGGTATTGAACTGCTCATCTGCAGCTTATTGCAAATATTCCAACAGCTCACAAACACAACATTTCCTGAAGCCACAGGGACGTACCCACAGTGCCAGCAGCTGCTCTGGGAGCAGGGGAGGGAACCTCCCATCCCCATCCCCTACAAGGAGAAGGGTTTGTCTTGGGGCACACAGGGACAGAGGACAAGAACCTGTGTGTGTGTGGCTCCTGCAGCACAGCTCCTCCTGGCCTGGCAGCACTGCCAGCTGTGAGCAGCTCCTCCCGCGTTGCCAAGCACAGCACTGCTGTGAAGAGCACAAGACTGTCTGAGAATCACTGGGTTTTGCCAGATGGCAGAAAGCTAACAGAGATTGTGTGACGTTTGTTTACAGCCTGGTAAGTTCTACCTTGGCACCCATAATTCGTCCAAAGAAGTTTTCAGTTGAAGCAGAAAACACAGTAGCTCCCTTTCAAACATTTAAATGCTCTCAATCAAGCTGGTATCTGGTTCCTAAAAACACCAGTAAAGGGTTCCTTTTAATTACATCATTTGCAAGTGTCACATGCAAATATTTAAATTAGCAATATCAAGTGACTATGCTTTCAGAGAATACTTTAACTATGAACCAAAAGGAAAAGCCAAGCATCATCAAAATATGAGGAGACCTAAGCACAGCTTGCAAGTTCTGCTTTTTTATTATGTAAGCAACAGTTAAATAATTCCACTTTTCCTCCCACCATCTGAAACTCTCCTGACTCCAGCAGGTTGAAAAAAAAAATAGTCCTGAAAACAAAATCACTTCCCACAACTGAAATACTGCCACAAACTTCCAAGTGTCTTAAAAAGGAGCTAGATCATATCCAGTGATGCCTACAGGAACTTCCAGCAGCAATGGCTCCTTTCAGACCTGCAGAAGTGCCGCCACTCTGCAGTACAGGGACAAACACGGCGCAATGATGAACACATCAGTTGTGAGAAGGTGCAACCAAGGGCATCAGGGAACTGCAGAATGGCTTGGGTTGGGAGAAGCCTGAAAGACCACATTGTTCCAGCCCCCTGGCATGGGCAGGGACATCCTTCCACTGGACCAGGTTGCTCAGAGTCCATCCAAACTGGCCTTGAACACTTTCATCAGATTCCAACTCTACAGCATCAGCAGCCTCAGCTCCCAAAGCACCCCAGAAACTCTGAAGGACATGATGAGAGCAGCTCCAGAAGAACTTCTCTTCTTCCAGCCAAAACCAAGCTAAGTCAAAGCCCTGCAGCAGTTCTGAAATGTTCATGGCTAAAATACACACACCACGAGACCCCAGCAAGCTCCTGTCCCGCCCTCCCTCCTGCCTCTGTCCAACACCTTGCACATTTACCCTGGCAGTAACAGTCCATGGCTGGAAAGGAACACTCTACCACTGCCCCAACCAAACACATCGATATTTCTGGGGAAGGTGACATTCTCCCCTGCACAGTCAGTGTGCTCTGAGGGGGTGCAAACCCAGAGGAGGAAGGGGGAAACTGCTGAGCTGCAGCTCCAGGCTGCTGGGCATGGAAGCAGCAGCGTGGGCAGATCCCTGGAGCCAGCTCTGGAAGCAAGGGCAGAAAGGGATCTTTGTCCTTAGCGAGGAACAACTCAGCAAAACTGGGCTAACTGGGATAGCTAAACCAGTCTGCCCTCCCAAAATGCCAAATAACCATACGGAGGTTTAGACTTTTTTACCAGAAATGTGCTGCAGGAAACCTTCCTGTGCTGCTTTGATCCTTAACCCTCTGAAGGGAGCCTGGCTCCCTGCAGCAGCCAAAGCAGAGCCCCCTGCCCTGGGAGGATCCCAGCAGATCCCAGCTCCCACAGCTCCATCAGCTATCCCCACACACATCAGCCTCTTGCATTGCTCTCAGCATGAGGGTAGCCATTCACACAGATGCTTTAGTTTATCTGAATTCAGTTTTGTCCTTTCTTAAGCATTTTAACAGCATGCAAATTACAACCATTATTTCCAAGATTAATGTTTCCCCTTTACACATGACCTTACCTAGCACGGATTTTGTGCTTCTGCCACTTCATTAGCAAACACCATTTTGAAGCCATTTACGCTAAACATTCCCAAGTACAGCACACAATTTCTCACATAAATTATTTTAAATGTATTTCATTAATCTCAGAGGAAGGAGGTTAACTCCGAGCAGACACAAGAACAAAAAAAGTCTTTGTGTAATTTCACTTATGGCACTATCAATACTGGATGTGTTTCAGAAAAGGGAAAATCAGCATGGGATGCATAGCAAGTCAGACCCACCATCAGCACAGCTCCTCTGAACTACCAGAACCTTCCATCACAGTAATTTCTTATAAAAATGATTGAGTTGATAATAATTTTTCTGTGTTTCAACACAACAGAAAGATCTCATTTCCTCTGAAGTATTTTTTTAAAAAATCCAATTACTTACCAGTTGCAGTAAACTGTGTTTTAACACTGACCTAGCACCAGGACTGGACATAACTTTCATGCACTCAAACAAGAGCATGTTGCATTAGTATTTGCAAGTTATAGTGACACTTGTTCTGGGATTCCTCCTGGAAATAATATGGAGAAGATATGTTCTTTTAATATTGATAACATTCTTTTAACCACCATTGGAAGTCTGATAAGTGGAAATCAGTCTCCCTTGATGGGAATGAGCCCCAGATGTGGAGACAGGGAGGGAAAGTATCAGCTTCCATCCAGGCCTGATCCTAAATGACATCTCTGAGCTCACTCTGATTCCAAAAGACAGGAAAGAAACTGGATACAGCAAAATATCACAGGAACTCCCTAAGAAACTTCCAGCCAAGGGGATTTCTTCTGCAAAGTAAGGCAACTGTGCTTTATCCAAACTCCTCCAGATAAACAGTGTAACTCAGAAAACCTAAACCTAAATATGTCTTTCAAAGGGCCAACCTGCATTTTAACAGATTGCTGCACTTGACAGAAACACACTCAGGTCTCTTTCTGTGCTATTTGGTAATTCAGGACTGTGGTACCAACTAAATGGAGAGCTACCTGAACCTTTGTGTAAGATCAGTGTGGGATTGTCCCTTTTGGCACCACACCACAGTCCCAGAGCACTGAGACATTTCTGTCAGTATTTCTGTAAGATTCTCCCCATTTCAGGCTGGTTTATCATTCAACAACTGAGGGGGATGAAGGCAAGCTCATACTCTGGAGTGGCTAGGTTTGGGCAATGTTTCATTCACCTGCTTTCTTACCCAGCCCCTAAAACGGCTTCTGCTCACCAAGAATCACACAGATGGACATTCACAAACAGGATTTCTCTGCAGCTCAACCTTCCCACCAAAGACCTGACTTTTGCCACCTAAAGCCAACTTATGAAGGGTATTGGACCCTCCCAGTGCTGTGAACCACAGGGAAGAAGATCCAGATGCAGAAACTGCTCCTCCTCCTGTCTCTGTGCAGTGCTAGTGCAGGTCAGCCTCAGCCAGGAGCGGATGAGCAGCTTCCACTCCTCCAGTCTGCAGCTGCAGAAACGCTTCTCTTTGCAAAGGCTCAACCCACAGTGTCCTCCACAGTAAGAAAAACCCTCCTAAACCATGTATCCATCTTTGCACACAGCAGTTTTCACCAGGAATTCACTGCACTTTGTTCTTGTGAATCACAAAGGGGTGGACAATGCATTAAGCCAACTTTTGGCCCTCAGAAAATATTCTTGTAGCTCTGGCCTAGAGAGAACCATTTTGCTTCCCTGTGCCATCCATTTTGCAGGAACACCCCTGTGGATGGCTCATTACCAGCCCAGGAGTGGCAGAGGAGTATCTGAACTCCCCAGTGGCAACAGCTGATAATTTTGTTTATTTAACCAGGATTAGTTTGTGAGGTAACAGAGCTGAAAAGGCCACAGACAAGCAACTCACACTCAATACAGCTGGAAGGTTTTTTGTTATCACCACATAAATACTGCCCAGGACTTATTTAAAAACAAACTATTTGCAAGCCGTACTTGGTAGCATAATCCCATTTATAATTAAATAGGAAGGGAGCTTTGTTTGGTTTGGTTTCAGAAATAAGCTACTGTATTAAAAACCCCAGGCAGATATTTAGGTGCACTTGCCCATGTTCTTGCACATCCACAGCAGACAAAGCAAAAGAAACAAGTCTCCTTGCTTTGGAAGAATGGGTTTAACATGGATATATTGATATCACTACCCTGGAAATCCATAGTTTGCTGCTGCTTTGCACTTCACATTTGCTCCCATTCACTGCCTTACCTGGAGCTGAATTTTTGGTCCTGCTCTCATATTCCTACTGAAATGTTTCCCAGGAATACTGGTTGAGGTCTCTTTGCAGGACGCCCTACAAGGTGCCTGGTGCAGCTGGGGCATCCCAGTGGTACAGCCATGCCTGGGGACACACACAGACCAAAAAGCCTCACAGCTCCACCAGGAGATCCCAAAAACCCCATTTATATGCAGATAGTAACAAGCATATCAAACCTTTGCAACTAATTAAAACCTGACAGCTTTCTCCAAAGGGCTGTTTACAAGCCAAGGGATGTAATGACAAATCACCAAGCTGGTTTCCAATAAAGCAGGAAAATTTTAATCATTTGTTCTAAACAGTTGCAGAGAGATGCATCTGCTGTGACATTTTCACTTGAGTCTGTTGATCCTACATTTGAAGCTCGAGGGTATTGCACTGCCACCAGATCTCTCCACACTGCTGCTAAAATATCAACTTTAATATTTATGAAATATTTCTAGGTGGAGATTATGGCTCTGAAGCAAAGACTAGCATGGTTCAGTTATTGAGTACCTTTACATTTTCCAGTTAAAAATTTTAACATTCTTTCCAGACTGAGTGCTCATGCCAGGCTAAATGGAGCATTCCTTATTCTTACAGACAGCAACATTCCATTTATTAGTTTTTGCATTAGCATTGCACTAGGGCTGTGCTTTCCCAAGACTTTGTGATCTTGATGCAAGTTAAAAGGTAACACGTGGTTCTGCAAGGTAACAAACAGATAATACTAGAAATTGATAGGCAGTATCAACACCTTAGCATCATTTCAAGTGCCTCCAAAATGACTTTGTCATCCAACCAATTTTTAAATGTTGTGCCAGCTGCTGCAAAAATGCCATTTGTCAGATTCAGGTGAGGTTTATGCCGAGTGACAGGGCGTGGGGGTTTGTGACAGGACCTGCTGTGCCAGCTGCACCCTCAGCTCATCAGCATCATTACCTGGGAAAGCAGGAATGAGACATCCCTGTCCTGGACCATTGGGCAGCACCACTGCTCATACCAAAAGGGGCAAAGAAAAAAAACAAATTGTGCACGTACACAGCTTTATCCAAAAGCAGCAGCAGCATTTAAAGCACAGCTTTACCAATAATTTCTAGTGCTTTCAGGAACTCAAATAGCACGTATTTAATTGAGCAGGGCCTACCTTTTCAAATTTAAATGTCAAGCTTTAAAATTACAGTTGTAAGATGCCTCTGTGCTTCTTGAAATATGGAATTTCTTATTACAGGCTTTGCACTGCAAACTTTGGCAAACAAAAAAAAGATGAAGGCTTTATAAATACAACAAAGAAAAGTATAAAACCAACCAGCTCAGAAAGCTCACTGAAACAGTCGGCAAGCAGGGACAAAAATAAAATTAATTTTTTTCTGGAAATGTTTCATTGTGAAAGCCTTGGAAACAACCCTGTGATTTCTGCCATGGCCTGAATGTTAGTAAATAGTGAATTCAATGAGCTGGCCAGACAGAGCTAAGTTACACAGTGAATGACATGCTGCTGAAAAGGTCCCAGCTCCCCAAGCACTAGAGGTTGTGAATAAAATCACCAATTTGGGCCACTGGAGGGTCCAAGGAAAAGCCCCCTCACTCTCAGGGCCCACAGCATTTAAACCACTTCCATTTCCACCTGAGCACTGGCCAAACATCACACAAAGAAATTCATCTTAACCTTCCTTAATAAAGTAAAACTCAACCTAGACAAAATGTTTATGCAACTCAATCATTATTATGAAAAAAAAAAAAGAAAGCAGTTATGTAAAAGAACAAACACATTTGGGGCGGATGTTTGTGGCTGTCGCTGTTATCCCCAAGGTGAGTGGGAAGAAGGTGAGCTGCGTGCACATTCCATTTTTATTTCTTTTTGGCAGAAATAGAACACTGCTTCGGCACAATTTACATTTTCTAATTTAGCACCAAGGTTGTTGAAGGGAAAGCAGCATGCATTTCTATCAGCAGACAGAAATAACAGCAGCGTTTGAGGCAGAATGGAGACATTCTGAGCAGGGTGACAGAGGGCAGCGGGTGTGCTGCTGTCCTGTGCCAGCCCTGCACACAGCTGGCTGCTCCAGGGCATGGACTGAGAGCACAGAGGGGAAAGAACCCAGATCATCTGCCATGTCACACAGGCAGTCTGATCAGGGTGCTACAAACACAGCATCAATGTCCCTGCACGATTGTCAGTGCCACTGACTCCCAGTCAGGGCCATGGAGCGCACAGCAGCAGAGGCAAACACCGCAGCCCAGGGAGCTCTGGCAACTCAAATGGGCTTGCACATCCTCTTTGCCCCCCAAAACCACCTGATTGTCAGTTAAACAATGATTTAGATGTCCCTTGCTAGTTTTCCTTTTAGCTCCTGAGCCCCTAGTTCAGGAAATGCTGCTTTTCCTCTGTGGATGTGTTAGAAGCCAGCAAACCTTCCACAGCAGCTTTTGCATTACAACTGAGATAGGTCCAAAACCATCTCGCTCGAGCATTTCAAGAAAAGCCACCAAATACAGACAGGCTGGTGCTGATATTAAAATAGCAGTTGGAGCCTTGGCAAACTTCTGACATTCAAGCATCTGAATTATTTTTCTCTGTAAAGCTCGCTTGTTAAAGTGAGAAAACTTGGGGCGGGGGAGCCACGAGATTTTTTAAAATTGGGGATTACTCTCTAAACACATCTTGGCATGAGAGTGATTCTATCATTCATAATTTCATCTCCTACAGGTTTCACAGTATATGTTATTTAAAGGAATTCATTTCCTGCTGAATGATTTATGAGGGAAAACAGGATGCTAAGGGAAAACATACTGATCAAATGCATCAGAAGTTTTCAATATGAGCATTTACCATGGAGTTATTTCCTTCTCCCTGTCAACTAATCCTGATATTTCTTCTCACTAGTAAAAACATGTATAGTTGCTTAAGATTTCAGTTTCCATAGAAACTGTTATTGGCTAAAGTAAATACAAGAGGGAAAAAAGTGTGACTTCCCTAGTCCTGTGAACATGTTTGCAGCTGCCAAATTTTCAGCACCTGACCATTCATTTCTCAGTATTTACTGGTGCCTGACATTTTTAGCTGCAGCTCCCTTTAAAGAGCACGGGCACTCTTTTGAGAGGCACTTCCATGCTTTGCAGAAGGCATGTGAATATTCATAGCTATTCCTATGCCTCCTAGTACAAAAGCACATTCTGTGTTATTTGATTTTGCAGACCTTGTCACTGAACTTTACAAGGGAAAAGATGCCTCAGATTGCACATCAAACCAAAGCCCGAGAGGGTCTTACCAGGTAATGTGCAAATAAAGGGAAATAAAACATTGCTTCATCACAACTAATGATTTTCTCCTGCTCCCAAAATTCCTCTTGCTCCCTTTCCTACATGATTCTAATACAAACTTCAAAAGTAAAGTCCTGATAATCATTTTATAATTCCCTCACTTCTTCATAAATGTCATTTTACTTTGAATGGAGGCACTTCTTCCTAACATACACAATTAATGTGTCTTTTCTTGTTCCCATCAGAACATGACTTTAATTTTTTCCTCGTGTAGAGCTCTGCTGCAGGGCTCTGTGCTGCCTGAGATTCTGCCTTCCTACCAAGGAACCATCCTTTGCATGTATATTGCATTGAGATGGAAAACTCTGTTACCATTTCTGAAAATAGCAGCTGAAGACAGAAGGAGCCATCCCTGACAATGTGCAAAAAGAAAGAGATGCTGGAGCTTCTCAGGATCTCAGGGTCATTTCAGTAGACTGCTTTTCATCCCCTGAGCATCAAGTGCCTAAAAACTCCCTTCTACATGGTTAGAATCCCCAGTTCCTGCCCTCCCTGCAACAGCCCTGCTCAGGGGCAGCCACACATCCACTGCAGCACCCAAAAATGTCTTCTCAGCTCCTGGCTGGTGCCACATTGATGTGAGGACTGCAGGGTGAGAGCTGCACTTCTGTGCCTGCAGGGGAACCTTTGAGGCTAAACCTTGAGGGGATGGAGAAAGCAACCAGACCAGCTGGATGAGAGACCCAGGAAGATGCAAAAACCATGCAAGAACAACCACAAAACATATGGGACTGGACTTAGGGGAAAATACTATGAATATCAACCAAAAAAAAGAGAAACAGTAAAACCCTTTGTGCTTCTCATTCCTTTTTCAGAAATTAGGAATACTCATGGCAGTGCACTGAATGCAGCATGAGAAGAGACTGAGTTTTGGAAACCAGGACTGCCTACAGTCCTCTAAAATAATTTCTTGCTGGTGGCCTTGTGTGACAGCACACCTCACACATTCTGATAACTAACTGTTGGTGAAGCTAACAACACTGAAACTTAGCTTACTATAAAAGTAAAAAGGAATTACTCTTTTTTATTTAATGAGAAAGTCAAGGCTTATTTAAAAAGACACTTATTTCTATCAAAAAGCAGCAGTAGATCAGAAATACACCAAATGAGGTTTAAAGATTCCTGTTAAGTTTGTAATGACAACCCATGGGTGAAATCTACCCTTAGAATTCTGAACAGAGATTAAAAAATTTGCATCAACTGGCAGAAGTCACCTAATATAAAAATTGTACAAAATCATGGGCAGAAGGAGGCTGGTGGGGTGATGTAGAGAAAGTCACCTCAGTCTCTTGGTTTACAGTAAAAGCAGGGGGTGCTCCCAGCTGGAAGCAGAGCTGTGGAAAAGAGCCCCTGAAAAGCTTTGGTGAGTGCCCTCCATTCCCAGAGCTCTTCAGCCAAAATCCCAGGGGTTTTACTGAAACCTGTGTGCAGTCCCTGCTGCTGCCACCTGCCTTGGAGGCAAGCCTTGTAAAGCTGAGCTTCAGCTGCTCTTCAGTGACACACGGGGGGCTCTGCTCCTGTGCCCAGCCCCAGCCCAGGGTCACAGCACAGCTGGCACCACTGGCCCCAGAGCAGCTTTAGCTCACACCATCTGCAAGATGCCATCAAGAGCCAGCCCAGGGGCTGTTTAGCTGCTGCCCACACACAAATCAATGACAAAAGGCTGCTCATTCACACAGGTGGTGCATTTCACCACCCTGAGAGCTGGGATTTTCTCCTACCCTTCGTTTAATGCCACTGCTGTCAGAGCTGAAACGTGCTCTAACAAAACCAGCCTTTATGTAACCCAATAAATAAAAGTCACCAAGGCAATAGCTGTGCATAAATTTTAGCTAAAAACATTTTGTTAGAAGAACATGAATGTCCTCTGTAAAGCAGGTAGCATTTTAAAATAATGTTCTAGACATTGTTAATACTTTATTGCTATTCATCATAGAACCATTAATCATGGTGAACTCATTTGGTATTAATGTGGATGTCATAAAGTACTTCTGTTGCATTTCAATTATAACTCAGCCTTTAAAATGCTGCCAGCACTACATGGAGAGCTTTGAAAGCCAGATATGAATAGTCTGTTCAGAGATAACTACAACTGCTTTCTGGCAGGGAAAAACAACCTCTTCCATTCCTCATGGCCCTCAGGGGGCTGAGCAGTCCCTGGGGCTGTGCCTGGGCCCCGGGCTCCAAGGAAGAGAGGTCATCCAGACCCAGGAATATTCCTCCCCCAGGATGAGAGTGGGGGAAACATTCTTTTGGTCTGTTCAATCAGGGCTAAGCAGCAGCAAGGCCAAACTTTCCAGGCCCTGGGAGATTTCATTTTTTTCCTATCACTCTTGGGATTCCCTGAGGCACTCTCTTGCTTCCAGAGCTGAGTGCTTGGGCTTTTCCTCTCATGTGCTGTGTCTGCCCCAACAAAAACACCAGAGAGAGCTTGTATCTACAGCCCACTGTCTGTAGAGACTGGAAATGAGTGCACGATCCATCAGGGCAAACCCAAAGGGAGCTGATATCCCGACCTCTCTGACAGCAATTTAAAAAACAAACCCAAATCCTGCTCCTTGGCCTCAGGAGGCACTGAAAGAGCAAAATCACCAGCACAAAATACAACATGGACTCAAACAAATATCAGCTCCCTGCCACCAGGGAAGCCAAGAACTTGTCTAAGTGTACCTTGACAAACCAGGATTTTTGCTCCTGTGCTGCCAGCAGAGCTTCCAGACGGATTTTACACACAGAATCCAAAGACAACAACAATCCCAACACTTCTCAACAGAAACAGTGTTAAACAAAGAAAAGTCAAAACACTTCCCTTTAGCTGCAGGAAGGTTTTTTTCTTCTTTTCAATTCTTGCATATAATTCCCATTCTTTTTTATCCAGGTCATCAATGTAACAAGAAAGCACACAGCAAGAATTCCTACCTTGGGAGCTCTGGCATGTTTTCCACATCTGGCATCTTTGACAAGGCTGATATCCAGCAGCTCAGTCTCCTAGAAGGAAAAATTGCAAAACAAGCAATTATTACATGATTCAAGAAGCCTTGTTGTGTTATCAGTGTCCCACTTCCCACATCTGTTAGTGCAAATGGAGATCAGCTTCTAGGAGAGCTCAGGTGCACCCAGGCAATTCCAACAGCAGCACTGTGCAGCTCTCCTAGGATATATAGGTTACACAGAAGCCATGAGAGTCAAGCTGATTTCCTGCATTGCTAAACAGCAGCTGCTGTGCTTTTGGTTTAATCCTTTTAATACAATTTTAGCATTTTGATGCTTGTCACAGTGTGACAAAAGGCAGTGTCACAAACAGAAAACCCTGCCTCTGCAATAGAAAACCTGCTTTATTATTGCCAGAACACTTTGAAAAGTGCTCATAAACCCCAAGAAGTGTTTTATCTGTAATGATAACCAAGTTCAACAATTTTAGTGACTGCTACTCAGTAAGACACATGCAGTTTCTGACAGGCATTTCATAGCTTGTGTGCTACTCTTGGGTTATGGGATATACAACAAAGCTGGCACATCATGACAGCTTCTGTTGGGCACATTCTTGCCCTCCCTTACACACAAGGGGAGGCAACATGAAGAATGCCCTTTGCCTGATTTGAGCTTTAGGAAGGAGGATGGATGCTGGAGCAGTGTGATTCCCAGTCTGAAACACCCCAGCAGGAGTGTGACCACACTGCAGGGAGAGCCACACCACTGCCAAGCATTTCAGCTTCCAGAGCAGTAACTGCACTGCTGGGCAGGGAACTCGAAATCTTGGTGCTGGACAAAGCCATTACTCCTTTTCTTTTCAATTCCAAGGAGAAAAGGGAAAAAAAAATTGATGGACATGTTATTTTGCTAAGGGTTACTTGGGATCCTGATTTACTTTTTGTTTTAAGGAGCCCACTCCTGCTCAGCTCTTGCAGAGCTTTGTTTTCTACTAAGACAAACTGCACCAACAAATTTTCACGTGACTGCACATTCACCACATTTCCTTCTTGCCCCCCAGCAATCCCAACTCCCTTCTCTTCTAGTACTTGCTGAGCTCCATGGACACTTTCCCCCCTCTTCATGGAGCCTGTTTAGAGGAAACCTGCGCTTTTGAGATGTTTTTTTTTACTCTCACTTGCCTGAAAGAGGACAAGAGTATCAAAACTTGCAGAGATTAGAAAGAAGCAGGGAGATAAAAGGTGGAAATAACCCAAACTCCACCAATACTCAGGGCATATGGACACAAGCACTCTTCTGACAGTGCAGGTGAAACTTTAAATAAAAACAATTCCCAATTAAGTGCACTGGAGGGCTTTGAGTCCTTTCAACTTTGAGGTAATCCATATGGCCATTAAGATCCTGGCAGGAATGAAAACTATGGCAGAGCTACCTGAGTTCATCATACTCAGAGCAAGAACTCCGGTGGGAAACAGGAATTACATTTACAACACCCAATAATACCCACACACCAAAGTGGTCGGTCTCAAGCCCATGGGGAAATGTTCCACAGAAGCTCCAGGCACATGCAGATCATCAAAATCAAATTTCCCCAACTGAAAGGACTAAGAAGCACTAAAAATAAAGGCTTTAGCAGCAAACACATGAGGGAAATTAAGTATGCTGAAGAAAAATGGATCTTACAGATCACACAGATGCTGAGCCACACAGTGTGAATTTCAAAAGGTTTTTTTTTTTATTTGTCTGGTATTTTGGTTGTTTAAAAAGAGAAGAACAACTAACTGAATTAGTAATTTAGTCACTTACAAAACTGCAACTAGACCTCCCTAACACAAACAGACCCTTTTAAGTGGAATAGCACACATGAAAAACAGACACAAAAAGAGGGAAAGGCAATGACCAGCACTCCCAAGGACCTGAACAGCCCTGCCCAGGTCTGCATCCTCCCAGATGGAGGAGGATGAGCGGGCACAGGGCTGGTTTGGAGTTTTGACTACTGCTTTCAAGCTGCTGGCATGCCACCAAGCCATGTGCAGAAAATGTGACCACCTGAGGATCCAAGAACTGACCAGGCAGTCTAAGAGTAAGGGAAATGTGGATTTTGTGGGGCTACTTGGCTCAGCCCAGCTGCCAGGGCTGTGGGAAAGGCTGATCCCTGAACATGCACCTCATGGCCTTCCTGCCCTGTTACCTCTCTGGCAGACAACACAGGGTTTGTAATCCTATCCCCAGAATCATTTCCATCCCTATTTGGCAACATCATTTAATATAAATAGATGAGAGCAGGACCTGCCTCCATGGAAGTGCCTCTGCAGGCAGCGTTCAGCCGGGGCTTGGATAAATCAAAATTCACAATGGGCCATTTCTTAGTACTTTGGTTCAAAGAAACCTCCTGGAATTCCTTCACCCCAGGCACTTGCTTTCATCTTTCAAACAGCTAATTAAGAGGGCAGAGATCAGCTTCCTTGCAAGTCAGAGGAAATACAATTTCCTATTTCCCTATTGCAAAACGCAGGGGGATTTTTGTACAAGGAAAATACACTTGAGCAGTGGCCAAAGAAATGCCCCATTTCCTGTGCAGCAGAACAGCCCAAGCCCTCCTCCACCTAAATAAACAGGAGTTTTGTTAATGACTTCCTCCAGCCAGGCTTGGAAACACATTCTGTGTTGCAGGGGGCATGGAAGCCATAGCACATGGGGGGAAAGAAAAATGCAAATCCTCTAAACAGAGAAAAGTTGGACTTGCAGAGACCTCCAGTCATTGCTGCTGGGACTTAACCCTGCAATAGAGTAACATCTCTTAATGCAAGTGGAAGATCCCTCCAATCATTCATAACATAAAAAATCTGGAGTGAAGCAGTTACTAATCCTACCATGTTTGTTTTCAATTAGCAGCCGAGACAGAGGAGCATTCAGAGAGGGCTGCATTGTGCAATCTCACTTTTATGGCTGAGCACACACTCACAAAAGCAATGGATTGTGCAACCCTCAGTGTCTGCCTGAGCACTTGTAATTAGGCCCATCTGAATTTAATAGAATAACACCAATTTATACCAGCTGAGGATCTGGCTCACTTCTATTTTAACCTGCCCAAAATGATGCCTGCTGACTGAGTCATGGTGCCTTGGGAACGTGCTTGTGACACAAGCCGAGCCACAGAGCAGGAATTCTCCTGGATACCACTGGAGAGCCAGCAGCAGGGAGGGCTGAGGGCAGGATCAACTACAGAACCTCCCAGAACTGTGTCAAGGAGACCCAGCAAGAGCAGGGCTAGTCCAGAGAGCCAACTGCTTTCTAGACATCCCTCACAAAATAACTGTACTCTTCTGCAGGCGCTCATTGTGGCTCAGGAGTGGTGTATTGCTCTGACCTCAACTGCTCAGCCTCTGTTTGCATGTCCCTTCTGGCTGGATGTTCTTTTTTTGCCAGTGTATGGCACAGCTCTCAGCCAGTGCCACTCAGGGAGAAGGTCTAACCATTTAAACTCTGTAAACTCATTTTCCACTTAGCTGGAAAACCTGGGGCCTCACAGTTTCAAATCTGAAGAAGAAACTGTGTGCCTGAAAGCCAATCTAATTCTTCTGACTATTACCAGTCAGTCTACTAGAAGACACAAGACTGCCTTCAAAGTTTGGTCCATGCACTGCTAGCAAAATAAACTTTGGAAAACTAAGCTGGCTTTCTAAACAAGCACCTTTTATTGCTACTGGATGGCAACATCTGGTCAAAGTTTTCAAAGGGGCAAAGCCAATTTGCTGAGATAAACTTCATAGAATAGCTAATCAAAATGAAATACTGCTTTAATATTGAAAGTCTCTGTTATATCATTCTCTGAACATGAAAGCACTGAATATCTCTGGAAGAAAAAAATGTATGCAGTTCTGTGCTATATTTATTTAATTCAACATTTTAAAAATGATATTTTAAATAAAATCACATGACCACCGTCCGAACAATATGTCAGAAAGAAAACATTACGAACAATACCTGAATCTGATGAGGAGCAATTACAGAATCAAAGCACCATTTTGGCTGGAAAAGACCTCTGAGATCACTGAGTCCAACCTTTGACCAAATACCACCATGGCACCAAATGCTCTGTTCCAGTCCTTCCCTAAGCACCTGCAGGGATGGTGACTCCATCACCTCCCTGGGCAGCCCACTGCAGTGTCTGACCACCCTTGTGTGAAGAATTTGCAAGTTACAAAGGAATTCCAAGCTATGCTAAAGAACTGCCTTAGGTAAATAGGTATAGAAATGTATCCATTTACAGCCACTTATGGAACACACCTCACTCAGGTCTCAGGGGTTTGGACAGTGATCCATCAGCCACACTCTGATTAACTCTAGGATGAATTTCTCCACAATGGGATTGAACATCTAATGCCAGTTCCAAAAGGGTGCTGGCAGAGCTAGGGGGTGTCATGTATCAGTCCCCTGCTCAGAACATACCTATTTTTCCTTATTATCAATGAGAATAAATTGAATGAAACACAGCAATTTGTCTCCTTATCCCAAAGGAAAACTGTGGAGGACTGGTGAAAGTGATTTCACAGAAACCGGCACCGACAGCTCCAAGTAGGAACAGCACGGCTGTCAATGACTGTAATTGGAGCTGTGCTTCCCCAAAAGTGCCATTATAGAATTCATCAGCTGCATCCCACCAGAGAGAGAGACAGTCCCTGAAGAAGTTGTCTCCATGCCTCCTCCTGGCAGCACACAATTCAATTATGGGGCATCAGAACGATGGGCTGTGTCAATACAGCAGCAGCAGAGCAGCACGTACACCTCCCATCAACAGGAGAACTCTCCCCAACAGCACCAAACTCTTGGCTGCACAGTTGTCCTTCACAAGCCCAAAGTACTTTGCTACCTTCCCAACACGCTTCTCAAAGAAAAAAATGAAAAATTATGTTATTAATGCTAAACTTGCCAATCTGCCCACAGCAACCAGACCTCCTTCCAGCTCCTTGCAGTTGATGGATACAGCAGCAAGGCACTCAAATGATGGAACAGAGGTTCTTACTCCTAGAGTAGCCACTGACATCTCAAGGATCAATTAAACACACGAAATTTCAACTTGGTTAAAGTGGCTTCTGAATTCTCTGTGTTCTAAACATCTATTACAAAATCCAAAGCCCAAAACAAATCCACCGCCCTGGCACATGGAATGAAAATTTGGGTGAGAGGCACAGCTGTTCACGAGGGGAATCACAGCAAACACTGCTGCCTCCCCTGCTCCACTCAGAATCCAAGCTTTGCAGGCTTTTCCTTTTGGGCCAGCGAGCACTGGCAGAAAATCCCCACAGCCTCATCCCCGTCAGGCCCGTTCCAATGCCCACATTCCAGGGAATTTCCAAAGCCCCAGAGAGGAGGGTCCAGCAGAGGGGAGTTTCTGTCAGCAGCAGCTCCCCAAGGAGTTGGGGAGCACTGCTGCCATTTGCTCTGTGCTGCAGTGGCAGGGGACATCCCCCGAGGCAGGAAGTGACAGAACTGGGAGAAAGGACAGAGATGTGCTCCTCTTACACAGAACAGCAGCTTGGAAAACAAGAAGGGATGGCTTTAAACCCTGCTTGGACCACATGGCTCCCTAGGTCTGGATGAGCCCTTCTGAACAATGGCAGAACCACGGGGCTTGGTATCACAGAGAATGGAAATTCTTCAAAAAATCACTTGAACAGAATGAGAACAGAAGATTTCTTACTACCCAAAATATATTATCTGTAAATTTGAACTTGTGATAATCTTTACTTGGTGGTCACCAATTCTTAATTCCAAAAGACTTGGGGGCTTCAGCAAGGCAAGAACCAGCATTTATTATTTGACTCAACTGCTCTGGGAATGAGCTCTAAACACCTGGAAAGGTTTCCTGGCACTTTAGGAAGAACTTCCAAGCAGAGTTGCATGCCATCCCTCCTGCAAGGCCCCATAGGAAGCATTCCTCTGGAAAAACAAGCCCAAACTGAAAAGTTTTGGCTATCTTAATAAAACAGAGTCTCTCAATGTATCCCTGGAGTTGTAAGAACAGCAATATTGTCTCGTACAGGGAAAATGATCTGTGGTTCATATAAAGCATAAAACATTGAGCTATTAGGACAAAAATGAGAGGGAATTTTCATGCTAAGTGCCCTTTTAATAATGAAAGCGAAACAATTCTTCTGCAGCTATGCATAGAGCTCTTTGCTGCTTCATCAAAGGAAAATTTCATTTACTTGGATTTACAGATGCTGTGGCTGAGCAGCCTAGAAACTGGCACAGAGATTTAACAATACAAATCTGAGTGCAAAGAAACAGGAAGAACACAGTAAAGATTTGCTGCCTGCCTTCATCCCAGCAAACTGGCCATCACAAACAGGCAAAGGACACAGGGAAGACTCAGCATGCTCTCCTCAGCCATCATCCCAGGTGTTAGAACAGTGGAAAAAGAGGAAATTGCCAGACCAGGTAAAACTTCAGCCATTCATCGGGCTCAGCCAACTGATGCTGCAGTTCAGTCCAAAGTCACCAGTGCTGATGGGGCATAAGCTCAGCTTGGTATATAAAAGCACTTCCCCCTCAGTCAGAGTGTCAGTGCATACTCCAAAAAACCAAATCCTTAACCTCACAGCCTAAATACACGAGACAATCAGTGAATGAAAGGAGCAATGGCTCTGTGAAGGGATCCCCCAGCAGGACAGAGGAAAGCAATGGCAAAGCTGGAGAAGTACCCCCTATCCTAATCCCACATCCTTCATGAACATGCCACCTCCTTATCCCACTGCTGCCTGTGCCAGTGCTCTCCCTTTCCAGGAAAGGCTGCACCACAGGAACACTCAACCCCAGAAGCTTCTCATCCCAACAACCTGCGTTTGTTGCAGCCTGCAGTGGGAATTGTATGGACAGGAACACCTTGAATGTAGCTGGTTGGAACTGGTTTGGATCTGCTAAAATTGCTCTCACACCACTGCCCATCCCACTCACACAGGCAGGGAACAACAGGAGAAAAAGGAGAATTCATGAAGTGCAGCCATATGCAAAAATTAAAAGAGCTGGAGGAGGACCTGCTCCAGAAGAAAGTACAAAAGCACCTTGTAGGCAGCCCTCATAATGGTACTTGACTGATTTTTATTCACATAACTGAGAATAACCTGGCAATTTGTAGCTTTAGAGTCACAGGGAAGAGTACAGTGAATTGAAGTTTAAGCAGTATATTTTAAAAAAACCAAAAAAAGAGCAATATTTCTACTAAGAAACTTTTCCTTTCAAATCACAACTCAAAACATGTATGATTATGATGATTAAATGCCTGCCCAAGAAGGAAACTATCATATTTTGGGGGTGATGTTCTCATGCCATTATTTCACACTGACAGGGGATTACAGACCACACAGAGATTATGGTTTTTCCTTTGAAGCAAGTGAAATGTGTTATTTTCAACAGAGTACCCCAAACAGTGAACAGCAGGAGCAGAGGCTTTCACCCCACATGAAAAACCACTGCACAACTCTTGCTCTATCACACCTGACAGTGTGAAAATCTGTCCATCAACAAAAGGTTTTTCCAAGACTGAATGAGATTCAGGCTTTTGAACTTTAGAAAAGCCCTTTTTTAATGCATGCAGCATAAGTTAGAGGCATCTAAAAGATATCAACAAATGAATGGCTCTGGCTATTTGATTTTAGAAGCTGCTTCAGCAGGTGAGGGTGTTTTTGGCAGAACTGCGCTGCTCTGGAGTAGTTCTCCTTCTGACTAGTTGGGTTTTGTGGAGGGGTTTGGAGATTGCACATTCATGTCAACAGCACAGAGCATTTGGCTTGTCTGTATTAAACAATAAATGCCTTTTACAGATCTAAATGTAACAGAATGGGGAGATCAGGACCTTGGAGCTGCTCTGCCCCCCACATAACACAGGGAGTTTTTACGTTAAGGCACAAACACAGCAATCCATGCCCTCCTTCCAGGCCTGCCACTTCCATGCATGGATAAAGAGAATCCACTAAAAACTGCATGTTTAGCAGAATGTACATCCCTGCCAGCTCCTCCAGCTCCAGCCCTGGCATGTGTTACTAAACTGGAAATCCACAGGCCAGGCACAATTCCAGCTGGAGACTCCAGCTATAACATGCTGCTTGAGCACTAACAACAACAGCTGAAAACCTGCAAAACCTGGAGACTGGCAGGAACCTAAAGCACCTACAATTTTGGCAAAGGGAGGAGAAATAACCCCAGCAGCTGCATGCATGTTAGTCTGACAAGCAAAGCTTTGGAGGAGATGAGGAAAGGAGTATTAATCACATGAAGGTAAAACAAAAAAATAAGAGACAGCATG
This sequence comes from Agelaius phoeniceus, assembly GCF_051311805.1. Lineage (NCBI taxonomy): Eukaryota > Metazoa > Chordata > Aves > Passeriformes > Icteridae > Agelaius > Agelaius phoeniceus. The sequence goes on along the minus strand of NC_135267.1, from coordinate 115,462,442 downwards.
AGCTTGCTGGCCAGATCATACCTCAACTTCTAATTTTTCTTCGCACAGGAAGCTTTTCTCTGCCTGAATTCTGATTACTGACATGAGCTGGAACTGGCAAGTCATCATCCCAAACTCTGGTCACCAGTACTGTGAGGTGCATTTAACCTGAAGGAGCTACAGAGAATGTTCCAGAAGTGGTCACAGAACACAGCACAGGCTCTTGTTAGAAGAGACTCAGAGAGCTTGGCTTCCACAGACAGCTAAGAGGGGGATGATTATTGTCTATAAATGCATGCATTGTGCAATCAGCCGAGAGGAAGAGGAGCTATTCAATCTAGAAAGAAATAAGAACTGAGTTATATGGATTCTAATAAGTGTGGGCAAAATTAGGATTATTTTTTTCTTCAGAATTTGAAAGCAAAAATCACTTTTAAAAAGGGGTTTGAGATGTGTTTCTGAATACTAATACATGCACTACACAATATCCATAAACATAGAGCACAGAACATGTTTGTCTCCAGTAATGATCTAAAAGAACTGTATTTATTTACAGCTAAATCTTTGCATTCTCACCACTCCAACCACCAGGCAGCTTTATCTGCAAAGTTACCACTGGACAGTTCAGAGAGTAATTCATTAATTGTTGATTTGTAGGTAACCTATCTGGCAAGTGTTGATACTCCAACAGTTTCAGAGGAGATTTCTACTTCCAGGCTCCTTAGATGAGCCTCAGAAAAAGGCAGCAGAAGCTGCAGGTGCAGAGGGAAATGCTTTTCCCAGCCGGATCCTGGGCTGTTTGCTGCTCTCAGGGAGGATGAAGCACACAAAACAGCATCAGCTGAACGTGTCCATGCACACCAGAGAGGTGAGAAACCTGCAGGTGAGGGCACAACAGCTCTCTGAGGAAGCATTGCTTTGTTCTGAGGGAAATCCTATTTTGCTTCTTCTAAATGTCCCTAGTGCAGGAGTTGAGCAGCAATTTTCCATGTTCTCCTCCCTGTACTGAGGCACAAACTCTCACTCCATCCTCCCACAGCCCCTTTTCACTTCACCTGCTGCTGCCACACTTGAATTTCCCTTATTACCTCCATTTGCTGCTTACCTTGTAAATCTAAGTGAGTTTAAAACAGTTACTTGTTCGGTGTTTATGAGGGAATTAATTAGAGGGGAGTAAGAATTTCTTGCTAATTTATTCTTTACAAGCTGTAATCATTATTATTTTTGCATGCTCTCAGGGTTTATGGATAAGTGTATCTTAAAAATCAAAGCAAAAAAGGAACAAAAAAAAAAAAGAATCCCCAGACCAGAATCAGTGGGTGAATCTCTACAGATTTAATTTATATTCATCTGCTATTAATCTGAATGCATAATATTCTCCACCATTATTTTATAAATCTCTAGCTAGAGCTGGGAAATTATTTTTATTGAAGTATGTGCATGCGCATGCCTCAGATACTTTTTGTCTTGGCAGCTGTGCCTGAAATTGGAATTTACACTGAGTGAGGAAATACGGGTCATTCTGCAAACACAACAGAGATGAAGTCAATGGCAACTTGTTGGAAGACCTTGAATTCTTGCCAAGCCACGTTTCCCAAAATATTTTGCCCTACACCACACTCAAGCCTCAATTACCAGCTCCTCTCTCCTCTCCAGCAGGAGCCAGCTGCTCTGAGCATCAAAGGCACGTACACAGAGCAGAACCAAGCTGGAATTCAGCAAAAAGCCTGTACAGATGGGTGATTAGCTCTTCTCATCCTTCATCAAACTGAAGAACACACTTTTCTTAACAGGGACTCACTTCAGCCTACACCTGAAGTGTGCCAATAGTTGCATTACACTCAGCATATTCTGAATTTTGCATTTTATTCCTTGCCCGAATCCAGCACTTTGGGGCTCTCACAAGATGGGGACTTTTTGCTTTTTTAACTTGTGTCTTGTTGGCAGCATGGATACTAGAAGACAGAAGGAGATATTTTCCTCTCCTATCAGGGCACTCTTTGGCTCTTTCCTGTTTATATTTTCTCCTGCTATGTGGAACTAAAAGCAAGGCAGCAAAGCCAAGGTTAGCCCTGCTGTCTAATGATGTTTCTTTATTTAGCAGCTCGTTTGACTGAAGTTGCTGTTTTCTCCCCCAGAAATGTTCTCAGTTCTGTTCTCTGGAGCATAATTATTCCAACTACCTTTCCCCCAGCAGCAGCACACCAAGAGCTCTTGACTTTGCAAAAGGAAGTTCATGTTCTTGAAGGTGACTGAAACACGACTTGAAGAAAGTATTGAAGGACTCAATCCTGACAGGGGAATGCAAAAGGAGAGGACCCAAATACTCTGCAGGTCCCCCAAGCCTCTATGAATCACAATTTTTAAAAACCTCAAGGGCATTTTTTATGGCACACCCAACCTGCAAGCCTGAATAACACCCAAACACACTGACTTGAATCCATTTGTATCTCATATTGCCAGAAAAATCATCTCACTTTTCCAGTGCCCTCCCTGACACGACCTGGATGTCAGCTCTGCATTTCTTTTCCAGACTTGAACCTCTCAGCATGAAATAATCCTGCTGGATGATTGCCTGGGCTGGGGTGGGTTGCTTGTTATTATTCTTAACGTAGCAGCCAAGGTGATTTCACCAATTTCCTCAAATGAAGCTGCAATTTCTGAAATGAGGCACATCCTAGCAAAAGAGATGAATGGGAGTCAGAAATGCTTTGGGAAATGTTTCATGCATGCTCCAAAATACCAGCTGCCTCTTGCATGTGGGAACATCTAATGCCTTCCAGCTTGGAAAAATACCTTTGGATTTCGACAGGCAGTAAGGTTGGTGAAAATACAGCCAAGTTTGGACAAGCTACTGAAACATCTCCTTTCACACACAATGAACTTAAAAACCCAGAATATATGTGCATGCTGTTATTCTCAAAATGCATAAGGGAAATTAAGTGTTTAATCTAGCATTTCACAATTTCTAAGTGGTTAAGCTTGCAGCTTGAGTAATGTCTTGTTTCTTTCTAAATAAAATTTCACGTGTAATGAAATTATCATTAGGAGTCAAGGGTATGATTTAGCATGTCTTTCAAAGCAGGCTAGGCTGCATCCAGAATAACACCAGAAAGTGCTATTATTGAGTAAAAAGCAGGATAGTTGGGGAAAAAAAAGACTCACAAGCTTAGAAAAGGAATGATTTTACTGTAATTACATAGATTGAGAAACAGCTATTTTTGTCAACATCTTCAAAGGGACTATTCGAGTTATGGAAAGTAAACAGAGGAAAATTAGAAAAACAACTCTTTTTTTCCTCTCAGAAAAATGATGGTTTGAAAAGCAACAATGAGACAACAAATCTACCTAGGAGAGCAAGGAGAACAGTGCTTGGGTAGAGGCTGGGGTCAGTGGCATCACCGACTGTGGTTTTAGTCCCTGGACACAGCAGGATTTTACTGCTAAGAATTTATCTGCAGCTCGTCACCCTCACAAATCCCTCCCAGGACACACAGCTGGGCTGGCTGTCAGTCAGGACAGGAGGGGTGATGACACAAGGCACTCATCATTAGAACCGGGGTGGCAGCTGAGCCCTGTAGAAGACACATGGTGGGGGAGAGAGCAAATAAACAGGAGCTTGCTAGAAGGTCTGTGTGTTCTGTGCTCAGCCCTGGCAGATTTATAATGACAATTATGATATTTAGGGTTCTGCCTGGCCATTTTTTTCCCCCACTAGCGTTGGTGAGTCCAAGGTCCTGTATGAGAATTCCAGGATTAAACACAGACTGGGATGTGCAGAGGGACACAAGTTTTTAGGCACGTATCTCCTGGTCTGTGTACACAATAAAAACCACTTTCTCCAGTTAAACCAGACTCTCAGATTCTCATTATCCTTCCCCAGGATAAGCAAACTCACAGTTCACCACCTTCCCCTATTTTTTGCAGGATGTTTTATACAACAATTCACAGAGCATCTCACAGAAGGGTCAAGAGTGACCACAACAAACGTGTTGTACCTGATAATGGGCAAACACAAAACTGGCAGAAACTTCAATTCTCTCAAAAACAACCAAATAAACACAGGGACTTGGGACAGTCTTTCCTCCACACCTTTACATATATTCCTGTTACAAAACTTGCCTCTTTTATAAAAAGTAAAATCCCCCCTCAAATACATGATGCAACATTTTATATTTCTTTTTTAGTCTGGATTATCTCCAGGATCTTCCAAACCTGATTCAAAACACTAATCTGTGTATCAACAGTTTTGGAAATGTGGGTATATGACAGTGTAATGGCATTCTCACTTCCTTTCCCACAGCAAATACAATTTTCCATTCAGAAAAAAAAAATTGCAGAAATACCTTTCATTTCTCTGAAAATCTGGCTTTACTGACAGTCCAGATCCTAAATTTACCTTTTTCTGCACAGAAAAGTCTCTTAAATGCTAACAGTGTGTAACTGTTCTTTGAAATAAGTTTTTATTTAGGCTCGTAGAGGCTTAGTCTCTCTCAGTAGCCTCAACCTTTCAAAAGGATTGTTTACCACTTCAATTAAAAGAGAACAGAATAACATGACCAATTAAAAAGATGAAGGAGATGGAGTTTTATATTAAACTTGAAATTACCCTTATGGATAAACAAACCTTAGCCAATTATTGCAGCAGCAAAACAAATTAAGATACAGTCTCAAACCAGATTAAACACGAGATTAATTTCCTCAACAAGTACGTGCCCAAGATGGGAGAGCTCAGCAGCCACAACCCTGAGTGTCCCTGTCATTACAGCCCTGAGGGAGGAACACACACCATTCAGGCACTGGGAAAGCACCAGCAGGAATGGCATTTTAATACTTCCTCCACTATTTTGTGTAACTTTTGTTAAGAGTTGAACAGAGTCATTTGTGCTTCAGGAAGATCCCATCAATATTTGAGCAGCACATCCAACCTCCAGCAAATAAATCAACCAATCTCGACTTTTATTGCCCCGGATATAGAACCCACATTTGATCATCTCATAAATAATTGCTCACCTCTGATTCTCAGAAGAGCTTGAATGGCCCATTATCAGGCAGAACCTAAATAACATACTATTACTATTCCATTGACGGCACATAGTCTCTCCCCTCCAAAATTCATAATTAAAGAAGCAGGCTGGGCACATCGACTCTGTTCACTTCAGAAATATTGGAGACATTTGTTTCTTCTGCACTTGCCACGCAGGGACAGGAATGTGCACATTGTATTTTCCCCAGCAATAAATCCCAAGGAAACATCAGCAATGTAGGGAATGGATCTCAAAGTCCACTAGTGTCTAATGGATTTGGTTTCTAATGGGATTTCATGCTCCATCAGAATCCAAGGCAAACTAAACACCAGACACTAGGAAGAAACAGGAAAAACCATTTCCAAAATGGATTTATAAAGTAAACTTTGGAAATAGGCAGAGAGTTAACATTTACTTTGGCTTCAGAAGGCCTCCTGAAGTTTCCCTGGAACACAGAACGGCTGCTCAGGGCTGTGTCAGCGTGTCTGTGCCTCTGGCAGCCGCTGCAGAGCGGGTTTCCCTTCGGGATTGGAGCAGGGATTGCTCCCAAGTGTCCATTCAAACCCTGCAGTGGGCTAAGGGCAGCACGGGCACTGTTGCTGCACAGCCGAGTGCCTGAGCTTGGCTCCCTGGGTCCCTCCTGCTGGGACTCCCTGCAGTGCCACAGCCTCGGGGGAGCTTCAGAGGACAGGGAAAGAAACACGTCCCACTCCTGCTGCTGCTTTACAAGGCCAGGAACCAGCCCCCACTTGGCAATAAAATGTGCAGAATCATCACTTCTCCCTTTAGATGTGCATGGAGCAAGGCCCTGGTTTTCTTCGCTTTCAAACCCAAAATTAGTTTCCAGAATGCTTTAGGTTATTTGAAAAGGAAAAAAAAAAAAAGACCAAACCAAAACTTGCTTCTGATACCTGATAGGAAAATGGATCTATTTCTATGGCAGTAACTGCCACTCAGCACAGACCTTCCTACATCTGCATGTGCAGCTCCCTGAGCATAAAGAGATAGGGGAAAAAAAAGATCTGAATTGAATTTATGATGTCATCTCTATGGTGTTGATGTTATTTAGACATGTTAACAGTGGTCTGCTGTGCATGCAGGTTAACATATGTCTCTCACATTGTGGAGTCAATATCCTACCCAGTGTAAATCTCAAAGTTCAGCATGCCCTGAATTAAATCCTGTAATGACTCCTAAAGGTGGCCGTACAATCTCTAATGTCAATACCATACTCTGGTCCATGGCTATAATTTGTTCAGTCAATAATTCACCACAGTCTATTAAACTTAGTACTGGCTTCCTCAAAAGTGCTAAAATAAATGTTTAAAAGACTCCCAGTGGCATATTTATAGTTATCTATAATTGGCTCTGCAGCATCACAGGAGCACATCATGGAAATTATATATATAAATCAGACCACGATCTTAATTTCACACTTATTCTCCAAGGGTTGGCATAAACAATTGCAAAGCCTCGTGTAGTTCATGATAGCCTGAATCCACAGCCCAGGCTGCACAGCCAGCAAGGCTGCCCTGAGTTCTGTTCTCCTTTGGCTACGTCAGGAGGCTGAGCAGAAGCCGAAGGCCAATTCCCAGCTGATGTTACAGGCTGGCTCCTCATTAGGAAATCTCTGATTCCACAGTGTAATTCAGCACCAGCAGGCTGCTGGGGGCAGTCAGGTCTTTGGGATGCAGCTGTCATGCAAAAGGACTGGCTGTGGGACCACACAGAGTTATGGATGCAAAGGGGAAAGTGTCCCTGCGCTGAAGAACCCCACAGATCCATGGTGGAGGGCTCCTTCCTATTCAGGTGTGACCTTCTGGGTGACACACAGGTCCTGATCAACAACAGTCACAACAAAGCTCTGATTTCCAGGAGAAGGATGACCTGCAAGCATCAACTTGGCTGTCTCTATTACCTCACTCTTTGTTGTTAAAACTAAACAAAACAAAAGAAAAAACCAATACAAGCAGGCAGTGCAAAAGTGCTGAATGTTTTCAACAGCTTGTTATCTATCTTTGTGATAGATATGAACTCCATAAAAGTCAAAACACAAGGAGAGAAAAAAAAGGCTGGCTGGCAAATGTTGATGCACAGCAGCTCATGTTATAACACACGCTGCTGGACTCCTTTTTCCATCTATATGCCAGGAACAATTGACCTAAGGCAAGGCTTTTTTATTGCAACTTTTGGCAGATCCAGTCAATATTCATTATTTACAATTATGCTTTTGTGTGTGTGTTTCCACTGTAGTATCTCTGCCTAATTGTCAAGTCCAGATAGGACTTTGCCATATAATTATTCAAAATGCATTTGGTAAGTGATGCAGATGGAAGATGCAGGAGGAAAATAATACCAGTATGAAATTACATTCCAACAGCACTCTGCAATGCATCTCTCTAAACACAAAGTATATGGTAAGCTAGCACTAAAAACCCTCTACCAAAACCCCTCTTTGTTCATGCTTCCTTCAGTAACTCAACACCCTTTGTTTTCCTGATCTGTGGTGACCAGCAGCTTCCTGGACCTGCACTGCAAAATCCCACTTGTACCACCCCACAACACAGATCCTGCTTAGGGCTAAAACCCACAGCATAACTGCAGTCCTCTAGACCCATGCTTTAAACAGAAAGCCCACGTTCCACACCAGGGTGACAGGGCTAGGGGACAGGACCTGGTGTAAGCACAGACCTGCTGCCCACAGAAGTTACAGTTCAAAAGTTACACTCAGCTTGATTCACATCAGCTGAGCAGATCATGGAGTTTCTTTCAGCTGACAAATTTTTGATGTGATATTTCAAGAGGGAGATAAACTTACAACAAACTGATTAAATTTGTCATGTGACAAAATCACCTAATGGCCAGAGGTCCTGAACTTGCCTCTGAATAGCTGAAGGCAGATCAGGCAAGGTTTAATATCCAGCTACATCAAAGCTTCTCTCTTCTGCTCCTGGGACAGCCAAGATATTTTCTATGGAAAGGCAGAAGGGAGAGGCAGGGGGGAGCCACAGGAGTGTCAATATCAAGTACATGACATAAAATACACTCTGCCTGTACTTGCTTTCAGGGCTCTTTGCAAGTAACCACATCTCGATGCCCCTCCCTTGCTTTCAGGCTCCTTTATGTGAGCATCTTCTCCTGAGTGATAAGAGGACATTGCAGGCTGGAATGTGCAAATGCAGGGAGTGGGGGAGTTGCTCAATTCCCCCAGGAATCAGTGGTATAAGCACTGGCAGTGCTAATGGAGGATTAGCTAATGGAGGATTCACCTGAGACATCAGCTTGTCTGAATTCCCTCCTCTGTCAGGACGCTTGGAGGACGGGGGAGCTTTGGCAAAGCTGCACTTCCAACATGTTTCTAAGCCAGCCAAATTAGCCTAAATGAACAATGGCAGGCCAAAAAAAGCTGCAGCAATATAATTTGGCTTTGTGCTAAATATAGTACAACAGCACACATTCTGTTCTGAAGTACAACTCTAACAAAAAGCAAAAGATAACTTCTAAACCCTCTCAACACTTTCCTTTGCACATCCCTGTGAAAGATGAGGGATCAGGCATTGCCCAATGCCTGATTTGCAATCCTTGAGCAAAAATGGTGCAGACGGACACACCAGTACAAACAACCTGAGCAGAATCAAGTGGCAGCAGAGTTCAGTGTCTGTCTCATGCACTGTTCATGCAGGGATTCTAGGAAGGAAAACTGGAAAACAAAACCATATCTCAGCAAGCACAAGACTGGACTTGTGCAGTGATCCCTCAACGAGCCCTGTGCCACTTCTGCTTCTCCTAAGGCGATCAAGTGATGGAAGGAGTTGTTCTGCCCCTCTGCTCTCATGTGTCTCCCCAGTGGCACACTGAGCAGTTCCTGCAGCCATGGCAGAGCCAGGCTGCTGTTCCACTGAAGCAGGCTGCGAGACACCTCCTCCAGGCTGGGGAAGGAGCGGCTGCACACCCACAGGCTGCCAGTTCTGCTGAGAGCTCAGCTGAGAGCACCCACCAGCCCTGTCCCTGCCTCCACAGGCAACACCACCTGATGAGCTCAGTCCCCCTCCAATGGGAGAAGTTAAAATTTCACACAATTCGGGGTCACAAACATTTGAGCAGGCTCTTGTTGGCATGCTGAGCCAAGAGATCCCATCATTTCCTTTCATTTAATTTTTGCTGTTTGCAGATAAGAAGTACTTGTTTTAAAAAAAATAAACAAGACACCAAGAAACGGTAAAATACTTCTAAGCTTGTTGCAGAAGGGCTGAAGAGTGAGAAAATGCTAAGGGTCAGAAAGACTAAATTGCTTATCCATCTCCAGTAGCCCTGCCAGCTCTGCCTCCTAACACCTTCCCTGAGATGCTACCCATACTGCCACAGGCAGAACTGCTCATATTTGATTTTCTCTCCTCCAGCCTTGACTCTTATTCCTCCAAAGACTCCTCTGTCTTGGCATCCCCTCCTCAGGCTTGACATCTACTATCCCATCTCCTGCCCACCATTTGTCTATTTCGAGCTTTTTGTGCATTTACAAAAGTGACCTGGTGACCTCTTGTAAAAGCCACCTTGCCAACACAAAGGGACAGCCAGCAGACAAACACACACTTCCCATGCTGCCCGTGGCACCAGCCTGACTTGCTGGCATGGGAACTCTCCTTCCCTGAGCTATTCCTGCTCACATCCCCTGTCCCCACGCAGCCCTGGCTGCTGGATCCAGCTGCTGCCTGCAGGGTTTGAGGGAAGGTGTGGGAATCCACAAAGTCAGAGGGTTTTGGGAAAGCTGCAAAAGGCAGGCCTCAGAGACAGCAGAACTGTGATTAGAGCTAAGCTGCAGCCATGAGATTGGTCAGCAGAAAAATTATTTAAAAAGTAGAAAAGCAAGGACAAATAAAACAATGATCTGTGTATTAATGCTTGTCTAGAATAACTCTCTAAGCTACAGAAAAGTTTATCTAGTGAGATATTAGGAAGTTTGAAGCTTAATAATGGAGCTCTGTGCATTGTGCTTTAAGGCTTACAAGCAGGTATTGTATTTGAAATAAGCAAGCATTGTTTAACCAAAGGTACCTGTGCTTATAGTGGTTGGATAGAACTACTGTCCATGTGCTATTGCTTTGTGGGATTGGTCAAAAAACTCATAAAGTGAGTTGTAACATTGAGTTCTGTGTCTGCTGCCTGGGATGTGAGCTGCTGGCATCTCCCCATTGTCAGAGCCATGGAATGAGAGTGATGCTGGACAATAAAGCAGCTCAAGGCAGTTGCACAGCAGCCCCGTCCCGTCTGTGATTTGTGCACAGCCCTGGCCGGCAATAGGAAGGTTGTGCTTAATTCACACATCCCACAGCACTGGGAGCTTGGCCATCCACGTGCAGGTGCAGACAGAGCTGCAGCAGTCAAGTGAATTTGCTGGCAGCCCTCTCACCATCACTCCATAGATCCCAGTGAAGTGCTCTGCCAGCAATGTTGGCTGTGTGGAGCCTGGGCTGGAGTCACCTGTGCAAGGCAGGATTTCATCCATGACCCTTCCTGCAAATCTCCTTCCTAGTGCAACCCCAAACACGCTGGGATTCCAGGCTCAGGACAGTTGCTCTGGCCATAGAGAAGTGCCTGGGCTTTATTCAATGTCATGGTCACACAACAAGGTGAGTGAAGCACAGCTTGACTGACCAGCACATGGAGAAGAGACACAGGTACAGCATTTTGGAGGGCCAAACCTGCCTTCTCCCACAGGTTCTACTTTGAGGGGAGTTTGGAAAGAAGAAATCACAGCTGATTTCAGAACATTCACTGGGAAAACAGATAGTAAAGTCTGCTTTTGCCTTACCCTTAAAAATGAAGATACTGAGACATTTGCTTGTAATGCCACCTGAACACTTTCTATAAGAAGAAAATTAACCCTCTCTTCTCCTTTCTGCCTCTTTAAAGAAGCTCATTTCCTTCCAGTTGCTATCTTGCAGAAATAATATGTCTTGACTCACAAAATTTGTCTTTAGTAACCTACAGCAAGCAACAGAATGTGTCTGTACTTGGGAGTCTAAGAAAAAAGGAAACTGTGTTTGTCCTCCCACAAGCAGGCAAGCCAAAATTATTTGGGGGATAATTTTAAATCACACATGCGTTTAAAAATATATATGGAAACATACTTTTTGGTTTGTTTAAACCAAGGGTGTATGTCAAGGACCATCAGCTTCAACTCCTCCTAGACTTTGATGGCTTGTTTAGCCACAAGGGAGAAGAGGAAGTTATTTCTTTTTGTGGTAAAAAAGAAAAATAAACAACCCCCCTCCACTCCTTCAAACCCACTCCTCCTCTCACACACACACACACCAGAAGACCCAAAGTCAAACAAACAATAGCCCCAGAGGAAATAAACTTTAAAAAAACCAAACAAGCATAAAATTCCTTCAAGTGTACCACCTTTCAAGAGAACATTTGGCAACCACTTCAAAATAACAAACAGGGACATGCAGCCCATGTATCTCCTCCCTTTGCAGAAATAAATTGAGAGTTGTTGTGATACTTAAGAGATCCATCAAGAACAACAAAAAACTAACCAGTGAAGCTTGTGCATGTCTGTGTGTCTGCAGACCTACAGTGTTGACAGATCCTGCCATCTTCAAAAGATATTAAATGGTGTTTGAATTGTAGCTCAGTATTTAAAGTTGGCAAGTCACACCTAAATTTTCCAGAATATTGTTTTGATTACCTGGAAAAAATAATGCAGGTTGGGTATTCTCCATCTCACCAACAAAAGCACATTCAGGGCATGTGCATACACGTGACAGACACATCATGTACATGATACCTTGTATTTTATAGCTATGTCCAGGGATCCAAAATGACAATAAAAAAATTTAAACAAGCTTATGTGTTATGAGATCCTTTAAATCATGCATTTAGGCTTTTTTTACATGTTCTTGATCCAGTTTTTACACTATTTTAAAATTTTCACGTACAGGAATAAGAAAATTCTTCTCTCAAAACAAGCAAAAAAATCTGTTATGTCATGATGGGACTGCAGAAATTGGGACTTTTAACAAAAGGCCAAATAGGATGAGGTTTAAGCTTCAGAGGATCTATGAACATCTGAAGGAATCAGTGAAACCAAAGGTAAAAATAACAACAGGAATTACACCACTGATTTCAACAGCATCAGGTTCTTATACTGCCTGCCCAAACTTAATTTCTTTTGTGTCAGTCGATTATGCCTTGGCATTTTGCCCTCCTGTTGCGAGCCACAATTTGTAAATTAGTTTTCAAGGTTAAAAAAGGGTGCAAGGAAATGAGATTTCCTACTGCCAACCAAACATCACAATGAAGTATTGCAGTAACTTTCCCAAAAGTGCACACATTGGTCACTCTCCTGATAAGAAAACCTTAAAAATAAATTCTGACAGGTGATTCACTTGCCTTTTACCACAGCCCCAGCACAGGCAGGGAGATGTGCTGACCCCCAAAGCCTCCAGCAGCAGGAGCTCAATGCCTGTATTTTCACAGGGTGCTCCAGAGCAGCCCCCCAAAGATCCTCTCCACCACAGAAACACGCCTGAGCACAAAGCAGGTACAATATAGACAAATTAGGCAAAATCCAGGCAGTGACTCTCTCCTAAACACAAGGTTCTGTCTGTTCTACAGGATCAGCATCATCACCATCACTGTCGTGCGTCTCAGAAGAAATGTGGAGTCTGTTTTGCAAGCAGAGCTAATGAGAGTCATGTGGATCATGTTTTTCATTAGATGGAGGATATGAGCCTGATTCAACTCCACTGAAATCAATGGCAGCCCCTCCATTCATCTTAATGAACCTGAATCAGCTTCTGGAAGGGCAGAATGCAAACCCCTCTGCTCCTCCTGCCCCACACAAGGACCTGCTGCCTTCAGGAGCCCCAGGACAAATTCAGCACACCAAAAACCACTCAAATCAGGTCAGAAGAAAACAATACACAACCACTGAGGGCATTTTCCTAACAAAATGCCTTATGTCAGTGGGAAATAGCTGCATACTTCCCTTACTCTACTTTTTTCAGGGTTAGCTTCAAACTAAATTAATCATGTAAAACTCAAAAAACCTCAGCAGGTGCCGACAGAACTCATGTGAGTGCATGGGATATGTGCAGAGAACTCCAGGGCAGTGCAGCCTTCCAGTGTCACTGAAAGCACTGATCACTTTATCAATGTAGAGAAACTAAAATACAGTATTTAAAAAGAAAAGCTGAAGAAAATGCCTCCTTTTCCAAGCAGAAACACATGATTAGTTTCAGAACTCGTTTACAAGAAGGAAAAGTAACTTTTTCTCCACACAATTTCTGCAAATGATGCATTTTAACAGGTACACAAAGTGGGATTCTGGCTACAGCAACAGATTTCTGTGTTCTCTTGTTACCCTCACTTAATGGCAGCAAGTGGCAGCATCCCCTCAGATAAATCTTTACCACTTTGCTTAAGAGCTTTTCTTGGTTTTATACTAAGTAATGGCCAGGTGATGGGAGGAAAGGAGTGCTGCATCAGACCACAAGCATGTCAGGAAAAGCTGCAAGGATGGACAGGGCTGTTATTATTTGTTATTGTCTTTGGCTGGGTCCAACACAAACACACTGCAGGACAGACCCTCCTCAGAAGGACACACATTACAGGGATGCTTAATTGCTGCCAATTGGATAAAAACTGGGAATGAAAATATTTTTACTTAAATGTTGACTTTATAGCTACTTCAACAGCAGCTCTACCATTCCCAGCAAATAAATCTCACCACCAACTTGAAGCAATGTCCTCCCTCCCTAGTTTTCCTCGTTGTTAGCAAAGCCATCTATATTATTTTTACTCCTTCTCGTTCTCCTTGTAAACTGTGTGCATAATGCCAGCCCCCCTCCAGCCCCATGGAAGCTCTACACTTCAAAAGGACAAAAACACTACTGAGGGTTACTCGTGCAAGCTCATTCAGGGAGGCTGCTCTTGTTCCTTGCCCATCTCCCGAGCACTTGGGGGATGCAATTCATCTTGGTCCAGTGCTTTGTCAACTTTCCACAGCTCTAATTACCTCATTATGTGCTTCACTACACCAGTCAAGCCTTTTTCCTTTCTACATCGCCTCTTATGGTCCTGTTGCTTATCCTAAGGAACATTTTTTTTTCCCCACTTTTTTTTTCCTCTATGTGTGAAAAGCAGCACAGGGAAATGAAGTGAACTTGCTCAGTGAACTTGGAGTCTCTTGCCCGGCTGCATGCCTGAAGGCACAGGATAATTAGGCACATGCCAGACAGATCACATCTGATGCTTTGCTCTCTCCAGCTGATTGCCTTTCATCAGCACCTTCAGTCATCCTCAGCTCACTTTCTTTTTCAGGTCCCTGTGTGCCTGTCAGTTCACAAAGAATTATTTTAGGAAGAAGGATTTGGAGACAGACAGGTTGGAAACAGATCTGACAAAGCAGGAACCTGAATACAGAAAGAACAGCAGAGATGGTGACATCAGCCTCCCAGTTCTGGGTTTCCATGGCTAAGAATAAGCAATACCTGCTGCCACAAGCATGGAAAGGCTCTCTGGAAGGCAGAGCATTAAGCGTGCACCAGAGACAAGTGACTTGTATTTGTTGTTTACCCCACTGAAGGGAATTGTTTCCAGTGCAGGAAGAACAGGGCTCTGTTCTGTTGAACACTGTGTTCAGATTGCTCTACTCCACATTGAAACACGGGGAAGATGAAGCTGCACCTTATGGAAGGGGATTCTGGCCACCAGCTCCATCCAGCAGGGAGAATTCCTGCTCCTTTCAATTCCTACCTCCAACCCTGTTTTCTCTTTTGTTCCCCCCCTCTCCTACAGCTTCCTACACCCCCTGCAAACGAGGTATTGCCAGCTTTGGCTGTGCTCTCCCCTGCTGTGGCACAGACGCTCATGAGGAATTCACTGCATCTCCAGCTGGGGTGCTCAGCTTCTGGTTTATAAAGCACATGCAAAAAGCCATCTTGGCAAGAAAAGAGAGCTACAACTCCTCTGTCAGAGGCAATTAAACTCCTAAGTGCAAGTCAACAACTCCCTGGAAAAAGAAGAGGAAGGGATTGAAGAGAGGAAAGTGAAGCCAGCATTTGCTGGAGCACACCTTTCAGGAGAGGAGAGGAGAGGAGAGGACCCAGCTTGCTGGCCCTGTACCACAGTTTGCCTTGTCAGCTGTTAACACAAGCAGCTTTCTATTTATATTGACCAGGAAGCACCAACTGAGAACAAAGCAAATCCCCACATTGTCAGTGGCACAGAACAATGCCAAAGTATGTCCAAGGAGCTACAGACAACAGCCTGGCACATAAATACACACAGCTTAGAGCACTGAGCCTCTAAAGAACACTGCCCTCAACAAACATCACTATCTGCACTGTGAGAAGATGCCCATGAACCTGGAACCTGCTCAGACCAGTCTTCACATAGACAAATTCAACAAGATCCTGACCAGCTACTTTCAAACAGGTCAAGTCTAATTTGAAGATTATTTTCATAAGGTGTGTCCCCCATTAGCAGACCGAGGTCCTCTGAAAATGTTGGTTTTGGTGCTGGTGTACCCACTAACAGCTACAGCTTGTAAATGCTGCCTCCTCTTGCCTCCTCTGACATGAGCAGGAGCCTGGGGCTGGGGGAGCTGCAGGTCCAGATGACAGAACTTGGCCTGAAGTTGTTCCATGTCCAGCCACTGTTGCTGAGCCATCCAGGGAAGCTGCCATGGGGACAAACCTGGGATGCCACAGAAGTAATGCTGAAAATCCAGCCTTAAATCTGGGTACCAAAATCCTTCTGGATTTTCTGAAAGGCAGCTGACAGACTGGAAGGTTCATCAGGCTTGAGGGAGAATTATCTTTTCTCCCTTTTCCTCACATTCTGTGTTTGTTTCCACCAAGCACCTCCTATTCCCAGGATTTGTTACTCCTCCATGTCAATGGCACCTATTATTTCTTTCTTCTGTTTACCCTTTCATCTGCTTTCTTTGGCATTATTTTAATCATCCAAACTGATGACTAAAATTTCCTTCCTTCAATAAAAAGTGCCCTTCCTCTCTTATCTACATGGTCCCAAGACATACAGCTCTGAAAATCTGCAAGGTTTGGGAGCAGAGGATTTGTTCTTGCTTTGTGGGGTTTGAGTTTTGTCTTCAATCACCACCATCCTGCTCTAGAAACAGAACATTGCTGTGGGGGACCAGTGTGATCAGATCTCTTGGGTTCCTCACACAGGAGGAAAAAAAAAAAAAAAAGTCAAAACAAAACATAGAGGAAAGGCCAAGAAAAAAAATAGTTTTTTTATATTTGAATGAACTGAACAGCATTGATCTTCTAAGATGGGAGCCAAATGACAGCCCAAAGCAGCCCCTAAAATAAATTACAAACCAAGACAGCATTAATAAAGAAAGGCAGGGGAGCAGCAGGATGGAGGGAATAAAGCAAGTCAGCCATGCCCCAAAGGATGGCTGCTGCCAAGGAAAGAATTTAGACTCTGAATAAATTACAGCATTTTGATCCCATCCACTACTTCAAAAGTATTCAACTCATCATTGGCACCAAAATCTCAAAAGGGGGTCAGTTAGTTTCCATTTGAGCAAGAAAGGAAGTGACCAAATTTCACAAAGAATTGGGCATGTGGCAGTGAGCTACTCTAACATGTATTAAGAAGAATCTGATGTTAATTTATATTTCTGCCCTTGCTCTGCATCTCTCCTGAATTTGCTGACTCAAGCTCCTCTCTCAGCTACATCCAATATCCACTCTAACATTGCCCATTAACATTCCCAGTCAGCTCCATTCCTGTTCTGCTCCCAGTCTGACATCCCCAGTCACTGGCGTGGCTCTCTCCTTCTCCAGGTGTGCTGTGGCTCTGGAAGGGAGCCAAGGTGAGCTGCACACCCATCCCTCCCTGTTCCCCTTTTCAAAGAGCACAGCCTCTGGTGCTCAGGCAGCAAAACCCTTCCATTATCTCACTGACCTTTCTGCACATTTCAAGAGGTTGTTCTATGGCTTGTGCAAGCCAAAGCAGAGTTCAGGGAGGTTTGTGCTGCCTTCCCCACATCCTCACCTCTCTCATTGCACACAATCAATGGATGTGACAGGTCCAGCCCAGCCTGGTCCTGATGTAACCCAGCACTGCAGGAGGGAACAGGGAAAAGACGATTTGGATGCTGCTGTGCACTGGAGCAGACTGGGAAGGACTTTGTGCTGCTGAAGGCCTGGGCACAGCAGAAGGAGAGGGGGAACCTCTGCCCTGGGAATGAGGTGAGAACAGACAAACACAGGATTGCCTTGACTTGGTGCCAAGGCTCCTTCCCTCCTGTGCTCCAGGGGGCCTGAGGCGAGGTGGGCTCTGGCACACACAGAGCAAAGCAAGGGATGGCACAAAGCAAGAGGAAAGCAAAGGATGGCCACCCTGGTGGGCTCCACTGTGCAGGGGAAAGAGTGATTTGCAAAGTCTGGCACAGAGGCTGGGACACCAAAGATGAGTTCTGATGGTCTTCCCTGCTGTCCTTCTGCAGCTGGGCTGGAGGCAGTGCCAGACAAGCTCTCCTGGAGCACTCACAACCTTAACTCCAGCTGAAGAGGAAGGCTGGGTTTACACTTCCACCCTCAGACTAAGACTGAGACTAACATTAATTTTCTGTCCTTGCTAAGTCCCTGGCAGGACCATCACCAGGCCACTGAAACACTTTCACTGTGTTTCAGACTTGCTTCAACAGGATGAAAATGATAATAATAGTAGTTTCTTGCATTCCAGACTTTGATTTGTCATTTATGAGCTTGCCTGTTTGCTCTTCCAGAAGAAAAAAGGCTAAATTCTATCCTTGTTTGGAACTTCACCTACAAATGAAAAACAAATGCAAAATCTGAAAAAAAAAAAAAAAAAAATCAAAAGAAGCTGCATATCTCAGTAATGCACTAGAACACTTTAAACAAGAGAGATCTCAGTTTTGTGCCAGAATGGAAATTCACCCAGCTTGGGAACATACCTTGATGCTGTAAATATGTGTGAGTAACAACTCCACCATTTCTATGGAAGTTTTTACTTCTGCAATACCAAATATGGCTCTAATTAAAGATTTATCACAACCTGTCCCTTTGCATCTGGTGGCTGTGTGCTGCAAAGCTGGAGAAGCACTGCAAAAATCAATTAGCTGCTGTAATGCCAGCCGTGCTTCCTGTGTGTTCCAAAATATCTTTGGACATGGAGCTTGCTGTGTAACAGAATACAGGGTTATCTGTATTTCCAGCTCCTAATGATCCATTAAATGAGTGGATGGCATGAGGAGGCAAGGGTGTTGTTTTAGCTGTTTATTTTTATAAACATCAATAGGAGCTAGAGTGTAATTAAAAGAAGTTCGCCAAACCTTACATCAGGTTTCAAATGACACTTCTGTGAATTTAAGAAAGGTTATTCTAGTCCAGTGGAGTGATTCAATGCATAAAACTTGTTCTGGGGTAAAAGAAGAACGTTTTCTGATTTTCTACATTACTGAAGGCCAAGCAGAAAACAAAACCAGACTCAAAGGTGAAATAAACTTTGACCAAAGGACCAGACAGAGCTCCAGCTGCTGATTAATAAACAGGAAGAGAACAGAGTTGGTACCTCCTTGCTCTACAGCTGTTTTGCACTGGGATCTAACCTCATGTCAAAACAAAAACAATAACAAAACAGTTGCCTTTCAACCTGCAGCAATGGCTGCAAAGCCTCTCCCTGCCCTGCAAGTGAACAAACACGAAATTACTCCTCTCACAAGCACACGGTCGCTAGGAAAACAGCTGTGAAAACCTCGAAGTCTGCAAACAAAACCTTAGAGCAATCAGGGCCGTGCAAGTGCTCAGGAAAGAGACCTGTTTCTTGGAAAACCAAGCTGAGGAACAGGCAGCTGTGAGCAGCTGCTCTGGAGGCACTTGCATGGCTTTCACCAGCGGGATGGAGCCACAGCCTGCAAGCTCCCACACCCCAAAGCTTCCCTTTGATGCCACAAGATTTCTGTCACACCCTGAACAGCAGCTTTCTGTTAGAAAATGCCCACCTCTGGATCTTCACAGAGAGAGCTGATTAAGCTCCTCTCCCAAATTTAATTTAGCACTGCGTGCTCATCAAATATGTCACAAGTGGATTTTGTTATAAATCAATAGGGACTGTAGGGCACATAATCAGATCAAAAAGAGGGAGAAGAGCATGGCCTGCACAGCAGAATCCTGACACAGCAAAGCTTCCCATTACAGGGTAAGCTGTGCCATGGGAAAAGGAGGTGCTCCTCTGGCCAGGGAGGGGACAAAGGTGGACAAATGCCATTTGTATTCTGGACAGCAGCAGAGCTCAGGGCCCACCACCAGTGTTCTGGCAGTCCATATGATCCTCAGGCTGTTAAATCAATAGCAACAGAAGGATTCAGCTGTCCCAGCAGCATCTCTGTCACTCCATTTTACAGCTATGCTATATCAATCACTTAAAACCATTCCCCATCCCCCCCCAAAAAATCCATCCCGGCATACACAGAAATTCCTAGAGCGGTTAAGGATCTTTGGGAAGCCCTACTCTCTCCTAATGAGAGTTAGTGCTGATTCCCTAAGCCTTTGGCCAGCTTTCATTCACAGGACTCATCATCCCACTATAAAAGATGAAAAATTCCAAGTGAGATTTGAGACTGATCAGAGAAAGCCCTGCAGTTAATGGAAAGGACAAAAATAGCACTTATCATTTTTGAGATTCACACCAATTGCTTTCCACTTTATTTTGGTTTTCCCTGTGTTTAAACATGGCCTCCCACACTTATTTAACACCTGTTTAAACACTGTTTAATCACTTGATACTCACTGAACGTATTCTTGTTAAGAGGGATTTATGGCACTGACCTGATTAGGAAACAACCATTGGCATTGGTAATCATTAGGCTACAATGGCTCCCTGGGAGATGTCCCACTAAAAGTGGCTGTCTCAATTAAGCACTGCAATTAAGTGGACCATATCTATAGGGTGATCTCACAAGGAGAACAAGGCACTTCAAAAGCCTTTCTTTCCTTGTGTTAATACATTTTTAATGTAGAAACTGTACTTTCAATTGGAGAAGAGAACACTACTTACAGGTTTCTCTAAAAGTCCTTTTTTGGGGGCGTGACTACAAACCCTTGTGTGGATGCTGGAGACTTCCTGACCAATCCCCATAGATCCTGTGGAAGCAGAGCTCTGGGTGTCTGTGCCACCCAAGAGCCACTGAGACTGCACAGGAAGATTTGCCAACCAGACTGTCCCAACAAAGACCCCTTTAACCCAGGGGATGTGCAGTGGCAGAGGCTGCTGAGCTCTGTTTCATTTATTCAGGGAACTCAAACAAAACAGGGAAATGAGGCTGGGAAGTGCAGGAGGACAAGCCAGAGTCCTCTGGTCATAATCCCAATTCTGCCCTCAGCAGTCCTGTTTTCTCCAGAGTTTCCTGGAGCAGCCTCTCAGGGCAGGCCTGAGTAACCAAGCTATTCCCACCCAGTATGCAGAGGCTGCTCCCAAGCCCATCGACTCCCACAACCCTTGTGTGACCCTGGTGAGCTGGCTGGGCAGCACCATGGGCACATGCCCAACATCCATTTCTGTTTTGGCTCACACTCACCCCCCTGAGCAGCAGAGACATCCCTCAGGCCTGCAGTGGTATCCCAGTCTCCCTGGTGTTTGGGAAAGGGGAGCATTGATCCCATCGTTCATGGGTTCAGCCTAACACTACGTGGAAACCCTCAGGGGCACAGGGATTGAAACATGGGCGTGTCAGCACATCTGAGCCCTGCAGTCTGGTGCCAAACACCCCAGAACCTTTGCACCAAGGAGAATTTTGATCCTTGCACTGAAGGCTGCCAATGCATTCCCCATTTAAGGGAAAAGGGAGGGGATGTGTGGCAGGAACCCATAAGACTCATCTGCTGCAGTGCCAGTGTCTTTAGAATCAGTGGTAGTGGTGCTTGGAGCATGTAAAATGGCCCCCAATTTCAAGAAGCCTATTGCTGGGGGAGGTTATGACTTTTTCTTCTGTTTCTTTCATAGAATTTTGCCCCACCTGTAGATGAGGGACAATGACTGGTATTTGAGACAAAAGCAATGGCCAAGGTGTGGGAAGGGTCCAGCTGGCTCATCTCTTACCTAGGCAGCTTTCTCTGTGGAACGGCAAAGATACCACGGGATTTTGGCTGGGTGGTGAGGGCCTGGGCTCGGCTCCTCTTGCATCGGAGGAGGCACAACCACTGTCTGTGGTCACTGCCCAGAGGATTTGCTGCCACTGTGGAGCTTTTGTCCTCCCATTGCTTCTCCTGCCGTGGGTGAGCCTTCACTCTTTCGAAAGGCCGATGCACTGGGACCTGACCTCACTGGAAGGGACCCTCGCCATCTGCTCGGGTGCCTCAGGGGAAAACCCGGGAGTGTCTCCCAGGCAGAGAAGCTGGGCCGCCACTGCCATGAGCTTTTTCACTGCTCTCTAACCCAGAAACTCACATCAAGCTGGCAGCTCCTGCTAGAGCTGCAGAGTTTCTGCTGCATCTCCTGTCTGGCCCTGCTGGCCCTGCCCTCCCAGCCCGCTCCGAGGTTCCCCTCAGCCCCGCCGCTGCCCAGCCCGGCCGCCATCGCCGCGTGAGGGAGACGCGGCCGAGCCCCGGCGCCCCCTGCTGGAGCGGAGTCAGCGCCCCCGCCCGGCCGGCAGCCAGCAGCGCCCCTGGTGGCCGCGCCCGGAACTGCAGCGCAGGGAGAGCGCCCGCAGCCGGAGCGGCCGGGGCTGGGATCGGCTCTGGGGCTGCTGCTCTGTCTGTCTGTCTGTTTGTCTGTCTGTTACACACAGTAAAGAACTGCTGCTGCTTTTCCTACAGCTCTGCCTGACAGCCCCGTGATTTCAAAGTTATAATAATTCAGAGGGAAGGGGGGGAGGGGGTCACATTTTCCATTCCGAGAGGTTCCCGCCTTCCTGTGCAGTTTTCAAACCAAGCCACCTGTGAACTGATCCTACCTACAGGTGTCAAAGTCAAGGGACACATTCTGTCCCTTACTCTGTGTCTTACTTTCTTGAAATGCAGCTGAGGTGGAAACATCTCCTGCATGACACTGGTGCAAGTCTCTGTGGTGGTTCTCTGACACTACAGCAAGGTTTGCCAGGTAAAATCGTCACAAGACAATTAACGTGACTCATAAGTAGTCAGGCAGTTGTCCTTCTTTACATCAAAGATCTGGCATCTGCTTACATGTGGCACAAAGTGTCCATGGCAAATATTTCTCTAGGAAGTTCTAATCCTTTCCTATCAGCTGCATGTGCCCACCAGCACGGCAGCTGTTCTCATCCAAGCACCGAGACAACACTGAATCCCTGGCAAGAAAAAAATGCACTTTTAAAACTGCAATTTACTCTAAGTCATCAAGATTCTTGAAGATATTACCCTAAACTTACAGCTTAATCCCCCAGCTGTAGGAAAGAGCAAAACAAAGCTCAGAATAAGACAACAATAAGACACTTTCCACTTATTTTAGAAATACTGCAGCAAGTCTCCAGCCCCTGGCATCAGGCTTCTGGGTAGCTGCATCCACTGATTCATACCTCATTTCTGACAAACTTCATTGAGCCAGTTGAGCTGATACCTGTTTCCCAGATGAGAACAATTAAGACAGTAAAAGGCACCAGGCACACGCTCCAGCACTGCTTGCACATGCAGAGAGAGCAGTGCCATGGAAACAGGGAAATGCCAGCGCGGCGGGAAGGGCGATGGGCAGGCACCAGATGAGCGCTGAACCCAGGGCTGAGGCAAACAGCTGTCACAGGATTACTGACACAGATTGCATTTCACAGGGCAGCCCACATTAATGCTGCAGGAGGGTATTTAAACGTCTGGACAGGAATTTGTTACTTCATCATTAGCTACCACATTATCATTTGCCCACACAGAGAGCACGAAGGGCAGTGCTGTGACCTGCAGGCTGGAGAAATAAAGGATTCAGCTTCAGCTTTATCTCTTCAACAGCCATTTCTACTTCTTTTCCACAGCCTGTAGTTTTACACCTTTCTATGCAGTACAAGCTAAACACTTTTTGTTTCCCAGCTAAAGAAAACAAGGCAGCTAGGGGACTGTCCTACTGCCCTTTCTAACTTGAACAACAGACAAACCACTCGTTCCCAAGCTTGGAAACTGAATATCCTCTGAAACAGATCTACAAACAACTCTGCAGCACCACAGCCTCCCTCTCCAGCCCCACACAGATGCAAACATCTGCTTCTGTCTGCTGCAGGTTCCTGTGACATCTACCCAGAGACTGCAGGGAATGCTGCTCCTCTCCATCTGACCTCACTTCTGATCACCCCGAGCTGAATGCTATCAGAACGGGAGAGAGGCAAACACAGCACAGAGGAGGCAAAGACAAGAGGCAGCAGATGCTGAGGAGGCAGCAAGGGCTCTGCCAGATGTTGTGCAGTGAAACATCCATGGATGTGGCAGACACATCCACGTCTAACACGTCAGACACATCCAATCCCAGCTCTCCATTCCATGCGTGTCTGCTCCATCAGAGGCCAGCAGGGCACTGAGATCTGAGGCACCCACTCAGGGCACACCCCAGGACCTCAAGCCAGGATGAATTTTAGCTCTGGGGCCAGCCTGACCTGCAGCAGCCTTTCCACCTGCCCCGAGGTTTGCTGCAGGACACCAGCCAGAGCCACTCCAGCCCAGAGCCATCACAAATGTGCTCCCACTCACCCACACAGCTGCAGCAATCCAGCCTGTCTAGCCTCATTTAGCTGATAGCGGCCCTCAGCCCTCTAGCCTCTCCAGTGCTAATCAACACACGTGCCAAAAAGACCAGAAATCAGCCACAACACCAGCCACATACACCTCTCATAGCTTTTTCACTACCTTTTCACCAGTGCTTTTGTGAGCTGGTGAGAATTCCTAAAGGACTCAAATTTCCCACAAATGTGAAAGGTTATCTCCAAATTAGAATGGTTAGGTTGGAAGGGACCTTGAAGATGATCCTTTTCCAAAGCCCTGCCTCGGAGGGCTCCTTCCCCTGTCCCAGGTTGCTCCAAGCCCCATCCAGCCTGGACACTTCCAGGGATGAGGCAGCCACAGCTTCTCTAGGGCCTCATGCTCATGGTCAAGAACTTTTTCCTAAGACATCTGACCTGAGCCAACCCAGTGCAGATATTTACTGTCTTCGAGTTCCAAAGCATACTGGAAACACTCTGGATGGCCAGAACAGGAGCCAAAGGAAACCCAGCCATCACCTCTGCGCTGGTACTGGGCTCTGAGAGGGCAGCAAACACTGGGCTGGCACACAGACACCCACAAATCCTGCAGGTACAGCACCTGCCCCAGAGGTTACCTGAGCCAAAATGTTGAAATTTATCCACAACAGAGAGTGTGGGAGGGGGAAAACCCCAGAGCACACCTGCAGTGGTTAGAACTACTGTGATTTGAGAGAAAATGAAGGCATTTTCATTCATTATGTGGTCCTTAATGGATATTTGTTCATGCCAAAAGCTCCCTTTCTGTGAAATGAGCTGTGTCCCCTCTTTTCTCACAAATAATAGCAGCCAACAAATAATAATGGCAAAAAAAATTTAACATTAGTCTTTTACTGTAACCCAAAACAAAGGAGTGATGCTGCCACTCGAGCTACAATTCTTCACACCTTCTCCCAACATTTTCTAATAACATCTTTATCCAAAAACTGCTTCAGGAGGCTTTTAACCACTCCTGTTTGTACAGTACGGAGTGGAATGACCAGTGGCTGAATCTCCATCATTACTCAACAAATCTGGCTTTTTGAATGGGTGATTTCCTGTTTTGCTCTCGCTGTAGGACTGATTCAGATCTCCCCTGACGCCAAAGGAAAGTGATTTCAGCCTTTTTCAGCCCAGGCTTCCCAGATTCTGTAACTCACAGCTAGCTCACAGACACCACTGCTGCTTATTTGGCCAAGAGCTGCCCAGCTGGGAGGCTCCTGAGAAAATCTGGCTGCCTGGTCTGGAGAAGCCCAGCACCCTCCTTCCTTCCTATGGGACAGGAGATGGATTTGGGCTTCTGATGGATACAGGCTGTAAATGGGATGAGCTTGGACATCCCCCAGAAGAGTATGAAAATGAATTATGAGCATTTTCTTAGTTACATTCCAAAAGCATCAGCTCCTTAAAGCCTCTTTAGTGATAAGAAAGTGTGTCCTGTAGCACATGTCTCAGTCTAGCAGAAAAATCTGAGTAACGTTTCTCATGTTACCAAAAGAACATGGCTAAGAATAACAAACTTGTTATTATTTCTATTTGCAAAACAAAGACAGTTGAGATTTTTTCAAGGAAGAGCACTAAACACATCTGTCTCACCTGGAATGCCACAGAGCTTGGAAAAGCTATCCATCAGTTGTGATCAGGGCCATTAAACAAGTTTTACATTTTTACTGCACATTTTTGTTCCCAGGCTTTAAAAACTGAGCTGCACATTTAAGACTTGGGTTTCTGGAGGGAAAAAAAAGTTTAAAGCTGTTCTGCCAATAAAAATGTTAACATTTTATTTATAGAAACGTTGCTCACTTCCTACAGCAGAATAGATAACCTTTAATAATGGACAATAAATAGTATAAACACATTAAATGCAATACAAGCAGCTCAACAGAGCTGAATACACATGGCTCTAATAGAAGCAGCAAATTTCTGACACTTCCTACAAATCAGAAATTTTGATAAACACTTGTCCTCCTTTGTGAATATTTTTTCCTCCCTGGTCATTCAATTCTAGATTAGTAATTTTAGTGAGTTTTTTTCCAAATGCCCAAGCCCTGCATTGAGGGGAGATGGCCTCAGGTGTTTCAGATGGCAGTGAATAAATTAACTTCCAGGCACATTAGCAGCTAATGTGACATTTCTCAGCTTCATTCTATGCAAGTGATGACTGTCATACCCATAACCTCAATTCTCTGTCCCTGAACTATCCCAAAAGGTTGCAAAATACTACAGCTTTCACTTGCCAATATCTACAGCCAGGACCACAGCCTGCTGGCAATGGAGACTTGGCTGTATGGGGTGATGCCATGTCCTGCAGCACCCCAAATCCTGCACACAGCCAAACCCACCCTCACACTGGTGCATCACCCCCAACAGGTCCAAAGCCTGGGTATTGTGCAAAGTTCTGGAGATGGAAAATGTTGATTTTGCACCTCCAAGCCTCTCTGCCTGCCTCAGTTATTTCCTGTTTAATCACCAATTATCACACATTATCCAAGTTTTGCAAACTGGAGAGCAACACACCACCATGCTGCTTTTATGACCAGAAGAGATGTAGCCATGGTGTCAAGAAACACTGGATAGAGAAGGAAAAAAAGAAAAAAAAACCTTTCAGCAAATCCAGTGACTGCCCTAGTCTGAAGTAAGTCACAAGATCCATCACTCCATGAAAAGAATCTCATTTTTCAAATGTGCAATGAAATATCACCTCTTATCTATACCTCACTAAATTAATAAGAAATGGTTTGGCAGAAATTCAGTAGCACAGGAAACAGGAATTAAAAGGAGGCATTTAAAGAAAAAAAAAAGAGCAGGGGGAAAAGGTTATATTCCAATTCCTAAAGCTTTGAGACACCTCTTTCTGGAGAGAGACCTTAGCCAGGGCAGCAGGTGACAGTGAGAGTGAGCTGGCAGGAGGCAGATGATCCAGCCCCTGTCCCTGTGCAGCCTCCAGCACCTGCACCCTGATTGCTTGTGACAGGTGACAGAGGACACGGGAGGACAAGGAGCACTGGGGGCAAACAGCCTCTCCCCAGCCCTGCTGATCACAGCACAAAGTGTTTCTCAAGGGCTCTGCCAGCCCTCTGGCACAGCCCAAAGGAGGAGGAGGAGACAGGAGTGCAGAGTCAGGGAGGATGGATTACCTGGGCTGAGGGAGGCAGACTGGGACAAACTCGGGTGTTGGTGGCTTTGTCCTTGCTCCAGGCAGCTCAGGCCTTGCCCTGCAGGGGGCTCAGGGTCACACAGCCCTGCCCTGAGCGGGGTCACCACAGCCTCATGGAACCCCCCTGGCACCACTGCCCACCAGTGCTATCCCAGATAGAGCCACTTTCAGCCCAGATGGAAAGGGAGCAGGAATATTTCATGGGGAATTCAGGCTGGGATAGTCTCTAGGTTAGACAGACAGCAAGAGGCTGATTCTGGTTAATGCTTAGTTTTTCCTACCCTTACCACTGATTTGAGCCTAACTGGATCCTGCTCCAGCTCAGACTCAGGACTGGAAGGGAAATTAAACACTGGGCAGATTTCTCTAAGGAGGATTTAAGATAACGCACGGTGTAAAGACAAATAATGCTCTGAGTGGTGTTAAGGGAGGAATTCAAAGCAAACACTTTGAATTCACCTTTTTCCCTTCCCATGAACAGGAGAAGATTCTAGAGACTCGGGGTTGTTGGTGTGTTTGCAGAGCTGAGAGCAACTTTGCAGAGGGAGGGAAGATCCTGAAATAATGATGATCAGATAATTTAAGCCCAACTGCAGGGAACGTGGTGAGGAAGTCAGAAGGGAGAGATGAAGATGAGTCACTGAGCTTTGTGCTTGCAGGCAGCCCCTGCTGCTCCCTGCCAGGGACTGGAGCTCAGTGGCTCCTCAAGGGTTAAATGGCTCCTCAAGGGTTCCTCAGTGGTTCAATGGCTCCTCAGTGGTTCAATGGCTCCTCAAGGGTTCCTCAGTGGTTCAATGGCTCCTCTGCAGGCCACCCCATCCCCGGGCTGCAGGCAGGGCCAGGGCAGGGAGAGCTCCTCAGCTCCCTGTCCTGTTTTTGGGGCAGGGCTGTCCCTTCCCAGGCTGTGGCTCCTGACAAAGGCTGTCTAACATGAACCCCACACACCTGGCTCTGCAGGCAGGAGAGAAGGGCAATGGGGATGAAGCTTTGGAATTGCAGCACTGACACACAGCCTTGCTGGAACACCACTGTTAACCAGCAATGAGAAGATGAGCACAATAAAAACCATTTTTAGCCCTTTGCACCATCATGCAGACCCCAGCCATGCTCATACCTTGCTGAGAAAGCTTCCCAAGGGTGTGAATTCTGCATTTTGCAGAAGCCAGAAGTGCAGGCCTGGTACCACACTGCTCTCCACACAAGACACCCCATTTGTCTGCTCTGCACATTGGGAGCTGGCAGTGTTTGCAGAGGAGCTCTCACCAGCAGCAGATGAAGCCTCTCACTCTCCTCTATCAGAGCTGTCCACAACCCCTTAATGCCCAACACCAGCCCTGCATTACCCATATTCCACCCTCAAAACCTCCTGAAGCGTTCTTCAAATGTGTTGCAGATCAAAGCATGTGTTCCAAGGCACTTTTTAGCCGGTCATGGTATCCTATCTGGAATTCTCTTGCCTCTATTTACCCAGATTTCTGTGTTTGAGCAGTAAAACATGCCACAGCTCAGAGAACAGCAGCAGATGCAGATTGTCTTGCTCCTGCTATAAGGTGCTACCTCTCCACAAAACCTGGAGGGCAATTCTTTCCTAAGACTGTGAAATAAATGGAAAAAACCCACAAAACAGTTTTAATTGCATCCTCAAAAGGATCTCCAAGAGGCATCAACAGAGGGGATATTCAGGAAGAGACAAAGGAAGTACTATTAATCCCCACACCGGAGATCAAGACCTGAAGTAAAGGAAGATTAAATGAACCTTCTTTGTTTACCCAGGAAGTCTGTATCTAGCCTGGAAGACAAGTCCAAGCCTCCTAATTTCCAGCCCAGCCTCTCGGCCACAAAACAGACTTCCTTCCAACTAATAAAAGCTTACAGGAATTCCAGCTCCATGTTTGCACGCAGGCAAAGCAGCACATCTCTCACAGCAGGAGACAGAATGCAGATGTACACAGGGAAAAAAGGAATAGATAAAAATGCTGGTGGAGATGATCTTTTCAGGCATTTCTTTTTCTGGCCCTTCCCCAGAGCACAGCCTCTCCTGCCACCACGCAGGCCAATAAATCATCATCTCTCCCCATCATGCACACACAGCTTGTGTCTCCTGCTGCACTGCTGTAACTCCACTGAATTTATCTTCATCCTTGCCCAGGAGACAAATGGAACCATGCAGAACCCGCTAATGGCAGTTAAAGGAAAGACAATTAGACAGATGATCACAGTAATGTGAATGAGTTTGAAGAGCTTTCAGGGCCCTGTGCAGTGCAGCCTCCTTCCCAAGGAGCTGACAGCCTCAGCTCTGCCTGCTGGAAGCTGTGAGAGGGTCTCTAAGGACCACAAAAAACCCTGGGCATCACCTGCTGCCTGGATTCCACCATGGAAGCAAAACAGTCTGTAGTTCTGGCATGCCTGTGAGCTTTACAAGGCAGCCACAGGGCCAGGCTGAAATTCATTCAATACAAACTAGTTCCAAAGTGAGAAGTTGCTGTTAGTTGAACAGCAGAGGCAGGACAGGAATGAATAAACCCTTTTTTCCTTTAACTCTTTGCTGGCTGCCATCACGGTTTGCAGGAGGCAGTCTGGGGACAGAGGGTGCTCAGGCTGTGAGATAAAAACTGAAGCTCTGCAGCTCATGTGATGCATTGGCCCTGCTGCTGCTGACACTGCACCTGTAGGGTCCTGTGAGCAAATTGAGAATGGCACCCCAGCAGGGTGATGCATATTTATTTACACAAAATACACTGCCAAGTTAAAGTTTGGTCTTTGTCCTAACATTTTGTTTGTGTGTGTGTGAAGATAGCTGCACTTGGATTGTAAAGGGAATAATATTTCTTTTACAGCAATGGCTTGGGACCTGCTGAATGCCTGAATGCTGAAGGTGGTCAGTGCATCTCCCACAGAGCCTCTGGGCTCAGCTCCTGTCCCAGCACCAGTGCTTGTTTCTCCAGTGGGATGGAAACCCTGGACACAGCCAGAACTCCACCTGGACACAGCCCAGCAGCAGTGAACATCATCTGCAGACTTTCAGGCATCACCACTTGTGAAGTCCAAGTCAGACTCCAAGGTATGCTAGTGCCATTTTAAAATGAACAGTTTAAACACCTCCTAAATATTTCTGCAAAACAACTGGTAAAACTCCTTGGGAATTCTGTTCCTACACAAGAGCACAATTTCACCCGTCAGGAAACACACTTTACTGAATGTTCCTCAGCAGGATCTGTTCTCTGGTGCTGTTACAGATGAGTGTTCCCACGTATTTCTTTCAGGAAGAAGAAAGAGCAGGAGGCACACAATGGCTCTCCCCAGCTGATCAGAGCTTTGGGGCTTGCTGAGGTAAAGGAAGGCTTGGATGCAGCACTCACAAACCAGGCACATCAACATATTCAGCATTGCAGATGGCTTCAGTGAAGGCAGGAGAGACCAGCTCTGGAGAACCTCACAGGGAATCCTAAAGGGGTTTGATGCCTTTTGGCACAGCTGGGAAAAAAACAGGCAAAGCTCATCCAGCCTAAGCTCCAGCCAAGCCCTGTTTGCCCCTTGGACTTCCAGAGCAGGAGGGCAGAGGATGGATGAGGCTCTGGAACTGCCCAGGGGGACGAATCCAGATGGGATGGGAGGACACTGACCCTACAAGCAGAAAGAACCCATTGGTTCCAGCAGTGATGCCAAATAATTTAAATGCAGCTCCTCTGACACACACCTGAATGAATTATTCCTGTGCTAAGCAGGAAAGCCAACACATATGAACTGCAGAGACAAGGAATCCAAGAGCTGAAATGCAGCAAGCCCAGCACATCATGAGGCAAAACCCAAAAATTATTGTTTATCAAAGATGCACTGTATCTTTCACATCCTGGTCATAAAGGAGAAATGTTTAATTGCCACATCCTTCAATTAACTAAGCTGCATAAGACACCATGCAAAGGATGACCCAAAAACCACAACAATATAGGAAAAACCCCTGTTCTTCAACAAAACAGATGAAAAGCTGCACAGATTTATCAAGAAATTATTTGCCTATTAAATTCTTATAAATGACCAACACTAAATTGTACAAGTGGTATCCATTTCCATGGGATGCACAGAATGGGAAGACCAGAACAAGCCTTAAGCTGTGCCACCCAGCACTTAGGGGAGAATATCAGCAAACCCACATTCTGCAGTGCTACTGCAAATCTCGTCTTTCTCAGAGGTTGTTGCTATAAAAGACCTTCAATATACTTGATCTCATTTACTTTAAAAAGACTGTCAGAAAGACTTGTCAGCAACTTCTTAGAAAGGCAGCAGAGGGAGGGGAAGCAGATTGTTAGCATTAGAATATCACCTTCCATCTGGATGTGTTTAACATAGGATCAGATACAAGATTTGGACATAAATTTGAAGTCCTTGGTCTCATGCCCAGATTAAACTTGAACTTAAGAACCTGAAGACATGTTCTCATCTGTGGGATGGAGCATGTTAATAAAAGCTCCAAACACTCAGGTAATTTCACTGCTTATACTCCCTTGCACTTCTTTAAAAAATGTTAAGTACATTTAAAAAAGAAAAAAACTATAAAAAGCCATTAAACACCTACAAGCTCTGCTGTATGCTGAAAAAAAGAAAAAAAAGAAGAAAGGGAATAGACAGAAGCAATATCTCAAGTTGTGCAGTTTCAAAGAGTCTACTAATAAATGGACTTATTGATGGGCACCAGCTGAAGTGACACGACTGCCACTTACTTAATGATAAAAAGAAAAAAAAACCAACACTTCCTAAACCAACCACATCCTTTGCTGTGGGTTTTAGCATAACCATTTGTTCCACAGCCAGAGGCCACTGCAAACAGAAGGCCCCAAAAAGCTCTGTCCCCTCCCAGCCTGCCCAAACAAGCCTTTGCTTTCCAGAGGAGAGCATCCCCATGGCCAGCAGCCACCAGGTGCCACATTTCTGATCAGGGTGTCCCCACAAGGAGAAGCTGCAGCACCAGGAGTCCTTGCCCTGGGTGAGGCACAGAGATGATGAACAGGAATTTTTCTCACAGGAAATTTTGGTGAGAAACAGCACGCTGTCAGGCTTTCATTAAAAAAAAATATTTTCTTGCAGAAAAAGGAAACATTTTCTCTTTGGCAGCCCAGGGAAGGAACAGCTCCGTGTTTTGCAGAGTAACTGTACATGTTTCTTATGAAAACACAAGTGTTTTATATAAGCTATTTGATGAACTAAGCATCTCTGTTCAGAAGAATTACCATCTCAAGCACTTGGAGAAAACATCTGCTACCAGCTCCACTTAAAGGCAGGAGCAACCTCACAGCAAAGCTCTCCAAAAGTGCAGAACATCACATTCAGAAACACTGAATTTCACAGGAATTAGCCAGGACAGCTAACTGCATATTCCATTTTATGTCCAAACTAGGATCATAGCTGGTTCAAAAGGGAAAATTGTTTAAAGCAACTGATCTGGAGCACAACACTTGTAATGTTATTTCTTTTCCAGCCACTGTGACACAGAGCTCAGCTGAGCATCTGAACCACAGCCCCACATCAGAACAGTTGTTCAAGGCTGCCTTTCAGCCAAAAAAATATTGCCCTTGCTTGTACTTGCACCCCATTTTTAAACTGAAAAGATCCACCTAGTCACAAATTACTTAAGATGCAAACACTCCAGTCCCAGCCCCAAGTTTTGTCATATCAAGGTGCACATGAAGTACTGTGAACAAAAAGCAGCAAAGCTGATGGAAATTTTGGTACTGCCTTGAACAGAGCCTGGCTCTTCCCCTACTGCATCCACATTACCCAGTTTATTTTTATTCTCTTTCATTCCTATTCTCACCCAGCCCAAAGCATTAACCTTGCAGCCCAGGTGTGCTGTTATCATTCAGGGAAGGAGGACATTTATAGCACATTCAGGAGCTCCTCAGCACTGACAGAGGCTGGGGCAGCATCCCAATCTGAGCCACAGAGCAGCATTTGATCATCTCTTACCTCCCTGAAAGTTCCTCCAAAATCAACAGAGAAATGTTGGTATTGCCTTGAACAGAGCCTGGCTCTTCCCCTATAGCATTCACATTACCCAGTTTATTTTTATTCTCTTTCATTCCTTATTCTCACCCAGCCCAAAGCATTAACCTTGCAGCCCAGGTGTGCTGTTATCATTCATGGCAGGAGGACATTTATAGCACATTTTTATTTAACTCCCCAGCACTGACAGAGGCTGGGGCAGCATCCCAATGTGAGCCACAGAGCAGCATTTGATCATCTCTTACCTCCCTGAAAGCTCCTCCAAACCCAACAGATGGACGTGGCTTAGACAGCAACTGCTGCTGCTACTGCTGAAGAGCACAGAGAAATCAGCTTGTTCTTTTACAACTGTGATGTGGCCACGAGCAAAACAGATGCTTCAGAGCTACTCCATGTCACATGGCTTGGCCATGTAATAATTGACAGGTAATAATTACCTGGACCTCCAAAACCAAGTTGTCTTTCACTCCTCCTCAACCTGTATCCAGAAAAATACACGGGCACATCTCCATCTCCTACCCAGGAACATGTTAAACAGTTTATAACTTCTGTCTACACCCCAAAAATCCAAAGCATTTCTGAATCAGGACAGGACAGTCTCCAAAAACACCAGAGTCAAGGCAGCAAGCCTCATTCAGGCCCAGATTAAAATTCCTGCCTGTTTCCATTAAAAGCAGCAACCCCTTCAGCTGCTCTGCACCACTGGGTAGGCTTTAAATTGCAAAGCACTGCTTAAAAGGGAGACTTTTTTTAGAGCACCTGAGATTTAGAGGAATTATCTAAATCACAAAGAAGCATCAATTTCCAACCAAAAAAATGGTGACTTAGAGCACAAAAGATTCTACATAATTCTGTTGCTTTCTCCTGTCTGCTTTGACAGGCAAACTTGTGCCACAAACAAAGCCTTTGTAAATTGTGTTTGTTTTCCATCCTTCATAATTAGTCCTTGCATGCTCTGATTTGTCAGCCTGGTATTAAAGAATAACAATAATTTTCTATTATAATGTAGTGCTCTAAAAGCATTTAACAGTTCCTCTTTGCTACTGAATGATAAGAGACTGCACTAATTAATTGCATTCCCTCTGTTTTATGCTTCATAAAAACTTTAGAGGAGGTTTCAAAGGCACAAAAGGACATTTAAACAGCTTGCACTCCATAGAAAACAGCACTGTGTGCCTTGGAAAATTTCTTACTACAACAAATGCCTACAATGAATGAAATTAAAAAGATTTTTGGTTCAGAAGGACTTAAGAATTCATGTCCAGTTACACCTAGGACTTGAATTCTAGAGATGCTCACTCCTTCCAATTCACTAGACAGCACTGAAATTGGTGACATTCCTCTCTCTCTTAAGGTTCCCCACAAATGGAAAGATGTCAAACTTAGTGTACAAAACCAAGCAATAGAAAATACCTAATCATTTTCTGCTTTATCCCTAAAAACATGATGGAGTTCTTTTCTGGCTAGCAAAAAACATCGCAAGAAGAAGCAAATTAGAAGAAATAAATCCAATACAAAGCAAAACTCCAAAGGTATCAGAGTTCCAAAATTAAGCTGTGTTCAGGTACAAATCCCTGATGAATAAGTATTTTCTCTGATAACATCTTGGAGGGGTGAAGAAAGCTCCCAGACTGCACCATCTGAGAAATGCTGAGAACAACACCCAGTTCTTATTTAACCAAACATGGAACAACTGTAATTTAAAGCATCATAAACCATCTTTAATTCATTCCAAGATGTTTTAATGAAAGATGGCAAACTAAGGGACAGATAATCTATCTGTGCTCCTTATCCTACAAGTATATATGAGCTCATGTCAGCACCAACACTTTTCTTTCTTACATAATTGGGATGTAGGATGCCTATTACTGAGACACCTACATAAATATTAAATTAGGACATTTATTCTTCTCACTTATTACAGTCAAGCCACTGGAAGAAATCATTTTCCTTCCACAAATCTTGAATAAATCACCCTCTCAAAGCAAAGCTCCTGCATAAGTGCTTTGCACTCACACATGTTCTATTCAACTTTGAAGCTAAATAGTCCCAATGAATATTTTTTTAAAGATGGTGCAATATTGAAATCATCACTTTGGGACTCCCATCCAAGGAGAACTCAGCAGCATGCCCTGTATCCCATGGGGTCTCTACACTGGGCACAGGAACTGCCAGACTCTGGGAAGTTAGCATGAAAAAACCCTTGGACACACAAAAACTTGGACATGGCTATGTCTAAGCCACAGAAATTTTTCAGCCACTGGAAACTGCAAATTCTAGGCACATAAAAGAAGAACTCTGCCTATTATTTCTATTAGGCAAACTGGGTTAGAGCAGATGACACTGCCACAGCGAGAGGAGAAAATGCCACTCTGGGGAGGCACTGAAGAGCTCCTGAAATGCAGCTCAGGCATTCCTGTACAGTCACAGGCCAGGGATTTGTCTCCTTCCAGCCCCTGGAAAAGCCAGGGCTCTCCAGAGACTCACCCAGAGCCCTGGGGCAGCCAGGACTGCAGCTCTGCCCAAGATGCTGTCAGGTGCTCCAGGCACTGCCTGCACTCCAAGGATGTTCTGTCACACAGCCAAGGCTTCAGCCTCAGCCTCTGCTGCTCATTTCTTAATGAATAAACAGATAGTGGTTTGTGACTTGATAAAAGTAATTAGATCTTATCAGGTCTTTCTTGAAAAGAAAATACTCCCAGCCAAAGTCTGGCTTTGCATGTTGGCTGAGCTAATTGTGCAGCACACACAGGAACTCCAAGGGGTGTCACTGAAGCCCAATTTTAGAAAGCAGGATTGCTCTGGTGAGCTAAATGCAGTAGATAAGCACAGCAGAAAATTCAGAACTAACTCCAAAGGCTGCTGTAAGGTGAGGGATTGGTGCTGGTATTGCCCAATACCAACACCAACATTCCTACCTTGGAATAGCATTTTCATTCCTTTCCAGCACTGGACCTGCTTAGAGCATATTGAATTTCCAGCAGAAACTTCAGCCAGACAGCACTAAAACCCTATGAAAAACTGCTCTCCCAGCAGAACCAACAGCCTCCCACCCTCTTGTCTCTCTGCTTGGGACACAGGAAACAAAGCAGAACCAAATAATTTAAATTGCCTCCAAAACTGGGGGGGGTTTGTCTGCATCACCCACACAGACAAGGAACAGCTCTGAGGAATTGCTGCCCCTTCCCTCTGCAGCAGGGGAGAGCAAACTCTGGCACTTTGCCCTCCCCTGTGGGCTCTAAATGAAATACTCAGCTCACTAAAATGTGTGAGGGCTCCAGCTGAAGCACGGCATTGCTTGCCTCTGATAGGAGCCCTGTGTCCTGCCCCACTGAGCCAGCACCACACCCAGGGCTGTTCCCAGCCCCACAAACACCATCTGCCTGCTGTGTCTGCTCCAGGCCTGCTGGCCCTGCTCCATCTCAGCCATCCCCGGGCTGCAGGCAGGAAAAGCTGCCTGGGGGATGCCCTGGAGCAGCCCAGGCTGGCCTGACCCAGGGGTCTCCATTCCCAGCACCCCAACCTGGCTGGGGTCTCAGCGAGTGCAGTGTCCACTGAACCAGGGAGAACAGCCCTTCCTGTCTGAGCTGAGCCATCTCCAGCTGGGCACCAAGCAACTATTTAGAGATGTGAGCAGCTGGGCCAGTCCAGATGTGACTGAACTCCAGCAAAGGGCACCAGGCTGGGCTGCAGAGCTCCCTGCTCTGGGGGAACCCAGGCACCCTGCACTCCTCTCCATGGGACACCCCTGTTCTGTCACCTCTGGGGACAGCCTGCAAAGCACATCCTCCTTAAAATGCTTCTCATGGCGAGGGGAGATGGCTGGGTAAACACCTCAGCTGGAGTGCATTACTGCAGTATTTGTCACTCAGCATGGCTGGGCAGTTCTAAAGGCAGGAGCAGCCTCAGGGTTTTTTGTCTCAGCCCTGGGTAGACACCAGAATGAAGTAAAACTACATTTAGTAAACTTTGCCACAACAACTCATCAAGAAATATGCTTATTCTAGACAAGCTTATTGCAACTATTATTATAGACAAGCTTATTGTAACTATTTATAGGTTAGCTTTGTCAACTCAGCAAAACAAAGTGAGTTGTACCAGTAAAAAAACCCCAAGATAGCTTGAGGCTGGCATGGCAATGTCTGTCAGGGCCTCATCAGCATAGAGAGATAAGACAGAGTTAAGGATCCTGGTGCTTTCCTATCTCTGTGTCATGAGACAAATGCACCAAGTGCTGGCTTGGGTGGATATGGAGCAGCCCCTACCCTGAGGAGTTTACAAATCAAAGCAAGAATTACAGAAGGAAAAAGAAAGGGTTACTTTCACTCCCCCCTCCTTGGAAAAAGGCCACAAATAACTGGCCAAGGTAAGGCCAAAGCTCTGCAGTGAAATGAAAAGAGGGCTGTCTGTCTGTCCAGCTGTGTCAGCACGGACCCCCAGAGCAAACCCCTCTGCACTGGCAGGGTGCATTGCTGAAGATGCACAGTTGGAGCTCTGTGCCTTTCCTTTTGGGAAGGTTCCTCTCTCATCAAGAGGGATTCACGCCAATCATTCACAGCAGATAAAGAGTTGGAAGAAGAGAGGGTACACAATCATCTCAGCACAGGATGAATCACTTGCTAAACACTCTTCCCCTCCATTATTTTATGGGGAAACCCAACCTCCCTAGAAGTCAAAATATCAGTGTCATGCAGGTTTACAGGAATGGCAAGGAGTTACAGCCTGGCACCCAATCCTGCCAATGGCACCCTTAACAGCCCAGGGAAAGAACAGATATTTCCAACACAACAAGCACCAACACACAGGAAACCATCTGGAGAAATGGGAGGCTCCTGCAAGCCTGGAAGAGTCTCTGTTGTCTGATCATCTACATCAGGAAACAACTGACCAGCTCCAGGAAAGGCAATAAAACATGTGAGCTCTCCCCTGACAGCACTGCAGCAGTTTTTTAACAAGCAAACAACAATTCAGGATCTGTGGGTGAGAGTGATGAACAGATGGGGCAGTGCAGGGAGGAGGATCCCCATCATGAAGAGACTGAGAGGATTCTCTTCAAAGAGATGAGCAGACTGTCAGCAGGAGTAGCTGCCAGACAGGGCTGTGCTGGATTTGGTCAAGGTAACCATCCTGCTAAAGAAAGGAGAGGCTTTTCCAGCCCCTGGACAGGTGCATGGGTGGATGAAGCCAGGAGGAGATGCTGATTCTGCCCCACCTGCCTGGGAAATGCCCCAGACAGCTCTGCTCCTCCAGGGGCCATTTCATGGGACACAGCTCCTGACCCATTTCAGGATCTCAAGGCCACCATGTCACCTCTGGATGTGGCTGTGATTGCTGATGGTTGCAATTAGCACTCATTAGCAGGCTGTAAATTCTCCTCTCAGGTCAGAGATCCAGTGCTGGGGCTGCCTCTAACCCAAGCAAACCCCAGGAGCACGGACTGACCTCCAGGACAGTGTCTCACTTTGGGAACATCTCCCAGATCAGCCTAGATGGTAAATTAGGGCCCAAATTGACCAGTTCTTTTGGCACTGCTTGCATGGACACTCAGCAAGTGCACAGAAATACTCTGAGCTCTGGGGGCACCAGGAGCTCCCAGCCCAATCCCAGGGATGCTCACAAACACTGACCTCCACACACAGCCCCAGTGCCAGCTGAAACAGAGCCAGCATTCCTGCAAACGTCCCAAACCTGGGCATTCAGCACCCTTCCCTTCCCCTCATGATCATCTGCAACACAGCTCCAGGAGGGGAGCTGTGACAGGATGATGCAAACCCAAAAAAGCAGATCAATTACTGTCACAGACATCTTTTATGGAAAATCCTTTCCTTGGGATTTTTCCTCCTGAGAAGCTGAGAGGCCTCAGGAACAAAATTTAAACATTGATTATCTGCTGCTGTGGAATGCAACAGGTGGATCTGGGATTGGTCTCATGTGCTTGTTTCTAATTAATGGCCAATCACAGCCCAGCTGGCTCAGACAGAGAGCTGAGCCACAAACCTTTGTTATCATTCCTTCTTTTTCTATTCTTAGCCAGCCTTCTGATGAAATCCTTTCTTCTATTCCTTTAGTATAGTTTTAATATAATATATATCATAAAATAATAAATCAGCCTTCTGAAACATGGAGTCAGATCCTGGTCTCTGCCCTCATCCTGGAAGCCCTGTGAACACAGCCACAGATTGCAGCTGGAACCTGCTGGGATGGGGGCACACAGGTGATGGGAACCCTTGGATTCCTGCTTGCCAAGGAGAATGCCAGCCCAGCCAGAGCAGGGGGTCCTGGAGGCTTCATTCTGTGCACTTCCAACATTTTCATCTGCCAAGCTGTTTCTTTCTGGACTCTGCTGAAAGGGATCTATCAGAACATAAGGGTTTTTCTTGAGGGTTGAGATCTGCTTCAAAAATACCAGCGAGGCCAATGCAAGCATTTGCTAAGCTCCAGACTTCAGGAAAAACACTAAAAGAAACAAGCTGAACACCTGGATGTGACTGCTGAAACAAACCTGTGCTTGTCCTCTGCAAAACATTTCTGGGACAGCAGTACCAATACTTAGAAATCACTGTGGATCACAAAACTAGGTGATTATGACATAAACACACAGTGTTTCTACCAGGAGAATACATTTATCAGTGCATTTATTCTGTGATATCCACAAGGAGCCTCTCATCTCCTTTAACATGTTTATTATCTTTTCTTAAACCTACAAATCAATCACAGAAAGAGGTGACAGCTACTTTAGTGCAACCAGTCCCAATTTT
This sequence comes from Agelaius phoeniceus, assembly GCF_051311805.1. Classification (NCBI taxonomy): domain Eukaryota; kingdom Metazoa; phylum Chordata; class Aves; order Passeriformes; family Icteridae; genus Agelaius; species Agelaius phoeniceus. The sequence continues at coordinate 115,422,809 of NC_135267.1, read as the reverse complement.
TATATTCTAACCAGTAACAGATACCCTGTCCCACCTGTAACAAATGTAAAGAGCACTTGAAATACTTTGCCTGTATTTTTATTTCAGTCAATATGCATAATGATGAAACAAATTATAACATCCTGCTTGAAAAGCATTCCTTTAGAGGTTCATTAACTCAGTATTAAACCATATTAGGACATAGCAAGCATATCTACAGGGTAGGAATTAATTACATATTTGCATTTTTGTCACACTGCAGTTATACAGAGGGGCCTGACTGCCACATTTA